>NC_143142.1:84187619-84495714 GCF_059928025.1 Delphinapterus leucas
GTCTTTAAAAAGAAACAAAATGTTTCACTTTTCACAAGAACCCTATCTTCTAGCCTTAGAAGAAACGGCCCTCCCGTTGCACAGCATCTCTACTTTAAATGTAAATATATGTTTTGAAGAAGGTCTTATAAAACCTTTAGGATGTCATTTGCGAATCAATTGGTAATGGTAAAAACATTTCTCTTGGTATAAGAAACCCCGCAAACTCCGCTAATGGGAACATGAATACACCTAAATTGTTCTGAACTTACTCCTGATGTGGATAACTGAAGTCTAAGTAACAGTATTCTGATACCAGAAGGTGATTACATTTTAAGACAGACACTTCCGGGATGTTGGCATGAGGGCTTCTGTGGGTCTTTCCCCATCACCGTAAAAGTTAAAAAAGTAACATTTAAGGTTTCTGGAAATTGTCTTAAGGGAGGTACATTTATTCAAGAAAATCTACTGAATTTCTTTATGAACAGGGATGGTCTGTGGCCTTTGAGCTCCTCTACCCAATAGAAGCTATCCCAATAGAAGCTTCTATCCCATTAGAAGCTCTACTCAGGGTGGTTTCAGGCAACACAAGGCTCCTCTCCCTACAGGCCCCCAGTCTGGAGCTACGGTACCTCCCCAGGAAGGGCGAGCCACCTGCATTTCTCAATGCCCCTTCCACCCCCAGATCCATACTGCAGATGCTCGATTCCAGGCAGGAGTGGCTGGAATGTGGGGTCTCCCCTCCTCCTCCCAGGCCCCACTGGTAGGAAAGAAGGTCTACACCAGGCACAGCAGGTTGAGAATACAGGGCCCCGGTCACACTGGCTGCAGCTCACTCACAGCGTCGAGCTCCCTGAAGAGACAAGCAGAAGACCAGATGGCCCCTTTCTCCATCCTCACCGAGTGCCTTCTTCATAAAGCAGGGGTGTTCCTCTCAGAGAAGTGAGCCACTGTCCCTGCCCCACCCTACCATCCAGAGCAGTGGCGCAGAGGTTTTGTCCATGGAAAAAGGTGGGCCACCAGGAACCATGGAAACAGGCCCACTTTAGGCAAGTACAACGAATCCCTAACAGTGCTGTATAAGGTTCTTCACAAAATGCTTAATTTCCCATCCATTCCAAAGTGGTTCCTTGGACACAACATGGATCATTGCCCATCTCCTCAAAATAGGTGATACTGGATCGGCTTCTCTTATTGACCCTGCGAACCATGGGTACTGTGGCAACGTCTCTCTGCTTCTATCCACAGAGGGCATTTTAATAGAAGATATTGGACATCAAGCATGGAGCGTTATTTGCCCGTTTCTTTTCCTTTGCAAACTGGTTAATATTGGATCTGAACAAAAGAGGATATGTGGCACTCTGAACTTAACCAAAACTTGCAACATTCATAACCAAGCCGAGGGATGCTCTCTATGTAAACAAACCTTTGCGTACAGGCTAGAGAAGGAAGCCGGAACATTGGAAGCGATTCTCATTGGAAAGGAAGAAGAGCGTTTTGGTAGGAAAATTGAAGTCGAGGTAAGTGGCTTTAGGTACCTGAAAGCCCTAATGTTCCTTCGATACACTTTTATCTCTAGAGTATGTGCACTATGTCTGGTAAAGACGGACTGGATAAGTGAGAGGTGCAGCCACAGATGAAGGAGCTTCTGATAGGAAACGCTGCTTTGCACGAAAAGCTCCAATGCCCTGCTGCAGGCTCCAAAAAGGAGATTTGCCAATGAACATCAAGTGCTAAGGACAGTCCACTGTGCATTAGGGAATGTGAAAACTTCTGGTTACAGCGCGAGTAAAAGCAAAGGAAAAGGCTAACAAATCAATTATAAAACCTACAGGAGTTCATAAAGCCAATATACAATATATTTTTAAGGCTGTCTGATACATATAAACATTGGATAAACTTCTTCCCACGCTACAGGTAGAGGGATTTTGCAGATTCCAGGGACGAATGATTACCTTTACAATGATTTTCGTCCCAAGGGTACACACAGTTCTGGAGTCCATTGCAAACCAACGTATTGTTAATACACATGTTACTGTGGCAGAAGAACGTATTGCCTTCGCAGGGAGCTAAAAAGGAGAAGAAAAAGGCAAGAAAAAAGTTTTAACTGATGCTCAGTTGTAAATCACTCACGTTGCAAATCTAAAAACAAAAAGATTAGTGTGATAATATGCCGTCAAATTGAGAAAAATGGTAGAACTGACATTCCATTCTCAGAAGTGTTGCCATAGCGGTAATTATTCCTTGTGTTACTAACAGAGCTAGAGTTCTTCTAGATGTGCTCAGCTTATAAAACTGGCACGGGAGGTTTTCCATCATAAAAATGAAGTACATTATCAGTATGGGTTCTTCTGTTTTTTATTTAACTTGGTGCATTCATTTAGCAAAACTTAAGTGCCGACCACATGCATAACATTATTTTTTACACTGAAATCCTGTATGTATCAATTTGGTTGTCCTGTGCAAAAAAGATTTAGTTTAATGGAAATATTTTGGAAAGTATATGCTTACAAAATACTAATTAAGAAAGTATAATATTATTTAAGCATATGAAAGAAGCAAAGAATATCATGGAGATTCAGAACAAGGGAAAATTTATTCTGAACATAAAAAAAATGTGCATTATTCTTATCAACGTTTAAAATATATACGGTGATGAAATTAGCCTACTTTGCATATATATCACACTTTCTACTAACTTTAGGTACAATGGTCCATGCGCTCCAGATTACAATGCACATTTAGGGCATTGGGAGGTAAAATAAGAATTCCAAGAAGTATACAATTTGGCTATAGAAATAAGAGAATTAGTGACAAGTCTAATATCGCAAAGTCTAATGTTAGCTATGACTTCAATATTACAAAAAAATACACTTCTTTCATTGTCAGAGTAATTGGTCATTTATAATAATGCATCTCTAGAGTAATGCTACACTATGAATTATAGCTTAGATGCCATTATAGCTTGATGTAGACAGTCCTTTAAAGTAGTTTTTGTTTTTATCTTTGTAATCATCCCACATATCTCATAAAATGTAATTTTAGCATTGATTTTTTTCGGTTATAGTTTTGTGGCCCTTTTAAGGATAGGTATTCTAGAAAAATATATTAGACACAAAACACATAATTTTCAGAGGTTCATCAATCAGTAAAGTTTTATCAATGAGCAATATTATCTAAACAGTGCAGTCATGTTATAATTAATTTTCACCTTCAAAACCGCATATTGCAGGGTTGTTTTTTTTTTAAGAAAGTTGTCTCCCTTAAATGTATTTTCCATATTAATGAAAATTGTTAAGAAAATGCTTTGCGTAAGGTAATTTAATATATTTTAACATTCCTAGAGGAATCATTAAAAAACAAATGATCAAGGGCTTCCCTGGTGGCGCAGTGGTTAAGAATCTGCGTGCCAATGCAGGGGACACGGGTTCGAGCCCTGGTCTGGGAAGATCCCACATGCCACGGAGCAACTAAGCCCGTGAGCCACAACTACTGAGCCTGCGCGTCTAGAGCCTGTGCTCCGCAACAAGAGAAGCCACAACAATAAGCCCGAGCACCGCGATGAAGAGTAGCCCCCACTCGCCGCAACTAGAGAAAGCCTGCGCACAGAAACGAAGACCCAACACAGCCAAAAATAAATAAATTTATTAAAATAAATAAATGATCAAGTCTTGAAAATCAAAAGTGTGGCAAAGACAAGGGTAACTTGAGCCAAGCATTCCCCTGACTCTCCAAGCCCTTACCCCTACCCACCCCACCCAGTCCCAATTCCCAGGAGAGTTTCTTCTTCCTTCTGCTTGGTTTGCCTTCAAGTCCCTGGATAAAGAATAAAAAAGATGTAATAGTCGTTTTGAAAAACAAAGTATTAAAGAGTAGAAAAGACGCAGATGCAGTAGTCATTTTGCAAAGTATCATGCTGAACATTTTATTGTGCTGCTGCTTTCAACATGGTATAAAGCTTTTATAGTGTAAAATGTAATGATCCAATCTATTACTGCAAAAATCTGCTTTTCAGTAAGGAACTAAATTTGAATTTCTGTAGTCAACCATTTTGCAGAACTGATGTGGTCTGTTTAGCAGGTAATGAATGTTGTCAAAATGTGTACACAGAACAAAAAAGTAGTTTTCTGCAAATAGATTAGAGCAGCTGCAAATTGCTTTAGTAGAAAATGTAAAAAAAATCCACTTACTACCTGATAAATTGCAGTGGTTTTGAAAGTACAGTTAATCCATCAAGTAAAGAATACCCCGAAAAGAGCATAAATATTTATTGACCTTCCAGAATGAGCTGGAAAATTTATTACAATTACTATTAAATAGGATGGGTTTGTTTTTATTTTTTTTGTGTGTATGTGTGGTACCCGGGCCTCTCACTGTTGTGGCCTCTCCCGTTGCGGAGCACAGGCTCCGGACGCGCAGGCTCAGCGGCCACGGCTCACGGGCCCAGCCGTTCAGCGGCATGTGGGATCTTCCCGGACCAGGGCACGAACCCACGTCCCCTGCAACAGCAGGCGGACTCTCAACCACTGCGCCACCAGGGAAGCCCTAAATTTTTAAATATATAGATAAAAATGGCATTGCATTCTGCAACAGTGAAGTATGTTAGTACTAACAGTATGTTAGTAAATACACTAGAGATTTGGCTTCCAAATTCTCCAAATGTAATTTTGCTTCTGTTTCTGCTGCTGTTGCAAAAGTCTTACAAAACACCAATCAATGTGCCAGTATCAGTTATCATTAAATATTGGTGGTTTGACTGGGAATGGAACAGATCATCCAGTACTGTCAATGAATCACATTCTTGACACACTACTTTACATCAAATAATTATACAAATGTGCCAGTTAACTGAAATCATTCTCCCTTAAAAAAATCACTATTATTCCAAGTACTACTCCATCTTTTCTTCCTTACTTTTGCTACATTTACAGAACTGCTGTGCAAACAATAAACAAACAAAAACAAACAAGGAAATCTTAGCAGTGGCTAAGAAACCAATGTATCACAACATACGCCTTGAACAAAAATTAATTTTGTCTCATAGACACCAAAAATAAAATCGATTGGATTCTGAATTTTCTTTATATTGCATATCTGAATATTTCTCTCATATAAAGGCAGACACACAATAGTTCAATAAAGATTCTTAGTTCTACCTCCTGCTAAAAGCATAAAATGGCACCTTCCTGCCTCCCAAATCAAGCCATGTCCTCACTGCTCCTTCAAGGGTGTCTGAGTACATACACTCTGCACATAAGCATTTCCCACTGCTCCCCACACGTTCCTGAGATCTTTGGTTCATTGGCCATGTAGTTCCCTCCCTCTCTCTGTCCTGGAATACCTATTCTCCACTCTGCTATGCAAATCATATCAGAACTGTACGATCTTTACAGTTTTAAAATATCGTTCCAATCTATCAGAAAATTATCTTTTCCTTAAATCCTATTCTACTTACAATTTTTAAGAGTTTAGCACTTAGTATATGCTTATCATCCTTCCCCATGAGTTCTTTGAGGCTAGGGACATGCTTTTAAAAAAATTACTTGTAATCTCTTATGTGGCTTAATATCTCTAGGCTCAGAGTAAAGAGTCAACAGATATTTTTAATTGATTAATATCACTGAGCAAAAGTTTAGCTCTGGCCAGGCTGCCGACCTGAGTACCCTAGAGAACAGAAGAATCTCACAGGTGTGTTTATTGTGGAGAATTAGCCCTCAAATACAATACAAATTGTGACATTCTCAGAAACTAAGCCCCATTCATTTATTTGGCTCTCTTACTATTGCTGGAAAAGCACATATTCTACCAATTTTTAGAGAACTTATTCTACTTAGAAATTCAATATAATTGTCAAAAGCTATTGGCTCTTAAAAACCAGCCCCCTTATGCCCTAAAATTATCTGGAAGAAACTCAAAATTAAGGTTTACCAATAATAAAGGGCAGCCAATAACGTAATCCTCAAAATTCAGAGTAACTCACACAGGCAGTTTCCATGATCAGATGAATCTACTTATTTCTGGGACTAGGTCTTCTGTTGCTTTCAGAATAGCAAACATAGCCTCATATTGATGTTAAAAACTAAGTACACAGAAGAAAGTATTCGCATTGCTTTTTGACTCTGAATTATTTAAAAGCATATTTAGACATAATGACTGCAGCTATTGCAAACTCACTTCTCTGGAAGGGTTTATTGAACATCACCATTTTATCAACCGCATCTAATGCTAAGTGTTTCTTTTTGAGAAAAGCCAGAAATGGAATGTAGTGAAATATGCTAGTCAGCCAAAAGAATGTCATATGTGTAAGCACAGCATTGTTATTGATTTAAATCATTCGGGTAACATAGAAAATGGATATTTTAACACTGCGAAGTGAGTCTTTCCCAACTTTCCCCTCTTCTCTCATACACTAACACATATGCAATTGTGCAAAGCATCCCTTTTGGACCAGGTTAACTGTCCATGAACTTGAAGCTTAGAGAATGCTTCTCCAGGCACTTCATCCTGGGGTAGAGTCCTGACAACACTACAGAGGGTAGGGCTGCGTCTCAGGCTGTAGGGAGTGATAATTCCTAAGGAGAGATCTCGTCTTCCATGAGCACTTACTCAGTTACCACATCTATAAAATAGGGAGACAGATAATGCTTCCCTAAGTGATTTAACTATGCAAAGAATGTAGGACAGTGCCGGCCATATGGACGCAAGCACTGTAGTTGTCATAGTAAGCTGTTCTAAAAGGCAAGTATTGTACGGAGGCTGTGAATTCAAAATGTCTGAGATTGAATCCTGGGTTCACCACTTCTAAGTTGTGTGATCTTGAGCAAATATTCCTTAAATTTTTCCACTTTTCAGTTTACATCTATATAATGGGATAAGTTTAAGGAGATACAGGATATAAAAGTTAAGGGATTTATATTCAATTTCCTAATTTGTAAAGTGACGATGGTTGTTCACAGACCTCTTGTTAAGACTAAATGAGAATGCAAATTTGAAAGAACAGAGCACAACCCTTTATGCAGAAGAGCACGCAATAAATGCTGTTTAAAAAGATGAGTTATACATAGAACTGTTTGTTTTCTCATGTGACAAAACAGCAGATATTCTTTAGATAGTAAAATATTGTAATAAAATTAATATAATTAAATGGATTATGCTAGATCAATAAGATGTTATATTGGGAGTAATATTTAAAATATTTAACAATCATTACTTCATGGGAACTGACCAATCAGAGTTAAAGGGATGCTGCTGGACATACCACACCAGTGCCTTCCACCCTACCTGTGTGTACCAGTTCTACAACACCCCAGTTTACAGTCACTTGTAAGAAACTGAAAAATAAACTAATGCATAATGAAACATCCTTTTCTCAAAAACGACAGGGGAATGCTTATTTTAATAATTTTCCTACTATATCTACTTCCAAGTCCTTATTCTAGCACACTATGTATTTCACAAAAATTCAATCCCAAGGACTGAGTGGACAACTCCCTTCTATGATTCAAAAAGTGGTTTTAAATTAATTCTGATAGTACCTGAAGTAGCACAATGACAGGTAATACAAACAATTAACTTTACAATTTGCAGAAGGTTCTTACCCTCTGGCTCTCCTAAGAGTCATTATATGAGCTTAGTATATACTTGAATGTGAAAACAAAGTGAACAATACACCAGAGCCCTTCAGCGTCAAGGCCTTTGATTCTGTGTTACTGTATTATTTACATGTAAAAAGAAAAAAATAGTCTATAACCAGTCTCCATTTTCTATATCCAAGTACACAATAAACACACCTTTCTAAGACATGCCCAGGACTTTCCTAAAACTATGACTTCCTGACTGAGATATTTTAACATCTTGGGGGTATATTTCTTTGCTACACTCATACCCAGTGTAAAATATTCTTAAAGTTCAATTCTAAAAAAGAAGCAAAACAGAATCTACGCATGTGAAATATCGATACAATAGCAAATGGAGATTTTAAATGTTTGTACTACTTTATAGGAGGAAGGTTTAGCTATATAAGGTATTAGTGATATTCCATCATTCCCAGAATAACAAGACCATCAAGATAACATGCATTTTCTAACACCAAATTGTAAAGAGAGATATTCAGGTCCCATCCTGGGAAACTAAGGCAAGCAGTGTGTAAAAGAGAATGGATCTTGGTCTTTTGTTTCCAATATAAAGCCAGGAGTGTTCTGAAGTTTTTAGTGATCCTATGAAGCTGAGGCTTGGATAAAAGTGACATTTGTCCTACAATCGTATTAACAGAATTTTCAGTACAGAGGAACACAATACACAGATGCAGATTTTGAAATTATCTAAAGGCCCTTTAAGCCCAATTTTAAAATTCCAATTTAAAATACCTTAAGTGAACAGTTATCTAAATATTTCAAAACAAATTCTTTGGAAACACGAAATTTAACTCAACAGTTTGCTCTGGCAAGGAAGATGTGTACTGCAGAGTAGGAAGACTGAGAAACACAGTGTGTTCCTGTGTGTCACCCTTCTGGTGATCCTCAGCACCTTGTTTAGAGTAGTCATACGCCCAAAAGCGTATGCTTAACCATGTTTAATCCAAACATCTCCAATTTTATTTGTATACCACTTAACAGACAACACAAAACCAAGATCAAAAACAAAAGCTTGGCAAGTGTTGCCCCAGGGTTCAAAAATCATTATAGTGGTAGGATTCTTAATTCTTAAGGGGTCAGAGAATAGTATGGAAATTATTGAGGTATAAAGTTGCGTGAAAAATAAGGATACAAATTGTTTCAAATTATAAAGCCTCACATGCAAACAAACATACAAAAAATTTTACTGGAAATACTAAGCTGAAATGTTAGCAATGACTATTTCTAGGATATTTACAAGTTATATTTAATTTTCGTTGGGAAATTTTTTCATATATGCATATACATATGTGTGTATATACACAAACATATACACATATAGGTACTTCTTATGATTGGGAAAAATCTGATAACTTTTCATGAAAAGAAAGCCAAATATTAATCCAAACAAGTCTATCTTATCTTTCAAATTTTAACCAGTAAAAGAATAGATTTCACATAATATTTATACTTTATTACTTTTAAAGATACTTAATGAACTCAATATTTCACTGAATTCATTGTTTTCTTTTGGACGTTTTTTCTACTTTTAAATCCTCGTATGTTCCCATTCGTCCCACTAGGTGGGGAACATTTACCATTCTTCAGTGAAATAGCATTTCAGTCCTTCAAGATGCTTAAATGATGATGGCATCTGAGACAAACAACCTTTATACCTACATATTGCTGATTCTTAAGGAGTAAAAACGTTATCAGGAGACAAACACATGAATTTGGGGCATATTTTAATTAGGTTAAGGAGGACAAGAGGAAGAAGGGCAGCCACACACTCAAAATAAAGGAAATTTTATTTTAAAATATAATAAAGAATCACCAAACATATATTTTATAATGTTAAAGGTCTAATCATGGATATATCATTTTTCAGTATCATGTCACATGCTTATAAATACTGTTCCAATTCTGTAATTAAAAGCCACGTAATTCATAATCGCTATTTAATGCTACCAGCACTAATGCTCATTCCATTAGAGTCATTTCTTTCCTCACCCACTACCTTGCTTTTCAAGTCCAGAAATGCCACTCAGGGAAAATTAAAACAAAATGGAAATAAAAACTGTCAGATTTCTCTCTGAAACCTTGATATTTCAAATACCTCTGCTTTCTTGTTAATGAAATATCATCTGGTAGATCTGTTCAAAGTCAAGTTACATCATATTTTCATCAAGAAAATTTGGAAATAGAAGAGATGCTCGATCCTATTTTTCTTTAAAAATCATTATACCATTTAAAAACTGCTTGGGGCTTCAGATCAGATGCTCCTGCCACCCCCCGCCCCCATCTCCCAGCCCCCAACCCATATCTTGTTTCATTCCACAGGTATTCTCCTTGCTTCTTGCTTCTCTCAAATTCTTATCTTTTAACCGCTTTAATTTGAGGTTTGTCAAAAGCTCACGCCTCTATGTGCCGGCCTGTGTGAGAATAGACCACACACACACACACACACACACACACACACACCCATGTCTTTGAGCTTTCTACTTCTGCTCTTTTTTATTCTTATTTTCCCAATCATAACTTGGAGTGGAAATGGTCACAAAAATGCATGGAGAAGCATCAGAACGAGGAAAGAGCTGGGAGTACGTTTACATGTCCTTGCTTCATTTCCTGAATTCACCTTGTATCACCCTTGAAGATATTGATTTATTAAAATTTTCTGACAGTCTAGAGGCTCTACAGTCTATCACTTTCTTTGCCTGAGAGACGGGAACAAAGCTTAAAGTTATTATAATTATGTAAATGTGATAGGTACCTGCATTATATATTTAGGTAATTAATTTTTACTAAATAGCAAAATCTGGCACACTGAAAAACTCAGTTACTTTTATTCAATAATCATTTTGATCTTTCAGGTGCAAAGGTGATTTTCCCTGCCCTCTGAGGCCTTATGGCTGACCCCTGCAGTCAGGCTCCTGGTGATACCGAGCAGGACCCTCTGGGGCTCCTGGGCACAAAAGCCTTTCTGTGTCCCCCATTTCTGGATTACAGGAAATAGGCTTCATTCAGCCTCCATGACCTTCCCTGAGTTCCAAGGAGCAGGTTTAAATAGATGTTAATTAGGGAAGCGAGGACCAGTCAAAAGAAACAATAGAGCAGCCTAGGGGCAGGGTCTGGGTCCCCCCCTCAAGGGATATACTTAATATTTCTGAGCTGTTTTACAGATACTGAAACCGCCAGCAGGTGGGAGAAATTAAAGGTATGCTGCCCACGAGCATGTAGCCCCCGCCCCCCCCCCCGACTGAATGGAACCAGAAGGTTGATTATGCTGACTCCCCATTACCTCACCACCAACCAATCGGAAGAAAGTCCACGAGCCGATCACGCCCTCTTTGAACCATGACTATAAAACTTCTCACTACCCGCTCCAGGTCCACACACATTTTGAGGGCATTAGCCCACTGTGGTCCTCTTTGCCTGGCAAAGCAATAAAGTGATTCTTTTCTACTTCACCCAAGACTCTGTCTCTGAGATTTAATTTGGTGTCAGAGTACAGAGGCTGCATTTGGCTTCATTCTCATGGGCTCACACTTCCGGCTCTGACTGCTATCTGAGACCCAGATTCGTTCGGTGCATCCAAATCCCTAAGTAACATCCCCACTTGGCCTTCTAATTACCATCTCAAATGGAATATGGCTGGATGGGTTCAGATAACGGTGATCATCCTATAGTCCTCTTCCCTGCCTCAATTCCCCCCTCACACACCCTCCCGACATTATTAAGGGGCATCTCCTCGCTCCAGGCTAAAGGCTCAGGTCATCATTGAGTCCTCTCTGCCCTGGCACCCACATCAAACTGTCCTGTAGGTCTGTCAGCTCTCTCTCAACTCCAGGCTCTTGGTAACGTCTCCACTGGTACTTCTGAGTGGTCTTTCACCAAATGGTCTCTTACATGGATCCACGGACACAGTGGCCAGAGAAGCCTTGGATATTTAAGTGTAAATCAGGTGGAGTTTCATTCATCCCCTTTTAAAACACTCCAAAACCTTCCCAATAAAGTGAAATCAAATCTCAAACTCCTTAGTACCCCTTTGCTTACCCCAAATCTTTGCCCAACTTACTTCTGAGCACAAGGATCGCCCAACACAACCCAGGGCACTCATGCCCACATCTTTCTCCAGCACATTACCCCGTGTTGTGTTTTTCCACAACACTTATTAGGATTTGAGTTCATCTTTTTAAAGTTACTCTCTTGTATATCATTAGCTTCCTTTAATAAGAATGAGAGGCAAAGGCGTTGTTCTGTTCACTAATTTATCACTGCGCTCAGAACATCAGGTGCCGTATCATAGGTCCTTAATAAATACTCGTCCACGAGACACTGGAACAAAACTTCTTTAAGCAGTAAAATGGATATGCCATATTCTCATTAAATTCTAACAATGCTTCTAATTTCTAAGGAATAGCTAAACTTTTCTTCACGAACTTGATGGAAGAAAATATCTAAACCATCAGAGATCCCAATTATGAGTGAGCCTCTGCGTCAGCTTTCAAAGACTTCAAAAACTGGATTAAAACAATGTAGAGCTTGCTGCTAAATACCATTTCTAACGGTGAGATTCTAATCACAGAAAAAGAAAATGTAAAAAAAAAATTAAATATATTTGGCCATTAGAATTGCCTCCCAAAACAATTGTTTTGTTTTGTTTTTCCCAAAATGAATGGAATAATTTCCCTGCCACCATACTTTAAACATGCAATGGCCCTTGGGCTATGCAATTAGAGGAAATGGCATTTTACTTGAAAAATGCTGACCAGATTTGAGGCCAGAAATAGGTTTGTGCATCTTCTCGTCACCTCTTTCGTCAGCTTCATATTTTTTTTTTTGAAAGACCAACATCTGCTTCCAAAACTCTATGTTCCAATGTGACTCAGTTATCAGTCAGGATATCCAGTGTTATTGTTAAGCTATAGCTTAATCTTTTTTCTAATACAAGAAATTCTATTCACAACCTAATCCCACTCACATTTATTAGATCCCCCCAATCTCTCTGCTAAAATTGCATATTCCTACTGTTGCAAAAGACACGCTATGATGAAAAGAGAAGCACCTTCAGGAGAAAATTATATTCCATAGATAGAGGCCATTTCATTACTCACAGAGGGCAAGGACCACGTCACGATCTATCCATTCCATTTGATGCCAAGAAATTATTATACATTTTTATACTACGATTATGTCTGCATTGGGTCAGCTACCCCATGATTTCTTCATCGTGTGCAATTAGATGTGACTCTAGTTACAGTAACTAGGATATTATATTTCTTTGGGGTCTGCACTCTATTATTAGGACTTGGACATGGGGTCCAGGGTTTGCTTCCATAGCTGATGCACTCATATATGCAACAGTGGTTAGGGTGGACTCATCGTTTTGTTAAAGGTATTAATGTACGTTTGGTTTCATTATGGAACATGCCAACTCCCCAAAGGAGGGCTTGCAGTAAATAAGGATTAAAGCCAAGCATCAACAAAGCACCATAGCCTCAGGCTTGTGATTCTGTTAGTTCAAAGACTAACGATTTGGAATAATAATGTCCTTTCTCCATAGCAAACATACATTGTTTATTTTCATTGACAGACGTAAACTATGTAGCTGTGAAGCCAGAATCAAAGAGATCAATAGGGCTTCCCTGGTGGCGTAGTGGTTGAGAGTCCGCCTGCCCATGCAGGGCACACGGGTTCGTGCCCCGGTCCGGGAAGACCCCACATGCCGCGGAGCGGCTGGGCCCGTGAGTCATGGCCGCTGAGCCTGCGCGTCCGGAGCCTGTGCTCCGCAACGGGAGAGGCCACAACAGTGAGAGGCCCGCGTACCGCAAAAAAAAAAAAAAGAGAGATGAATATATATTATCCCCAAGGATCCTACCAAAAATTACAAGGAATTTGCTGCCTTTATTCTTGTCCCAGGATCCCTGGCAGACACTTAACTAAAGACAATGTTGATCTAAAAAGTTCAATGAAAATTCTACAAAATTTTCTAAGTAATTCAACATATAAATATGGTAGCCAAAATTATTTAATATCTTTAGTCTAAAAATTAGTTGAGGAAATTGATTTAAAATTTTAATTATATCACTAAACTATATATCTATATGTATAACTTTTCTTCAGTGATTTGAGTTAAATGAGCAAATAATTTAAAATCCAGTAATAAATGTCCATCGAGAATTAACTTCAAATAATAAGATATGTCTGACAGTTGTTGTTGTTTTTTAATGGTACAACAGGACTCAACTAAACACTTAAAAAGAAAGAGAGAAGGGTGAGTCTCTGGCAGATTATACAATTTTATATCATTTTCCTTTGCTCAAAAGCCTCATTATATTTGAAAGTAAGAAACTACTGACTCTAAAAAGTTTCAGTACACTGTTATCCCATTAACAGACAGAATAGTAGAACCATCTATTGACTACTTGCTCCGTTCTAGACACATACATTTAAAACTTACAGCTGTCCTGTAATGATTCCTCATTTTCTGGAGAGTTCACGTTTAATGTCAAGGTGTTACAGGTAGGAAAATGGAAAAATTAGTTGACCAGCACCAAATTCATGCTTTTACACATTTTCTCATCCTATTTCATAATTTTTAAACAACAAAAATTATTTTTTCAAATGACAGATTTGTGATTTTCTTTCTAAAATATTAACATTAATCTTAAAGTCTCCAAACACATGTATACTTGCCAAAAAGTACATATTGATATCTTCATGATACATTCCTTTTTTGTATTTTTCTGTAGTGAAA
Organism: Delphinapterus leucas; assembly: GCF_059928025.1. NCBI lineage: Eukaryota > Metazoa > Chordata > Mammalia > Artiodactyla > Monodontidae > Delphinapterus > Delphinapterus leucas. The sequence goes on from NC_143142.1 coordinate 84,201,972, forward strand.
AGATATTTAATTTTTAAATAATTTCTTTATATAGAAGAATATTTATTCAGTGGTAGGGAATGAAGGGAACACGTGTTTAGATATACAATTACCATTTGGCATTATGAACCGTTGGTCTTCAAGTCAACTAAGTTATGTTTTCATAATCTCAGACAAGAGTTTGTCAGTTTAATAATAATAAAAAAAATCTAACCTATTGTGTTTAGTTGAATAATGGCTCCCAAGTTTGTCCACACCCTAATTCCTAGAACTTGTGAATGTCACTTTTTATGGCAAAGGGACTTTGCAGATGTGATAAAGTTAAGGATTTCAAAATGGGGAGATTAGCCTGGATTATCCAGGAGGGGCCTGTGTAATCAAAGGCGTCCTCACGAGAGGAATTTAGAAGCTCCCAGGGACAGAACATGATTTAACAACGTAGCAAAAAGAGATAAGATGATACCTTGCTGGCTTTGAAGAAGGAATAGAAGGAATCCAGAGACTGGGACAGGTGAGGGAATGTATTCTTCCCTAGAGCTCCCCTAGAAGGTGGCCTTGTTGACACCACGGTTTCAGCCCAGGGAAACCTATTTCAAATAATACATTTGTGTGGTTTTAGGCACTAAGTTAGTGGTAAACTGTTACAGCAGCAATAGGAAAACTCGTAGCTGATTTCTCAGGGTAATCACAGACCTGCCCCACTAGGTTCCACAGATGTAGCTATGGCTGCACAATATCAAAATGGGGAAGAAAAGGTCAGAAGCGGGAAAAGGGAGGAAAGAGATCTCTGAGGTGGAAGAGCAACAGTTTGGAACCAGGACACCCTGACAATTTGTGAGTCACAATTAGCTGGGAACTGTGTTAAGAGCAACATTTTCTAATTATTTACCTAGTTTAAAATATCAGAGCAAACATTTATTCATATCCCCTGCGAGAGAAAGGGCTGATGCTACTCTACCTCTACTGTTCTAAGGACGCTGCAGAAATGTGGGCTTGGCCATCAGCATTTGCCATGCAGTAAATCAGCCCTCAGTTAAGTGTGTCTTTAAGGTAAATGGTGGAGAAATTCTACTGTAGGCTGTAGTGACTCTTAAGTCTAAAAGAGCATGTTATGAGACAGAAATGTGGTATCCTCAGCTGTTGCATAATTATCACCCCTCCCACAAAACCTCCAATGATCAATTATTATTTTCTGAAATCATAAATGAACCTTAATTTTCCCAATAAAGAAAATAATGTATAACTTGATATCTTGTAATAACCTACAGTGGAAAATAATCTGATAAAAAAATGTATATATATAACTGAATCACTTTGCTGTACACCTGAAACTAACACAATATTATAAATCAAATATACTTAAATTTAAAAAAAGAAAAAATGTATATATCTTGTTTTCCTAGATTTAATAAATCCCTTCAGAAAGTCGTATCAAATTATATTTATTGCTTTTAAAATGTTTACTAAAACAACAGCTTTTTGTTGTAGAAAAATCATAAAATACTGATAATAAGCCTCATCCTAAAAATAATCAGTTAATTGCACTGCCTTCTATACATATGTATTACATATATAATAGATACTGTATATTAAATATTTATCACACGTTTACAAGAATGTATTTGTAATGTACATGTGTTTTGCTTGCCACTTGTTTTTAGAATTTTATTTTTTAATATAGTTTATTGGCAGTATCCATCTAACACATCGTCGTAGCAGTTACAAGAATATAGGCATGTTTCAAGAACCATTTAACCAAGCCATTTAGGAAATTTTCATTTTTTCAATGATTCTAAACATTCTCATCACTAGTATCTATTCTTAGATTCATTTTTTAGATCAACAGGTAAGACCCTATTTTTGTTTTTTACCTGTTTTAGAATCTTGATATATAGTGCTAAATTAAGAAAACTTTTATTTTCCTGCCAGCATACATAAATTTTCATTTCACCACACCATCTCCAAAACTGGGTATTTCATCATTGCTAATTTTTTAAAACAATTTGATACCTGAAAATGATGTCTCATTCTTATTGAAATTTATGTCTTTTTGTTTACTAATATGAATAGGTGTTTGTTTCCTATACCAGTAGGCCATTTACGCTTCTCTATGAATTAACTGTTTACTTTATTTGCCCCATTTTCTATTGCTATATAACATTTTCTTATTGTCTTATATAATCTGTATTCTTTTTTTGTTTATTGTTGCTTATTTATTATTTATTTTTTTGAAGTATAGTTGACTTACAATATTGTATTAGTTATAGGTGTACAACATAGTGATTCAGTGGTTTTATAGATTACACACCATACAATCTGTACTCTTTTTTTTTCTTTTTTTGCGGTACGCGGGCCTCTCACTGCTGTGGCCTCTCCCGTTGCGGAGCACAGGCTCCAGACGCGCGGGCTCAGCAGCCATGGCTCACGGGCCCAGCCTCTCCGTGGCATGTGGGATCTTCCCGGGCCGGGGCATGAACCTGTGTCCCCTGCATCGGCAGGCGGACTCTCAACCAGTGTGCCACCAGGGAAGCCCACAATCTGTACTCTTTACAGGATAATAATATTTGCCCACTGCCTATCCTTTATGTTGCTAATTGTCCTCCAGCTCAGCTTTTCCCTTTTATTTAAATTTAATTTAAATTAAATGTAAAAATTTAAATAATAATACATCTTGAATTTTGTATATTTGTATATAGTGACATGTTCCCTTACCCATGGTGTGTTTTATGTCTACTTTATTGAGATATGCCCAAACCTGACACATAGTCAGCAATTTCCCCATCATATTTTGTGTATTGTTGGTATTTAAATCTATGCCATCTGGTATTTACACTGCTATAAGACATATATAAGTAAATAATTCCTGTATTAATAAAGTCGTCTTAATCTTTTAAAAATACAGCAATTCATAATGATGAGGCTTGGAGATCTATACCCATAAAATGTTAATTTACATTTAAATCTATGTTGTAATTGGTCACCTTGCTCCCTCTAGCACTTACAATTTTCTTTCCTTGCTGAAATCCATACAGAATATAATGCCTTTTGATATTAGCATTTACCCCAAACTTGTAAATGTGTTTTGCCTAGATTTTTCTAGAGGGAAAATTAAATATTATTGTTGAGAGTTGATTATTATCCACCTTTTTTTTGGTGTATTTTCTCAGTGTTACTGACCTCTGTGCACTTTTACAGTAATAATCAAATTAAAATCTATATATATATTTTTCCCTCTAGGAGCCATTAAATTTAGTTTATTGAGGTGATATGGTAATTTTACTGGTGCATTACAAAATGGGGAATTTGCACTACCTAGGACAGAATGCAAATTGGCTATACAAGAGGCAGATGGCAGGCCAAACCGTGTTCCAGACAAGAAAGGATAAGATAATAAAACTGAAGAGTGAAATAATAAACAATTATGGTGACAGAAGAGTAAGGATCCTACTAGTATGAACAAATGATGGAGAAAAACAACTACACAGGCAGCTTCCCTGGTGGCGCAGTGGTTGAGAATCTGCCTGCCAATGCAGGGAACATGGGTTCGAGCCCTGGTCTGGGAAGATCCCACATGCCGCGGAGCAACTAGGCCCGTGAGCCACAACTACTGAGTCTGCGCATCTGGAGCCTGTGCTCTGCAACAAGAGAGGCCGCGACAGTGAGAGGCCCGTGCACCGTGATGAAGAGTGGCTGCCGCTCGCCGCAACTAGAGAAAGCCCTCGCACAGAAACGAAGACCCAACACACCCAAAAATAAATAAATAAATAAATAAATAAATTTATTTATTTAAATGTATTTAAAAAAAAACTATACAAGAAGAGAATTTGGCTTCTTAGAATACAGTGTTTTAGTGGGTAATTTACTGAAGTAAATGAGAAAGTGTGTGGCGGGAGGGACAGAGTACCAGATACAAGGGAACGTTTGCTGAAGTGAGTTACACACTTGAATTCAATTTGAATGAGTGCGGTTGCACCTCAAGAGGAGCAACCTTCTTATTCATCTTCATGCCATCAGTGCCTGGGCACTTCCTTGTTTACTGAAGGAACGACAGAATGAATGGAGGAACACAGAGAAGTATAAAAATGAAAACTTATCAATGACTAGGTAAAACAGTAGTCGTTGCTCAACTTTTAGGGTCAAGCTGATGTTGGAGTGATTATTTTTCTTATACTGCCTACAGTTCTATCTTGTCACATGTCTTGAACTACCAAATTTAGGAACAGTAATACATTACTAAATAATACTATATTTATTAATATATTTAATCAATATATTAAGTAACGTATATAGATTGCATTTGGGTTATCCATTCTATTAAAAATTACCCATCATTACAACAAATATGCTTCAGCCTTCTATTGCTGAGTAATAAATTATTACAAACTTTTGGGCTTAAAACAATACCCACTTAATATCTCCAGCTATGCAGGTCAGAAGTCTGGGTTGGGTAAGGTCTCTCTTTATGATCTCACAAGGTTAAATCAAGGAGGCAGCTGTACTGGGTTCTCATCTGGAGCATGGAGGCCTCTTTCAAGCTCATTCAGGCTGTTGGAAGAATTCAGTCTCTTGTGGCTGTAGAACTGAGGTTCCTGCTTTCTTGCTGGCTGCCAAATGGGGGGCATTTTTAGCCCCTAAAGGCCACCATCATTCTCTTGTCACATGGCCCTTTCTGTAACATGGCAGTGTGTTCCTTTAAGGCCAGGAGGAGTACTGGCTGCTGCTTATAATGTCTCTGACTTCTTCCATCCCTGACCTTTAGAATTTCTTTTAAAAGGGCATAAAGATTATTATCAATATTTGTTGAGTATTGTCAGATCAACCAGGATATCTGGTACACTTCTATATATCAATAACAACCTATCCGAAAGAGAAATTAAGAAAACAATCCCATCTATAATTACATCAAAATGAATAAAGTACCTAGGAATGAATTTAACCAAGGAGGTGAAAGACCTGTACTTGGAAAACTAGAAGACATTGGTGAAGGAAATTGAAGATGACACAAATGGAAAGCTACACTGTGTTCAAGGATTGAAAGAATTAATATTGTTAAAATGTCCATCCTACCCAAAGCAATATACACGTTCAATGCAATTCCTGTCAAAATACCCATGGCATTTTTCACAGAACTAGAACAAATGATTCTAAAATTTGTATGGAACCACAAAAGACCCCAAATATTCGAAGCATTCTTGCAAAGAAGAATATACCTGGGGGTATCACATTCCCTGACTTCAGACTATACTACAAACTATAGTAATAGAAACAGTATGGCACAAAAACAGACACATAGATCAATGAAACAGAACAGAGAGCCCAGAAATGAACCCATACTTTCATACTTTCCCAAGACTCCCAAGAGTATTGTTTTATTACAGCATCAACTCAAAGTCCTAAATCTCATCTAAATCTCACCAGCTCAAAGTCTGAAATCTCACCATCTAAGTCACCTAAATATTGTGCAGACAAGGCTCCTGGGGGCAGTCCTTGAAGGAGTCTGGACTTCAGTTCCTGAGGTAAAGTTCCTCTCCATGTAGACCCATGAAACCAAAGAGACAAGCCACCTTCCCCAAACTGCCAACACAATGGTTAGACAGGCATCAGAAAATAGTTACAGAGATTCTGGTTCAAAGGAGAATGAAGAGTAAATAGGAGTCACTGGTCCACAACCAGTCTTGAAAACCAGCAGGGTAAACGCTGGATTTTTCTTGATTATATTTCCAGTTCTAGGACCATGCCTCTGTAGCTGTGGACTTTGCTCTCCAGGCTCTCAGTTCTGCTCCCTGAGTCATCCTTCTTTTCTCATGAAAAGTAACATGTATATCATGTTAAAAGTAACAGTATCAGATTGCTTCAGGCCACTAGAGCTTTAGGGTTCTGATAACTATTTTCATTTGGTTCTCTCCTTTCCTTTCAGTCCAAGCCGACAGTGTTTCTGCTGAAATAATTTTCTCAAGAGCCTTGTGGGTCTTGCTTGAAATTCACTGGGCTTTGTTCTCTTAGACAAATGCCCCACCCATAAATCTATTTGAGAGAATCCTTTCGCTCCCTTGGTTACCACTGTAATGGCTGAGGGTCATTGCCCTTCCGCTCCTGGAGACCCTCTAGCTTGACTTAGAGGATCTATAAGGTCCAAATTTAACCTCTTCTTTGAAGGGCCTTTTAGTTACTAAACACTGAGATCTTTTGATGTTTCTGATGGTTGAGCAAAGGTTATACAGTCATATTCAGCCTTTTCTCTCTGCCATATTTTCAGCGTCATTTCTAACTTTTAACATCTTTGCCATCTGGAGAAGCTGGGGCTTTAAAAACCATCTAGTCCTAATTCCTTTTCGTTTAATAATTCTTTAGATTTATTTCTCCCCTTCCTCATGTTACTATAAGCAGCAAGAGAAACCAGGCTATACTTCCACCACTTTTCTCAGTAATCTACTTAGTTATAGATAGCCAATGCTTGTCACTTACAAGTCTGCCTTCTGACATCGCTGCAGGACACAATTTTGCTACACTTTCTGCCACTACAAAACAAGGATCGCCCTTCCTCCAGTTTCTAATAAATACTCCTCACTTCTATCTGAGCCCCACTGGCAGCCCTCCAAGTCCAGGTATGTTTTAACCACCTGTCTGAGGCAATTTAGGCTTTCTCTATCATTATTCTCAAAATTCAACCAACCTATGATCACTGCTTGATCCCAAACCTGTCTCCACCTATTAGGTATTTGTTATAGCAGCATCTCACATACAGTACCAAAATCTGCAATAGTTTTCTATTGCTGTGTAACAATCACCCCAATTTTAATATCTTAAAACGACACCCAATTTTTATCACACAATTTCAGAAGCCCAAGTACTGGATCCTTTGCTAGAATCTTACAAGGTGAAATCAAGGCATCGGTTGGGGCTGTGGTTTTCATCTGATTCTCAGGGTTGTCTTCCTAGCTTATTCGGGTTGTTGGTAGAATTCAGTTCCTTGCAGTTATACAGCTGGGGTCCCCATTTACTTGCTAGTCAATGGCTATGGATGTTCTCAGCTCCTAGAGTTCACCCCTGTAACAGGCAGGCAGTTCACAACATACCTGTTTGCTTTCTTCTTCCAGGCCAGCAGTCTTTCTGACTCATGCTTCACCTTATTTTGGGGAGCTCACCTGATGAGGTCAGGTCCACCCAAGATAATCTCCCTTTTGATGAACTCAAAATCAATTGACTAAGACCTTATTTACATCAGCAAAATAACTTTTGCCATAGAATATAATTTAATTACAAAATGATATTGTAGGATTCTGTGCCTTCCACAGAATCCTTCAATTCAACTCCTCTTTGAAATTAAATATTACTGTATGTATATTTCTTTACTGTAAATAAATCTGTAGTTTAGACTCTGTGGCCTTTTGCCATAAATTGATATGAAATGAAATACAAAGTCTCATTTTAGCAAATTATTGTAAACATTATTCCCACATCTTTAAAATGAACAATTTTCTTTTCATCTCTTTTTAGTTGCATGTCTGTTTTTAACAGAAATATGCTGCCCATTAATCAAGCATTAAGTGATTGAGATTTTATCATGGTGTAAATAAGAGCCGAAGAGCAGCTGAAGGTAGAACTTCAGAAGTCACAATGAGATATCACTATTGTATTCATTCGTTCTAGTTACTGCAAATTCACGGTGTGTTCAGGAAAAGGCAGGACCAGAAAATCTGGCTTGTGACTCAATGTGAAGAGGTACATTTCACTAATGTCTCCATTATACATATACAATACTTAAATATACAGTTCTATCATAATTGATCATGCGTTTTCACGTATAAGTATGCTCAACATTGAAATTACACTAACCATAATCAATTCAAAAAATTGTAGATGATTTTTTAGAGCAAGACCAACGTCTTTATAAAATGTGATGCAAATGTGTAAAACTCTATTCTTATAGGCAATCTTAAATTGAGTCACTAAAATAAAATATAGCATACTTTCAAGATCAATGTGAGAATTATTCAAACTGTTCCGTCTTTATCTCAAGTTGGATTCATTCTTCTTTATCCTCAGCTGTGTTTCTAACCTGATTCTCCGAATTGTTGATTTTTGACCCAAGAAAGCAAATTAGTCACAGTGGTTAATACGTTTTCCTCTTCATTTCAGAATATATTTAAAGTTTGAATAAGTCATCTTTCGTAGAGAATACTATCCAAAATTAATACCTAAAAATTTGAGGTCTTTTTCGGCTGCACATATATGTGTTCATCTCCACTGTATAGATTATTTAAGAGGGGACTGAGCATTCTGAGTACAAGAGGCCATTTGAAGTATTCAAAAGACTATAACCTAATGAAGTAAGACAGTGCCTATTTGGTGATAACACTGGTTGTTTGTTCTCTAGTTGATAGGTTTCAAAGTTGCTCTAAACATTTTTTTAACAGCAGCCAACAGCACTGTGATACCATTAATCAGGGCAGCAATCTCAGGCAGAGCTGAGGAAAGGCTGAGGTGAAGAGTTAGCAAGACAGTAGGGGCAGGAGTATGATATTTATAGGACTTATCTAGGGAAGATGTTATTTCTCGTGACACAGTTGAAGGTAAATACTTCTCAATTCAGTGATCTTATATTCCTCCCATTATATGAGAGGATAGTTTTCATTGTTGCAAATGTTGGCATTTAATCCAGACTTTTAAAATTCTTCTAAGGTGCCTGTGAAACCTCAAAGTGGGATGACTCATAGTAAGAATTTCTACGCCTCTCTCTTATACACTCATCCTTTCCCTTTACTGTAATTTATTCAGATACAAATGTAAAAATAAAATGAGTTGAAAATATATTCCCACTTGCATCCATTAGTCAGGTCTTACATTCTTGCCTCCGTGCTGTTTTCAAATCATTAAGCATGGTGTTGAGGGTATTCAGGGAAAGTCAGTTAACTTCCCTGGGTCTTTTCTTTTTCTGTTTGAATTCATAAAATGTTTGAGATAGAAATAGATGGCTTCTAAGCTCTTATCTAACTCCTAAAAATATCCTATGGTCCTAATATAAGACGTTTTGACAGATATTAGAATAGTGTTGGTTACACCCTAAGCACTTTCCAACACTGCACTTGGGGATACCACCTAATAAACATAGGAACCAAGAAAAATATCAAGGTGGTTTCTCATTATTTGAGTAAGAAAAAGCTGGTCATTGATTCACATCTCTCATCTTTATTCCATATGTGTGTGTATGTGGAATAAAGATTAGAATCACTCGTTTCTGAATAAAAGAATTGATTGAAGTCTACTTCCTGTTGTTCTGAAACTTTTCATCTTTTATCGGGAATACCTTGATTTCAAAGCAAAAATACTTAGTCTATACCCATATACTCCATCACATGCTGACTTTGATCGTAGGCATGTAATTCTGCACAGTTTTAGTCAAGGCAGAAAAAACAAAATATCATAACAAAACTGCACAGGCAACATGACACAGAGGATAAATTTGTTTCAATCAAAGCTTCCTGTAAATTTATGAGATAATCATGGAAACTGCGACGTAATACTCGCTCAGATGAGCATGATCATCCATCCACTGTGTAGGAACATTAAGTGGCTTTCTTAGGGAGAATACCCTGTTTCTTCTGGATTAGTCACTGAAAGTTCACCCACTTGAATGACTTCCAGAGATCATTTAATTACAGAATGAAAACTCTGTCTTTTAGCTCAAAAATATCTCTAATGATATAATTCACCATTTCTTATATAAGCAGAATTTTACCAGTATGATATAATTCACCATTTCTTATATAAGCAGAATTTTAAAGTCTCACAGGTCTTAGTCTTCGAGATGAAAGGGACCTTAGACGTTAGCTAGTCTTCCTTTTCCCCTATCCAACCTAGACATTTCCCCTACACCATTCACGCCCGATGAGAACCCATTTCTCATATAGCCTTCTGTGGAATATCCTCTGTGGGAACCCATTCAATTTTGGAATATTGCAGCTCCTATGATCTAGACATTTCTTCTTCCTAAATTACACTCAAATAGTTTCCTATAATTAATTTAACAAACATTAATCTTACCTCTCAAGCATTAATCCATATCACCCACCTAAGTCTAAGGTAGTTATCACATTTTGAAAAAAAGAAATCTGTAAGATAAACATTCCTTCTCCTTTGCCCTTTTCCCATGATTCTAGATGCTTCTGCATCCTGGTCAGCCTCTTCTAACTGATGACTCTGCTCCTCAGTAATAACACCCAGAAGAGAACAGGCTATGCAATTTGCATTTTGACCAGTGCAGCTTCCTACAGGAGTATCTTCTTTGAGCTGCTTACTGCATTTTCCTTAATATAAGCTAATACTGCATTAGATATTTTTTGTCAATTATTTAAAAAATTATTGGCTTATGTTGAGTTCGAATGCAATAAAACCTTAGGAAGTCCTAGGAGTCAGAGTTTCTTTACTTGATATATGAAACGTAAGAATACATATTTTAATTTATCCGTACTACATTTTATGGCATAGCTTTGATAAAAATTGCATATTTTTGTGATAGTTTTAAAAACTTGATTATATCAACTAACGTATTAACTAGAACTTCCATATGTGTTAAATTAGAAAGTTCTCAATCTGTGATTATCCAAGACAGACAAAAATATTGAATAAGGTACACTCTGAGCCTCACCAAAGGCACAATCGGCCGGATATGGTAAAGCAATCATCGGTGAAAACACCAAATGTGCTATCTTACAGCCTGAATTTCTTCAAATTCCAAACAAGAAACTGATGAGGGTTTTTTGGCCAGATACCTTGCTGAAATAAAGACGCACTTGTTCTAACATTTTGATCAACTCCTGAAGTGAAGACATAGATAGCAACGTGCTGTTGAAATCTGCAATAATCTTGGGTGGGAGATTTAACATACTCTGTGATGGTATCAAGATACAGAAAGACTGACATTCAGTACTTCTGGGGCCCTAGAATTCTCCAACTGGGTAATTAAAGAGCAACTTAAAGCCCAAACTATTCATTTATGATACAAAGTAATCGTCTAATACATTTAACATTTATGAATTGAAAAAACAGTGACTGCTCTGCCTATCACTGAGAAATCCTTGACATTTCAAAAACATTGTCTTTTCTGTTTTAAAAAAATGTATAGTTTCAAATGGTAAAGGACTGATTCCTTAAAGCTGAATTTCTTAGGTTTATTTTTCATTTGTATAAATTTATTAAACATGAATTATTCGAAGCTTCTAAAGAACAGTTCAAACATATATCTATTAATATAATTCAGTATTTGTTAGAACATGATTTTCTAAAATTTCTGTGCTTTGCCCGTAACTCTGGGTGTCATCCATTGAGCCGTTTAAACTATTTTCTGGAACTTTTTCTATTTACTCTCTTCCCAAGCAATTCTCCCTCTTTGCCTACTTTAATAGGAGCTCTGTAGTCACAGACCTATTTGAAATCAATGGGATGGCAAGAGAAGCTTACTAAAGAGAACCTACCAAATATTTCTATGCAGGTTTTTAAGACTTAAACTTCACTGGAAGCTGCTGCCTCAGTTCCATAGCTTGGTAACAGCTAAACAAAAGACAAACAAAATTCATCATTTCCCAATTGAATAGTGTGAAGTGTCTTAAGCAAGGCTATGATGCATATGCCGATATAGGTAATCAAAAGGTAATATGTAACTCTCCTGTCCCTGGACCAAACTGAAGGAAAGGGAATCTCAGCGATGTGAACAACTTACTAAGGCTCAGCCTGCTGTGCTCAAACTGCATGAAGAAAACACCATCAACGGTTTATGAGATTTGCATCATCTGACACATTCGAAGGATAAACAGTGAAGTGCAGAGATTCTTACGTTCTTGAAAGGATGTGAAGAGCATCTGAAACCGGCTGTTGCGACTGCCCTCGTCCGCCCACATGCGGATGACCCCGAGACCTGTACGGAGCATGACGTCATTGGCCACGGTGCTGCAGAACTTGGCTTTCAGATCCTCCACGGAGCTGCTTCCATCATACACCGCCACAAAATTCCTTTTGCATTCATTTGAATTCTGCATCTCATAGTCCAAGAATCGTAAGTAGATCTGTAAAACAACAAAGATAGGATAATTTCCCAGAATGAATATAGGAAAGTAGTTCACTAAGCACCAGAACTTCCTTTCTCTTTCTGTCTCACAAAACAGTCTTGATTGCAATCAATCTTATTATTTTTTCCCTGTGGAAAGTAAAGATGTATGACTCAGATCAATCAACTTGTGTTTAAAATTGTTTTCAAATGTTATTGTCCTTTCTTTAGGTAAATGTACCATTTCCCATAGCTGAGTAGTTTTACACAAATGATCCTTATTTCTTCTCAAAACTTATCTGGAATCAGTTATTAGTTTTCATACTTACACACTGTTTTATTTTAACCAGCACAAATGTGTTTTAAATATTCCTGATACATTTTTGTTACAGATCCGTGGCTTCAATTCACCTCCGAAAATTCAGGGAAATAAATAATTTGTACGAATATCAAACAAAACCAGAAATGGTTTCAAAAGACCATCTCTGATTTTACTTTGTTTAGATTATTTCACATAACTATGCTGCTTCATTTTTGAGGTTCAGAATATTTTAAAAAGCACAGCTAATCTATGATCATTCTCACCGTAACAGGGTCAAGGCATTTTAAGTCCACGTAAATAAAAATTAAATTAACACTTAATGAGTAAAAAGTACCGTATGTATAACCTACTTTATAGATTACTGTTAAATACTCCCAACAGCTCTATAAAGTGGCCCATTTTATTGTCATGTTCAGGAAATGCAGGCTCGGATGGTATAAATTGCAAATTAGACACAAGTTCCTTCCAACTCTCTAGTCCATAATCCTTCCACAATATTATACTGCTTCAGACATACTGTTTTAAGAGCATCAGATATTATTTGACTCTGCACAAATGTGCATTAAAAATCACAAACAATTCAACCAATGATAAATATTTATGTATAATGGACCACTACTCAGCCATAAAAAAGAACAAAATCCTGCCAGTTGTGACAACATGGATGGACCTTGAAGGTATTATGCCTACATGAAGTAAGTCAGGTGGAGAAAGACAAACGCTATGATTTCACACATATGTGGAATCTACAAAACAAACAAACAAAATCAGACTCTTAGATAGAAAAAACAGATTAGTTGTTACCAGAGGGGAAGTGAGTTGAAGGTGGGCAAAACAGGTGAAAGGGGTCAACTGTATGGGAATGGATGGTAACTGGACCTGTGGTGGTGACCACTCCGTAGAGTACACAGGTGGTAAATTATAATGCTGTACACCTGTAACTTATATAATAATAATATTATAAAAAGAATGTTCAGCCCTCCCCCTCCCCAACCACGGTGGCATGATTCTCCCTTTGTGCTGAAGTATTTTGAACATATTTTAAGCTTTAGTTACAGGTTATATGTACCTTTTGCTAAACTGTGTGTTCCTGAAAAGCTGGGGTGGTGGTGTATTTATTTGACTCTCAGTGTTACACCATGTGCTATGTATGTTAAGCACTCACTCCATAAAATTTGCACGGATGTACATTTAATGACCTACTGATTGGAAATTCGGTTTTCTTTATTAACTTCATTTTTTCAGCATCTGTCTCACATTTATTGGGCACCTATGCACCAGACTTTGTTTTGAGTGCCATAAATCATGATAATTACATAGAATAATTGACATTTTATTATTTGCAGTAGAAAATGACATGCAATAATTTTCAAAACAAGGTATTTATAACTCTAAACTATGACATAAAAGCATATACGTCATATGTTGCAGACTTATAAGGAATTGAGTGTAAATAAAATGTGAGTCCCATGGCAGGAAATCCTCATATAACTCTCAGGAGGAAGAACAAAAAGAGAAAAATAGGGGGAAACGGACAAAACTAAGAAATAATGGAAAGCACTGTAGTTTCATTATGCTTTGCATGGTGAGCAGGTTTTCATGTATATGCAATCTATAACATCTCAGTTGGAAGCTATCCCAAAATTCCCAAATACTTTGATACTGACTTTAAATTAACTGCCATTACTGCAATCTTATAAAACATACAGCCTAGGAAAGCCTGCCTGTTCTTCATTCCTCCGTCATTGCTTTGTTTTATTCTATGAAAGTTCAAATATTACTCATGTAGCCCATCTTGGATGCACTCTTCTCAACCAAATGTTACATTCCTGAAAATTATCCAGAAAATTCCAAATTGTCCACCCTAGGAAGGCATATCTGAAAATGTTAAACCTTCCAAGTTTCTACTAACTGGTTTGTTTTTCAAATTTTCACAGGGATTTGTAAAAAGGAACTGGGTCTGTAGTTAGATGACCTTTACCAGGAAGCTGGAGCACAGGAGACAAAATAGCTTTTGCTCAAGGAAAATAAGTAAATCAACGTGAAAGCCTTAAGTAGTATTAAAATCCTAAACTTTTGTTTTAAAGAGCTCTTCACTAGCCTCATCCTGAATAAAAGTAAACAAATTGAAAACACTATAAAAATATAAAAAATGTAAATACCTATAAAATCTAGGTATTCTTAGGAAGTAAAAAAGTTGTTAAATGCAACAAAAATCAAATATATATCTATATTCTCAAATACTATACAATGACTCCAACACAGTTTATTACACCTCAAAAGAATATGCAATTACAATTGTAAACGTACATAGTTACTAACAGGAGAAAACACTGAGTAGGGTAACTGAAAACCCCTCCCTCCAATGCTCTTACAAAGCTATAAAAAGCAAACACCATCCCCACAGAAAGAAAAATAAAGTAATCATTTGACTAATTCAAGAAAGAAAGATATTTGATCCTGTGACATTTTCAGGTTGAGTGATTCAGTGGCCGAACATGTCTGAACAATTATTTCAGAAACACAACTTAACATACTAACTTAGTATTTGCTTCGTGTACTGGCAATAACTTAAGACATTGAGCTAACACATTATTTCACTCAAATCTCTCAACAGTAATACACACTATTATAATAACTATTTTAAAATGAAAAAACACACCAAGGTTTAGAAAAGCTAAGTAACTTT
Organism: Delphinapterus leucas; assembly: GCF_059928025.1. NCBI lineage: Eukaryota > Metazoa > Chordata > Mammalia > Artiodactyla > Monodontidae > Delphinapterus > Delphinapterus leucas. Next base: position 84,217,005 of record NC_143142.1, read on the forward strand.
CTCAGAGTGACACAGGCCCTTTAGTAATAGATTGGTATTGAACTCAGATATGCCTGACACTTTTCTTCTTAGTATCAAACTTTGCAGCCGCATATAATTTTTTTGAAAATTTTCAAAGACTGATATTCCAGAAAGAATGTTATAGTCTTGAATAAAAACAAACTCCAACAAAATCGACAAATAAGCAAGCAAAGCAAAACCATTTCTACTTTTCTAAAGGGGCTAAGAAACATATTGACGATTGAGATATGAATAACATTCACAGAAAATAAATGTGTCTCTCTGAAGTAAATGGCTGTCTTAAATTTTCTTTAAAAATAAGACTATCTTATAGAAGAATACTGCTGTAGTTAGAAAGACAATTTGCATATTCGGCCCATGTTTTCTCATTTGACAGTTCTAGAGAGTGTGAACTTCCACGGGAGATGAATGGTTTGCATTCTTACATGAAGGGCAATGGCTGAAGTCTAAGAACCTTCTGTATCTAAAGACTATTCTTATTAGACAGAATACTATTCATAGAGGAAGTGAACGATTACAGTCACTAGATTTTATATATTCACTTCTGAAGCATTCAATCATTAAAAAAATTTTTTAATAGTTTAAAAAAAAGAAATAAAATATTCCAGTGGGTATTAGCTTTACTGGGTACAGAGCTGTTGCTTCAAAAGCCAAATGCCATTAGCCAGAAAAGTGCTCAAGTTTTCCCACACTAGCTATAGTATATATCATATAAAAACCCTCCCTACATTAGGATTTAGATGATATCTCATCAGCTTAAACCTTGTGCCATAATATCACTAAGGGGAAGAATGCCATATGACAATGTTTTCACTTAAGGTAGAAAACCACAGAAAGCTCGTAGTCTCTCTGCTGAAGAAAAGAGAAAGTGATAAACAGAATCATATATAACTCCAGTAAAATAGTCAGATTACAATCTCCTCTCCGTGAATCATTTTGATGCATTCTTCTTTCTAATCAATCACAAAGAGTTTGAGCTGACAAAATGATTTATTGAACAGGACGTGGGAGGCTTCAGAACACATAAACAATTTCTAGTAATATCTGTCTTCCAAATCACACTAATGTAGACAGCAGAATCCCTTTCGTATACTTAAAGCAAGTAAATCTAGCTAACGATTTACTAAGTTAATATACTTGCAAATGTGTAATACCAACCATTCAACCGGCTCTCTCCTCTCATGTCACAATGATATGCAAGATACAATCATTGTTTGGCGCAATTATTTAAGATCTGCCAGAAACGTTTTCTCCATGATAAATACAAATTAAATACACCACAGTCTGAAAAACACTAACCACGGTTTCCATATTGCTTTACACTTTGATAAATAAAGCTACATTCTGAAAAGCGTGTAACCCAGGACTTCTGTGGTTGCTTTTTATTTGTGGCTGGACTTGCCAGGCCTTATAATTTTAGGTAGGATATCCCATGAATTTAGAGGGTAGCACTTTATTTGGAGGCAAAAACCAGAACATCATACTATTGAAAAAACACACACCCCACACAACAAGCCCAGATACAGCCATATTAAAATGGTTTTCTGGCATGCACAGACAAGTATCAAAATATTTCAGGTCCATCTGAGTAACCCTCCAAAATCTGATGCTACAAAACTGAGATTTCATTTAAAAACAAAGTTGAGCCAAAGCATTGGTAGTTATCTAATCAGTTAAGATTTTCAATCTGTTTACCCAATTTTTATTTTCATTTTGGAGATACTAAGAGCAGACTCAATCTTTAGAATCCCTAAACTTATCATTGTCAACAATTATTGTTGCTACCCTTCCCCTGTTGCATTAATTTTCTCCTTGATCCCATAACAAATTACCACAAATTGAGCAGCTTCAAACAATGCCCATATATTATCTATAGGTTAGAAGTATTGGTGAGCTGGACTGTGTTTTTTTGCTAAGGTCATATGAGGCTGAAAACTCAACTTCACTATAAAAGATCGATTTATTGTATTTGTCAAGTTTTTCTGTTTTTTATCCTAATTTTAATCAAAGTATTTTGAATTAAGTAACATTTAAAAATTAATTTGAAGTTTTAAATGATGGGTAATTAATAAAAGCTAGTTTTATTCTCCCAAGACCTTAATCATTAAATTAATTACCTTCACGTATACACTTTTAAAAGTCTTTTGATTTATTTATTTTCTTGTCTTAACAAATTTGACAGTTTCCCCAAATAGTGTGGTTTTGTGACATCACACTGGACTTCGAGTCAGGACATGGAGAACTGGCTTCAGCCCTTTTACTAACTCATCAAATATCTAAGCAGTTACTTATCATAGATTCATCAAGTTTTGGTCTTAAAAGGAGTTTAATATTATCTATGCCAAAAAATTACTTGACTTTTTAATTATTATACAAAATCCCTGCCAAATTTTACTTGGATTCCTCCCATGGAATCTCATTTGATCTTTGGGCATCTCCATTATTAAAATAAAAAACAAAAACCTTCTTTATATTGAATATTTCTCTAGATTCAAGCATACAAATAAATTGCAGTACTTGAAAACATGCAGATTAAACCTTATCCTCTTATTTCTGTCTCCTAACAGTTCTTCATATGCTTGAAGATTGTCACCATGTCCATTTTTCTAGATACGTACACATCAGTTTATTTTTTCCACGAGTTTTAACTGAATGACAGATTTTTCTTGGTATTGGGTATCTAGAGAGAAATAAGTCTCAGCCTTCATGAAATTAACATTGTTACCACGATGGGCTCATCCAACATTCTTCTCTAATGATTCTTTATTGGACCAGATCCAGAACTAGACACCATAATACTCTCCTACTACCCTTGCTCTAGAATCTGTATGAAAACCAAAGCGTTGCTTACAGAGGCATATTTCGACATCCCATCGTTAACCAACTTCACTATCCTGACTCAACGTATTCATCTGTTAAAGGACACATCAGTAACGTATTTCCAACTTTCTTTCTGGCTCTGGTATTCCAGTTTCTAAGAAATCTGGGTTAATCGCATTCTAATTAAAGGAGATCGTCTGTATTACAATTCTCAAACAAAGGAAATATCAGATATTGTATTTTCTGTTTGTGAAGAGGCTGAGAAGCAACATACACTTGATGTAAATTTTAATAGAACCCCGGTAAGCTATTTTGCACTTTCATTGTGTAATATGTTTCCGTCACTAGTTATCATTCAAATATTCACATGAGCCATTTCAGGTTTAACTTGTGCTTTGATAGTCTGTTCTCCGAGGCTGCTAGGAACTCCATATAAATAGAAAGCCCACATAGGCCGTCATCTCGAGTTCTTGCTTTTCTCGACAGTTATTCAAAGCCACTTCCTATCCCCTAACCTTTAATCTAACAGAGAAAGTCTGTCACAATAGAGCCAGCTCTGCAGGCGGCTTCCCCTTTGGGTCACAGAATGCCAAATTCTGTAACAGGCAGGTACACTGGGTATTGTTGTTCTGCAATTGTACAGAAGACAGTCTATTTACCAGCTGGAAGGAAATGGTTGTGTGTTTGCAATCCCATAGAAACTGTCTCTTTGACACTGAGGTGACAAAGGTGCTAGTTATGACCATGAGGTGGGACTCAAATATTCCCTGTTGAAAAAAAAAATCTAAAAAATCTTTCACTCATAGAGTTTAAGGAAAATAAATAGCACATGTGAACCCACAGATTATGTAAGGGAGCATAATCCACTGCAATCTAGCTCTCACATTGGGTTGGGTTTTGCGTCACCAGTAGCCTTGGATTTTTTTTTTTGAAGGAGGAATCACTGTGTCTTTCTTCATAATGCAATTAACTTTTTAAAGACTTGTTCAGATGCAAAGAGACCTGCAGTGGCAAAGCTGGAACTTGGACCATGATCTGAATCTCCATAACCAGAAGCTTGGGGAAAGTGTTCCACACTTCCAAATTATATGCGAACCCCAAAGACATATTCATGGGTAATCAAGTGAAGAAGGACAAAAATACTTCCTGAAATACCAACTCCCTCAGAGATGAGTTTTATTTTTCCCTCATCCTAAATATCCAGCCACCAAATTCTTTTGTATCTAGCTTGAGGTGTTAACACCTCTGTCTTTTCTAGACAGGGAAAATCTGTTCTTCAAAAATGCAGATCTGATCACATCACTTTCCTGTTTCACACTCTTCCATGTATCACTAATGCACTCAGGATAAATCTTTAGGGGAATGGACAGAGCCCTTCGGCTTAACCACTCACCTCCACAGTTCTGCTTTCATTTGGTCACATGCAGTTCCTTTAATTCCTGAAAAAGCATGCTCTCTTATGATCCTATGACCTTCCAGATGCTATTCACTCTACATGGAGAGTCTTTCCCACCTTGTCTACCTGACAGCACCATTTCTCATTAAGATTCAGAGGACGCCCTGCAATGCAATTTGATTCCACCCTTGATTTTCCTCACCAGCTATATGTGGTCCTTTCCCTCACTCTACTACACCTTATAAATACCATAATGATCTTGTCATATTCCATGGATTATTTTGATACATAGTTGTCTAAGGATTAAACTGGAAACAGGAGGACAGCATAATTTTTCATTTCCTCAGCACAGTGCTTGAGAGTTTATAGCATCACTAAGTCAATTAATTAACAAACTGTTTCAACCTCAATAAATGGGCAACTCCAAATCTAATAAATCAGTAAAGCTTGGTTGTAACTATATTCTATAAATGAAGGATGACAATAAAGGGAGAATAAGCAAATAATAGACACTCTAAACCTGTGACAGCTACTGGCACAAAATTACTCATCCCAATATTTCTTAAGATACATCCATAATAGAATGAATGGGGTTGTTCTAAACAAGTGTTTCCAAAACAGTGATCTGAGTCTGAATCTGGCCCACAATATATTTAGTTTAATACGTCTAATGTTTCCCACTTTTAAAATTTATCGTCAACATTTAAAAATCAAGGTAATCAGGGACTTCCCTGGCAGTCCAGTGGTTAAGACTCCACGCTTCCACTGCAGGGGATGCGCGTTTGATCACTGGTCGGGGATCTAAGATCCCACACGTTACGTTGTGCAGCATGGCCAAAAAATAAAATTAAAAAAAATCAAGGTAATCAACATAAAATCTAGATTTTGGGCATATTATGAAGAAAATGGAGGACTTGGTGATGCTGGACCAACATTTTCTCATGATGATCATCAAGGAGTTTAACAGGCAGTTAAGGACCTGCTGTCTCTTTTTCATGGTCCTGATCACCACTGTCTGTCCCTCAGCCCTATTGCAGGTTTATTTTATATTCCAGAGACACATGACTTTGTGAGCCCTGGACAATTTCTTCCATAGATACGATTTTAGGTTAAAAAGCAAGTAAACTACAGATGCTGACAATAAGGACATAAGTTATGCTCAGAACCATAGCTTATATATGACATTTCAATGCACTTTTCAGAGAGGTAGATTTACCCCAGAGTCTCTTATCCAGGTTATCCAATGAGCTCTCCAACATCCTCTCCGTATTATTTATGACCTTGAAAGTTACATTAAACAGAGGAAGGCGATTTGCAATTCAAAACTAAAAGAAAATGATAGCTTATGATTGCACTCTGAAATGAATGAAGCATGTCCAGTTGGTTCAAAGCAGTGCACGCTGGAGACACTTTGCAGGCCAACTGTCAAACCTGAATTTCACCTTGAGACTGACCTTGGATCGTGGAGGTGCTCGGATGTACCACTTGCAATCAACGGCCTCGCTAGCAGAAGCTTTGCCTTCCTTCATAATTTGTATAGACTCCACAATGCCTTCAGGGCCGCCCATCTCAAACTCACACACTAAATAACAAAATGCCAAACAAACATACAAAAATGGAGCTTGAGTAATAAACCGAAAGTATATATCATAGCAGAAAACAAAGGCCTCTGAACGGTATTAAATATCTCTTTTACCAACCTGGTAATGGTTTCAAAACTCCAAGGTCCTTAAAGTCAGGATCTTAAAAATTGAGAAAAAGACAATTAGTCTTATTCTGCATTTATGACTTAAAATGAGGTTGAGTAAGATACCATTAAATTATTCAGGAATGTGCCTTATAAAATATACTAGGGGAAATTAAATGATTAAATAAAAAGTGCATGATAATGTTAAGACTGAAATGTTAATTTACATAATGTAATATTATTACTACAGGATTTTTATCAAGAAGCCATTTTAAAAAACCTCCCCATGTCATTACTTCATCTAATAACCAAGTAAAAATCTTACTCATTTTCTTTATAATCAGACAACAGATGTTTTTGTAAAATGTATCCATAGATAGTTCAAGGTTTGGGTAAACTTCCATCTCTTCTAGATACAATTATTTTGTCTGATCACAGCCAGCGTAACATAAAGGTGAGCCTACTGGAGGGCTTCTGAGAACGTTTTCCTTGATAATAAATAGACACAAGGCATACAGTTTTCCCAGCTCAAGTTGTGGTCATGTTTGTGTTGGAGCCTTTGGGATCATGTGTGGTGGGCAACTTGTGATGTTGACAGATGCTAAGGTAAGAAACTGCTGACTCTTATGATGAGCAGAATAGAACCATGGAGAACCGTGAGTCCTTAAGAATATCACTGGGGCACTGTACTCACCTCGCCTGGAGTTGCACTTCTCTGGGCTTCTTGCTCTTTTGAAACAATACACATCCCTATAATCTCAGTTACTTTGAATTGATTTTCTCTTATTTATGGGTGAGAGCATCAGAGGCTATGATTTATCTTGGAGACACATGGTATTCAATATAAAAGATGACTGTGAATTTTAATTACTTTTTGCTGCTAGGGTATTAGTGATAAATCAAAAATCTTAACAAAGTTAGAAATGTTTCATAAGACACCACTCAATAATGGTCTAGGGCTGAAATATGAAAGGGTAGCGCTCTTTCTGGATAGAATTAGTCCTGGATATTAGAACCATGTGTGCGTGTATGTCCGTGTGTACCTAAGTGTGCTTCCTAGTGCATCTGTGCGTGTGAACGCACCAAATCCGTAACCGCCGGCTGATTTTACTAGGGTACTCATCGTCACTACAGGTTTTTTTGTTTTTTCTACTAAGAAAATATTTAATTTTTTGTGTGTTTGTTTTTAAACAGCAATGTGCACTGATCTGTTGAATCTGAAAGTCCTGGATTGGCCCCCCTACAGTTTAGTTATATCACCTATTCAGACTCACTTTATTGCAGGACACTATTAGAATACCAGTGTATTGTATAACTGTTTTGAAAACAGTTCTTTTGCTTTTTTGGAAAAGAAAGACAGAAAGAAATACCCGTATGCCATATCCATGAAAGAAACAGAAATGAGGACAACATAGTCTACTTGGGTCAGGCCTCCTCCTGGCAGAGATCTTTTTCCTTCATCTAAATCAATGGATATTTGGTTATTCTTTCGAGAAATGTATATGTAATACCTACTATGTACAAGAAAAGAACAGTTTTGTATAGAATTACTCAGATTGGCTGTCACGGTTAAGCACTTTTATTGGTATTGAAGAGACCCACCCACCGAGCTTGCCTACCCCAGTTATCTGGATTCTTTATTATATCCTTTTTACTACTTTTCATAATGGTCAGTATTGCTACTCACTATCTCCTTTTTGATGAGAATGCTTCAGCCTTGCATGGCTGTTGCTATGACTCTTGTGAGAACGCAGTTAGCATTCCCTTCTCTAGCTTGAAGGCGAAGTTTTGTCATTTTTATAACTCATGCTAGACAACGTTGAGAGAAATTCCAGTTCTGAGAATTGAAAATGTATTTTTGTCATTGTATTAACGGTGAGAGCACTGATTGTTTAAAAAACAATCTTTAGGAAAAAATCATTTCTGCAATTCCATTTGAATTAGGCACCAGTAATATCACAATCACGGTAACACATGGCCCCTACGAGCTGCAAAATAAACGGCAGAAAATAATCGACACAATTTTTAAAAACAGCCTACACTGAATTTAAGAATATTGAGATTGACTTATTGCTTCAGGGTGTCCAGGGCAATGACATAAATTATTATGCAGAAGCACGATGACCTTGGACTTAATAGTCATCTACTACTCTACAGCTCCCCAAATCTATTCTCCACTAGGCAACCTGAATAAACTTTTAGAAATACAAATCAAATCATGAAATGCACCTTAAGGGGCTTTCCATTGCCCTTAAGTTAAAGCCACGACTCTCTGTAACGGACTATAAAGTCCTGTGTGTTCTTGCCCCAGACCACCTGGGCCAACATACCCTAGACGCTAATCTCTGCTCTTTCCTCTCAAAACACATGGACCCCTTCTATTTCTACAACATTCTAGGCTATCCTCATCCTCAGCAATTTGACCTTTGCTCTTTTCTCCGTCTTCAGTATCTCTCCCCAGGGCTCCGCACCTGTGAATCTTTCTCATCCTTCAGTTCTTGGCTCAAATCTCTCTGAGGAAAGGTCTTCTGGAGGACCCTCTCCAAGGGTCATTGACTCCCATTTTCTTTGACTCCCACTTTCTTTTCTCCCTTCATGGTTTCTTTTATCACAATTATTTTGCCAGTTGTTAGCTTTTTATTGACCACCTACTCCCACTAGACTATAAGGAAGTACGCTCTACAAGGGCCTTTACGTCTATTCTTCCTCCCTTTATCCAGAACCAAGGACACTGCTTGGACATAGTACGTGCACAATAAATGTTATTGAATGTTATTGAAATTACATTACACCGACTTGATTTTCTTATATTGTTGACATACGTACAATGCTTTATACCTAAACTTTTCCAATTCAGAGGCTCTCACAGGAGATCTATCAAATTAGGTGCTATATTCAAGACTGACTTCCTATTTACTAAACCTGCATCACAGCTGACTATGTTTCCAGCCTCCCTTGCAGCTGGGGATACCATGTCTAATGAAATGTGGACAAAGCGTTGAAGTTTACTTGAAGGCTGGGCTCATAAAAACTTCTTGAAAAAATGATCCACTCCCACTTTCTCCCCTGGTCAACCTCAGAAGGCAGACATTGACGACATAGAACCCCGTCAGCTCCAATTCCTAAATGAATGTGTGGAGTACAGCCTTTTCCTGATTAGGCTAAATGAGCAAGCAGTAGTAAACTTTAATAATGTGAAATTACTGAGGTTTTCGATTGTTTGTTGTTGTTATTACAGCTATTATTCCCCAACCCAGCGTTGTTCAAGGCTGAAGTTATGGTCAAGGGCCCCTAGGGCCCATGAGACCCTTTCATGGGACCCAAAGGCTAAAGTGTTTCATAATCCTACTAAAATGACATGTTATCTTTAATTTTCCCTGCTATAATCCCTGTAACCCCATTTTTGTCCAATACATTCTAATTTTGAAATCTTGAATTTTGTCTTGAGCCTACATGGAAGCACAGCTAGAATTAGTAGAAATTAGAATTTCTCTGTCCTATTTTATAAATACACACACATAGATAAAAGTGTAAGTATTATGAAATTTAACAGTATTTCCCCTGAAATAAAATATATTTATCATATAGGTTTCTTACTGTGAAGGATGGACACTTGTCAGAGATGGAGGAGACTAAGCTTCACTTTCTCCATCACCATTACACTGTCTATATCCAAAGTTGGAGAAAAGAATGAAACTGATATTTCAAAGCGGTCTCTTACTTATGGAAAGGAGAACTCTACTCTGAATCAAATGAAAAAGCTTCACATAAGAAATGAAAAGAAGACAAAAGCTATCTTTCCTTCAGCCTCATTGATGTCAATAATTTGCCCTATTGTGATTTAGGAAGAAAAATACTTTCTGGTAGTTTTATTGTGACAGTTTGATCGCAACATTATTTTGAGACAAATAATTGTTTGGGAAGTATTGAATATTTTAAATGTAGATGTTAATATGCTCTTTAAAAGCTAAAACTCTCTCAGTATTGTGTGTCCTCTCCAGCCACTGTGACAATTTACCTTGTAAGATGCTTTGGTGGCTTTTGCACATCTAGTTGGAAAGCTATAACAGCTAATTTTCGGATTTTAAAGAGCTCATCACATTTATGGTTGAAAAATTCAGTTCTTTTTCTTTAATGATCGACCTCAAAATTATGCCACAACTGAACAAATGCAATAATACCATTCAAAAATGTCCTGTTGCATAACAGTCAGTTAAATGTTAACATCTCTGAAGCCTGGGAAAGAACAGATTTCATTACACTTTTGTTTCTTATTTAGAGTTTAGTTCATTTTCTTTGGAGTAGATCCTTCACTTCCATGAGTCAGAGAACTCTGTTATTCCAATTTCTTTTTCAGCATCGTTAGATGTTAAACTGTGCAGTTGGGTTGAGAAAGCAAGTCTTCTAATTTTCCTAATAAAGGTCTACAATGAGTCTTTAAATATTAAAAAAATAATAATATTTTTTCATTTTATGGTGAAATAACACATGTTAATATAATAGTTGTAAAAGTATATGAGATAATGTTATATAATTATATGGTTATTACATATAACTTTTTATGTGGGAAAATTTTGAATAAACAAAAAATAATATTGCAAAACAAAACAAAATCAAAAGCTAAAAGTCATCTGTTACACTTTTCAAATTAAAAATGACAGTCACTGAAACATGTTACAAAGTAGGTTATTGTATTGCATTGGCTGGAGAAGCACACATAAGACCTGAGAAACTAATAAAGCAATGCCTTTAGTCAGCTGCCATTGCTGAATGTCTACTGGTTGAAAAGTAGTTAAAAAAAAAAAACAAACAAACCCAGGACGCCGTTGCTTTCCAACCATATAGTAACTTGCTGATAGAAAGTTTCAGCTTTAAACAAGGAAACAGAGCTGATATCTTTCTACAGAACCTCACTTTTGTCTAACAGATAGACAGATGTACAGACATGGCTAAGCTTGCTTATTTTCCTTGAATTCGTTCAGTGTCAGCATGGACCAATCATCACAGATCTTCTTTCATGCGAATGCTTGGCAACAAATGCAAGAAGTACTGAAATATCCAAATGTTGGATGACTTTTAAATCTTATGACATACTGAAACATCTGTGTTGACAGTTGCATTGATAGTGCAAAGGCAGTGGTGAATAAAACTGCTGATGCTTTATCCCGAATCAAGACAATGGCACCAAACCTCAGCTGTTAGTAGTCATTGTATAATTCATCTCCATGCATTCTCGGGGGGTAAAAAAACCAATTTTACTTTAAAGTCTCCTTGATGAGGCACTCAAAATTGCTAATTTTTAAAAATGTAACATTTTGAATACATATCTTTTCTGCAGGAAGAACGCAGTGAATCTGCTGACTTTTCTGCAGGAAGAACATAGTGAATCTTTTGACTTTAAGGAAAACAAATTGAAAATATTTGCTGCCAAAGATAAAATTCCACCTCCGATCAAACAAAAATGTATCCATCACTGTGTATCTGACAGTTCCTCATACTTAAATAATTTTTCAATGTGATTGTTGTTTATGTGAACAAGTGTGCTTTTTGACATTGAATAATGAAATATGTCCGCATTTGGAAGAGCGGCATATACCCGTGATCCAATAACTGTCATCTAGTGATGTTTGGTGTTAAATAACTATGCATGGGTAAAAGAGGCATTTGAAGAGAAAAATACATTAATTGATGTTAATGTTAACAGAATACAAAAACTCGACTGATATAGTTTCACATTCCCCATTGCAACTAACCTTTAAGAAACTATCACTTTTTGAGGTTTGCGCTAGTACCCTTCTGAAAAGGCTATGAAAACACTCTTCCCTTTTCCATCTACATTTCTCTGTGAGGCTGAATTTTCTTCATATACTTCAACCATAAGAACACACTGCAAAGATGTAATGCAGAGGCACATGTGAGAATCTAGCTGTCCCCTAATAAACTAGACATTAGATTTACAAAAATGTGAAACAATGTAATTCCCCTAATTATTATTTTAATATTTATTAATAGATATGTTCACTTTAATCAGTTTTTAAAAATATGCTTTATGTTAACACATAATTGGTTTTCAGGGTAATTTTTCTATGAATTAATAAATAGCTATTTAAAATTTTATCAGTTTAAATGTCTAATATGATAAATATTGAATGATATAGCTAAATAAGCTGAAGCATTTTGAGGTCTTCAGTATTCTTTTAAAAGAAGATAGGGCTGGGCTTCCCTGGTGGCGCAGTGGTTGAGACTCCGCCTGCCGATGCAGGGGACACGGGTTCGTGCCCCGGTCCGGGAAGATCCCACATCCCGCGGAGCGGCTGGGCCCGTGAGCCATGGCTGCTGAGCCTGCGCGTCCGGAGCCTGTGCTCCGCAACGGGAGAGGCCACAACAGTGAGAGGCCCGCGTACCGCAAAAAAAAAAAAAAAAAAAGAAGAAGAAGATAGGTCTTTTGAGACCAAAATATTTCAGAACTTCTGCCTGAATGAACGCCATCTTTGAATTATGGGTAAATGCCTTCTCCCAACAAAAATCTAACTTACAATTTATTAACTCAGGACTGTGCAATTCATTTATTTTATATTCCAAGGAAATTTCCACAATGCTAGCCACATTGTAGTTGGACTTTTAGTAAATTATTGTTTATCTGATTAGATTATGACTAAATCAAGATCAGAGGCATCTTCATTTTACAAATGAACAAAACGGGGGTTCAACAACTTTAGAAAAATAAACTTGTTCTGATCCTAAGCCTAAAACTTTGAACAAATTACTAAGTAGTTCTGAAACATATTTTTCTTAGCTAAAATCAAGATGCTGGTTTAGGCTTTTTTTTTTTTTTTTGCGGTACGCGGGCCTCTCACTGTTGTGGCCTCTCCCGTTGCGGCCTCTCCCGTTGCGGAGCACAGGCTCCGGACGCGCAGGCTCAGCGGCCATGGCTCACGGGCCCAGCCGCTCCGCGGCATGTGGGATCTTCGCGGACCGGGGCACGAACCCGTGTCTCCTGCATCGGCAGGCGGACTCTCAACCACTGCGCCACCAGGGAAGCCCCCTGGTTTAGGCTTTTATAGCACAAGTGTGCCGTTATACCACAGAGCACAGTAGCGTTGCTAGAACAGTTATGGGAAAATGTAATTGCCTGACGTGGCCATGTAACTATACCTGCAAAACCCTCTGATTATAGAAATCAACTTTGATACTTTAATATGTTTGCAATGCACAGCTCAACCACCTGACGGGCTAGTCTTAGAGAAAGATAATCAATATTTTCATCAAATTTCCACCATCTCACACATCCTGAATTATGTCATGCGCTCCTAACGTCTCCACTTCTCATCTCTGCTTGCTTTTGAAAGCCTGTAATGTCTGTACGCGTATCTTTATTAAATCAGCTTTTGCATCAAAACTAACTGTCCACTTCAATGGGTACTTTCCTGTCCTATTTTACCTGCCTTCAGTCCATCACTGTCGACACCTTGCTTCCTAGTCAAGATTGAAAAGCACTGTTTGTGGTTTTGGAAATCGGTTAACTGAATTTAAGATGCTGTTTGAAAAATCGATTGCAAAAAACAAAAACAAAGACTTGACAGCGCAGTACTAAGATAGCTTGCATCATCATAGTAAGTTACTAATCCAATTTATTTCACTCTTCTCTAGAAGAAACATCTTTCTAGTACAAAATTCATAGCACAATTATTTTAAGCCTCTTTTAAAGGGTTACTGTTATCTATGACAATTACAGCTTCATACTGAGTTTGCCTCCCTAAGGGTCTTAATGTTGGCATAGAGTTTACATACCATGACTTCTTTTTTCTAGTTTAACATAAAATTTATTCATATATGAGTTTTAGAAATCAAAACTTATGAGAATTTTAGGAGGGAAGCTTGCAAGCCCCATAAAATATTATTGACATTTGCATGGCCTGTAGAGATGTATTGCTTCCTTATTTTATTTACTTAGCTGAAATATATTATGTTTCCTCAAGATACTTGTATTCATAATTCTAAATATATTGAGAAAATATATTCTTTCTTATGAAATGAATGCACAGATGCTGGTGCTGGACTTTGCCTGTGTTCATATTAAATAGGCTTTTACAATGTTTGTTCTTGATAGTCACAAGGCGATAATATTATTCTATGCAGAAAATATGTATCTACTATACAGAATAGAGAAAAACCTTGAGGGAAGGAGGGAAGAAGAAGTCATCAGAACACCAAAAGAATAATAAAGACAATTTTTAAAAAACTAGATCATCCAAAACTGGTGTTTGTATATTTGAATTAGCTATCAGAGAATATATTAAATTTTCTGTTCAAAGGAAACCAGGGAAGTTCTTGATTGATTATTAGAAAACCGCTCCCCTGCCACCAAATTCTCTCAGAATGCCCTTATTCATTCATCCAGTAAGTGATACTGAGCGGGATCTCCTGGGCACAAAAGCCTTTCTGTGTCCCCCATTTCTGGATTACAGGAAATGGGCTTCATTCAGCCTCCCTGACCTTCCCTGAGTTCCAAGGAGCAGGTCCAAACAGTTGCTAATTAAGGAAGGGAGGGGATACAGAGACCAGGGAGGAACTGTCAAAGAAAAAATAGTGCAGCCTTGGGGCAGGGTCCTGGTTCCCCCTAAAAAGGGATACACAGACCAATATCTTTGAGCTGTTTTGCAGATACAGAAACCCCTGCCAGGTGGGAGGAGTTAAAGGCATGCTGCCCACAAGCCTGTAGACCCCAGACAGTTGGAAGCACAAGGCTGATGATGCTGACTCCCCATTACCACACCACCAACCAATCAGAACAGTGTCCACGAGCTGACCACGCCCTCTTTGAACCATTCCTCTAAAGCGTCTCACTACCCCCTCCAGGTCGGGACACGCAGTTTGGAGGGCGTGAGCCTGCTGTGGCCTCCTTTGCCTTTCAAAGCAATAAAGCTATTCTTTTCTATTTCACCCAAAACTCTGTCTCCAAGATTCAATTCGGTGTCATGGTACAGAAGCCAGACTCAGCTTCATAAGGACTTCCTAAATCACGTGAAACCACAAATAAATGAGTCCGTCTTCTGAACCACCTTCTTCACTAGAACTGATTTAATGGACATTTCTTGCCGGCACAACTGTGGTGCCAGCACTGTTAGTGACTAAAACACCTCCAATGTCCTCCTCTCTCTATCCATTACTTCCCATTTACTCCCTTCTCAATTACCTATTCACGTTTTTTGACATGCACAGCAAGTATTGTCTGGTAATCAGGAGGAAGGGTGGAACATTGACCATAGAAGAGCTTAGGGTAAATATTTTGGCAGGTAGTATGAAACTGGATCTGAGGTTTTATGCCTAGAAGAGTCAGAACAGGAAATTACTTCATGAGAGCAATTTGAGAGTCTGGGAATAACTAATTGTTTTGGAACCTGAGCCAGCACGTGTAGCACATGGCTGCAGAGGAACAGAATCCTCCTGGCTCTGATATGCCAAGAATTGAAAGCAGGGGTGGCACCGCAAGTTGTGTGTGTGCGTGGTGAGGAACGGCATTATCCTACAACAGTATCTTTCATCCCACTTAAGTCACTGTATGCTAAATAATTACATCACTGAAAATGAAAAAATTAAAATATTTTATTAAAATATTACATTCTCTCAATTTTATTTAAAAATATAAATGCAAATATCCTGAAAAAGCCTTATAAGTTACAGCTAAGTAAATATACTACGGACACATAAAGTGGTACAAGCCAAGCAAATTTAGCTTCAAGGCAAGATTTTTTTGTGCTTCCAGTCAATTTGATGAGCCTCAGCCCCTTCTAAATAGAACTGGAAGAGCCTCTAACTGGAAACTTTGGGAGTGTCCTCTGTTGGTGCCCCTGGCAAGGACACTAGAGTGTTTATACTAGGCACTAGCAGTGCCCATGGGCAGGTAGAGCCATAATGGGACTAGAATAAAAGAGCAAATGCAAAAAGCCAAAAGCTGGCGTTGGCAATCGATTGGTGTGGGAGCACGCAGGAGGCTCCTCCTGATAAATCCCGGAGAAGCCCATGGAAAGACTTGAACAGGCTGAATTTCTGCCAGTCTGGACAAGGCGCTGAAGTTACCTTGTTGTGTCTTTAAATGTAAGTGTGTTCTTATTTTTAAGTCACAATCCTCATCTCCTTTCACCAAGGTCAGTATCTTTGAGTTCTAGCTATCCTTCTGCTCTTCAAATCCCCAAACCTGGCCACACACTTTTATATAAAAGCCATGGGCAATGCATGGTGATGTGGAAAGATTGAGATCAGAAGGGCACAAGATGATATGCCAGTCAAATAATAAAAAAATGGAAAACTATAATGATATTCTATTAAACAAAATGGACTTAAAAGAAAACCCAAAATATAAAATCAAAAGGTAGGGTAAATATTAATTTCATCAAGAAGAATTCACCAGAAAGTTTGATGATGTTGAATTTGTATTGTGTAACAA
Source organism: Delphinapterus leucas (assembly GCF_059928025.1). NCBI lineage: Eukaryota > Metazoa > Chordata > Mammalia > Artiodactyla > Monodontidae > Delphinapterus > Delphinapterus leucas. The sequence goes on from NC_143142.1 coordinate 84,233,376, forward strand.
CAATAAGGCTTCTTTCTAAGAGATTAGGATAAAAATATCAACTGGGCTTGGTACAAAGCAGAGGACTCACAAATATCAACTAGATAATGGATAGGATTCAGATTTCCTAAAGTATAAAGTGATGTGTAAATATAAGTTATCTTGTCCATGTACAGTTCAGAATTTTAGCTCCTGGGTGAAAGATGGATGAGAAATACCTGAAATATTATTTGTATATACCTAAAATATTATTGTGGTTCTAAAATGTGGTTCCATTATTTACAAATTAAATACCATTGCTGTAGCTTCATTGTATATTCTTCACACTGCAATTATTTCTATTAGAAAGTATTTAACTCTGGGAAGTTCATCTCAAATGCCTGAGATCAGCTGGAGAATTTCTGCAGAAAAGTCATAGCATAATTCTTACTGAATTTTTATAAACATCCAAATAATGCTGGATACCTGGTAAATTTCTGGATATCCATTTTTCCCTTAATATATAACAACATAGACTAGGTACAAAAAGCCCTTGCATGTCAATTTAGCTCAAAAATTATATCCAAATTTTAGATAACAGTAAAATTGAGCTGATCTAAATATATATGAAGCCATGTAAGAAAGCAGTGTGTCTAATATCGCAAGTGGCAGTTTCAGAGGTCTACTCCTAGGCGTATGCAACTATCTGGAAACTGAAAAGATCATCACTTTTTTGCATTCTCCACTAGCAAGTAACATGGTCCATTTTAAGTCTAGGGGAATTAAACAGTTACAAAAAATTCATAATCTTTCCATCTCCATTTCTCACATCTCTTTTCATCCCCCTGGTACACATGTCCCCAATATCACAGTGATTCTGCAGGTTTCAATGAGTGTCTGAAACCAGTGTTTTTAATGAGTTTTTCACTTGAGAATACAGGTGATCAGAGTTGGGTACTTAGTTTTGAACCACTTGTTAAGAAAGTTAGACTAGCGCTCCCTAAACCCCTCCATCTCTGAGAAAGGGTTATTTCTCAGAAGTGTAACCTCCATCTTGGGGAGAATTATAGATGCTAGAGCCCCAGGCAGAGCTGGACTCTCAGGGTCCATTCGGCCCCCAAATCTATCATTTCCTAAAGATTGTGAGAACCAAGTTCATTTTCAGCCTATATCAAGCACAATTTAAAGTGTTCATTGAAATATGTCTTAGAATTTTTAATAATGCTATACTGATATTTCTTTCCACTGGTATTTAAAAAACGTTTGTGTAATTGTGAAAATAGTGTTGCATTATAAAAACTGAAATAGTTTGTTTGCCTTTAGACTACAGTTTAAGACCCAGCTCTTTATTGAGACAGTTGCTAAATCTGCATTCCCTTTGCTCATTTTTCTTTCAAGTATAAGGGCACCTAAAGTTATTTCATTAGGAGGTATGAAAATAATCCATGGTTTTCCCAAAGTAATGGCCTATAGCAATATAAATCAATATCATAAATTTTAGGTTGGAAAGAGAGAATTAGGTCTCTCCTGTTTAGTCAGAGAGTACAATTGATGAGATCCCATTAGCTTTATTCCCTTAGACTTTTCATTTTATCAATCATTAGCCTTCTCATGATTCTCTGAGCTGAAAACTTCAAAAACAAAATTAACTTGACTCTTTCACACTGTTCTTTCATCAGCAAGATACCAAGAGCTTTCAATTATTTTTGTAAAATCTCTCACCACCAACCTCCTTTTCTAGCCTGCTATGATCTCAGTCCCAACCCTTATCACCTTAGCCCTAAGGCTTAGGGCATCAGAATCTCAGCCAGCCTCTGCCTTGGTCCCTCCTTTATCCAGTGCTTTGCATATAATTTTTGAGCTGAACTGATGTAAAATGCAGAAGTAAGTCCACCCGTATGTGGTCAAATGATTTTTGACAAGAGTGCCAAGACATCTGAAGGCGAAAGGACCACCTTTTCAACAAACAGTGCTGGGAAAACTGTATATCCACATGCAAAATAATACAGTCTGACCCTTAACCTAACAACATATACAAAAATCAACTCAAAATGGATCAAAGACCTAATGTAAGACCTGAAATTAGCAGTGTATAGTACTCTTCAGGACAAACTGCCCACAATGAGTTAATCTGAAGAAAATCACTCCTGCTATAATTAATTCCCATTATTTGTTATAAACTTTATGGCCCAGGAGAACTTGAATTTAGAGGTGAGGAGAATAAAATGAGAGTGGGCTAAGGATCCACTTAACACGTGGCCCTCACCAGGAGGTCCTACACCATGGGGTGTGAAGTAAATGTAGGTTTACCACTCTGAGAAGCCCCACTTCTCCCACAGAGCCCTAGAATTCCCATTCTACAATACCAGGAACCACCAGGAATACCACCAATCGAGACTTATCAAGACTTCCTCCTCTGGGGGACCCATGCATAGCTAAGCCACTGCTGGCCACTTGGTTACCACAGCACAGGGACAAATGAAAGGCACTAGGAAAAATTCAAAGAAAGTACAAAAAAGAAAAACAAATGAGCACGGGAAGATTTCTTTATGAAGATATACCAAAAAAAGGTTCGGGAAAAGTTTGAGAAAAATGATGAAAATGAAGGGATATCTTGCCAAAGTCTGTGGCAAAAGGAACAGCATACAGGTAATAGATATATTCTTCTTTAACAATTATCAGGATATAAGAACTAGAGCATGTCCCTGGAAAATAAGAGGCAGGAATATAGCTGGAGAATTTACCAATGTTCAATAACAAGAAATTCAGGAAGTGTGTAGATAAAACCATGAAAATATATTGTAAAGAAATTATTAACAAGATTGAAAATACCTGCAGGGACTAGTTATCAAAAAGAGCCCAACATTTTTGAAAAACAACCAAATCGATTTAGAAAAGAAAATCACAATAACTGAAATTAAAAACCCCATAAACAGACTTACTATGAACTACCCAATGGAGAAACGCACAGAGAAACCCACACGGCCAGTGAGGAGTGAGCCTTGTTAAGAGCTGTGTGGATGAGCTAGTGCATCCTCATCCAGCTGAGCCTTGAGATAACTGCGGTTATCTTGCACACAGACCTGTCGATTTTTTTTTTTTTGTCTTAAATAATATTAGTCTTCGGTTGCCATAGAGTGGAAAATGTGTAGAAGCTTCTCGTGTAGTTCTTCCTCAAAATAACAATATATAGTTTTGCTTTCAGAACAAAATATTCCCTTTACCATTTTAAGACTATTCTTTAGAAAAGAAGACTTTAAGTAGCCTAGTATTCTCAGATTTTAGAATTAAACACGAGGCATTAAAATAAATAAGTAAATACCCTCCCCCCCCACACACACACACACGCATGAGGCATTTTTTTATCCTAGAGGATCCATTGCTTATTGAGATATGACTGACTTGATAAAAATATATATTACAGTGTTACTATCTATATTACAATATTTCTTTGGGAAAATTTTATACCATAAAATATTATGCTAATTAGAACTTTATGAAAAGAGTTTCTCATGTATCTATTAGTCAAATAAAACCAACAAGTAATACATTCTCTTGAAACTCCCATCATAGTCATTGCAATTTTATTATGTGTATAAATTTCCAATATTAACAGCACAGGAAAATTAAAATAAGCTAAAAATATAAAAATGGAAGGGCAGTTATATATGTATACATAGTCTATTCCTAAAACACACACACATACACCTCTGTAATGAGTTCTGTTTTTCCACTGATTTGGATGGAATTTCTTTTGCATAAATTCCACAGAGTTCTCTTTTCTTTTTTTATCTGCCATTGACTTGTAAAGCCATGCAAATCTAAATCATGGCTCCCTTTACTCCCTTCTTCCTTCTCACCTTCTTTCTCCCTTAATTTTTGTCTCTCGACTTTCTTTTCAAATTATGTTGAGAATTGTTCTGGAGTGCTTGGATGTAAGGTCACAGCAATCATGTGGTAATCATGTCCAATGCAACAAGGATAAGAGATGTCTGCCATATAAAATTGTGATATGGGAAGATTGTGACACATTTCATTCCAATGATGTATACGCATTTCTAACAAACCTTAGTTTATTTATATATTTGATACTGTTTGCTTTACAGAAAATGATGAGCTTCTAAAACATTGATACAAACTGGAAATAAACCATCAGCTTTCCTGGGTCTCCAGCTGTAGAACTTTGGATTTCTAAGCCTCCATAATCATATGAGCCACTTCCTTATAATAAATCTCATATATATGCCTGTATCTTTGATTCCATTTTTCTGAAGAACCCTGACCAATACAGATGACACACAGGTCCCCATAATCTGCCCTGCATCTCTCTCCTGCCTGTCTCTTGCCTAGGAAACAGCCCTAAGTCTAGCTGACACATTACATATTGTCTATTCCTTAGCACCTATATTTTGTCTCCTGGAGCCGAGCTTTCTTTGCACTTTCTTTCTATTTATATAAATAAATAAAAGTATAGGAATCATCTCAGAAGAATCATGCCGTGGTTAGTGAGCCCTCACAATATGCCAGGCCCTGTGCATTGATGATCTCATTAATCTTCAAAGCAATACTTATCTCACAGAGAGGTTATCATCCCAATTTTTAAAGTTGAAGAAAGTAAGACTTCAGGTGACTGAGAAAATTGGTGAAGGTTATGCCTCAAAAAAGTGGCAAAACTGGAATTTGAATGCAGGTAATCTCACCCTAGAGTCCACACTCTTCCCTGCTATGGGGTTAAAGTGCCCTTCTAAGATTTAATATAATGGAACTGCAAGGAGAAAGGTGTAGGGCTGGAATGGGACATGCGGCTCATGGCTCACCTAGGTTACATACTGGACCTTCACCTGCTGGCTTCCTGTGAGTTTTCTAAATTGTCCCAATGTCCTATAAATTGAAGAGCAGAGAATCTGATTAATTTACTCTCCTGCTGGGGTCTGATGAGTGAGGGACGTTCCCTAGACACCTGGCTGACCACAGATACCTAATACCAGATCCAGCACGGGAAGATTCTATGAGGAGAGCAGCAGAGGTCTCGTACCATCTCTGACTTCTCACAGCTAGAGGGGAATGCGTGTGTAGCTCACAGATACAGAGGGGATGTCAGAAGTTCTGTGGGAGCTTGACTGGGGCTCAAGTCTCACGAGGCCGGAGCGGGCGGGGAGAGATGGGCCCCAGAGGGAGAGCTGATCATGAGGCAGGCAGGGGGACCGGGTAAGAGAGTCAGCCCACGTGGGCTCGCGATGCCAGGTAGCTGCAGACTGACGAGTGAGCCACGTAGGAGAGTAAGCAGTGGCACAACCCAAGCCACAGATCAGACTGCAAGGATGGCAGCTACAGTGCCCTGACACCAGCAACAAAACACCAACAGTGTCAGGAACACTGCCCCTCTTGTGTGTCCTTGCAGGACTTGGGAAGTGGAGTAGAGAGCAAGAGCCAGTTGCAGAGGAGGCATCAAAAGAATTGAAGTGAATTTTGACTATGACTTTAAAAAAAAGAGAAAATTTATTGGATAAGATTAAGTTGTTTACTGCCAAGCAAAACTATGATCTCAGAGTCAAGAACATAATTTTAGTTATGAAATAGAGTGACACTTTTCTATCCCCGAGTTTTGTGCATCTTTTAAGTGTAAAATAGATAATAATTGTGCTACTATTATCAAAACAACATGGGTTGTCATAGGAATAAAAGCTGAAGACTTAACTCTTGGCAGACACTGTTCTCTAAGCTTTTTAAAAAAGAAATTATTAAAAGTGCATATACAATCAAACTTCTGGAAAAACAAGAAAAACAAAAGCAGCAGTAGCAATAAATTCTTCAACCGCCCTCCTTCCTGCTCCCCCTCAAAAAAAGATATTCAAAGAAATCTTATTTTCCACAATAAGATTTATTGGAATACATTCACGCCCACTCTTTTATGCATTGTCTGGGACTGCTTTCCCCCCACAATGGCAGAGCTGAGTAAATGCCACAGAAGCTGTGTAGACCCCAAATATTTACTTTCTAGCCCTTTACTAAAGGGCATCTTGGCAATGGAAGGACTCTGATGGAAAAGAAACACTGTGGGTGTTTGTGTGGAGGAATGACTTTGACTATATTTTTAAGAGATCACGTTGGCTGCCATGTGGAAAATATTCTGTTGGGAATAAGGCTTGACTTTATTATACAATCTTATGTCTGTATTACAGCATTTTATTCTATGGCAATAATGTATACTCATCCAAAACTCCTAATGGAGTAGATACGTATTTTAAGAGTAGGTAGAGTTTTTTTTGGTTTGTTTTAATCTCAGTAAACATATTTCTCAAAATTCCTAACATTTAGTGGGTACTCATGAAATAACTGTTAAAGAAGTAATGCACTCAAATCACATGCTGGGTCTTGTCTGAAGGTAACTTTATTTCTAATTATATTTCCATGGTGTTCTACTCTTAGTATGTTTCTCTTCTCATAAAATTTTTGTGAGCCTCAATCTTAGAATTATGATCTCAAATTGAACTTACCATTATCTGGCTCTGTACACTTGGTACAGATGAATTAGTGTCCCCTTTGAACAATGGGACATGTTGTCATGAGGACAACATTGCATGAGAATAGTTCCCAAATATTCATTTCATTTCTTGAGACTAGAAAAGTGACTTAAAGTGCCATAAGAGAGATTTGGATTAAATACAAAATTACATCTTGCTTTTAGAATAATAGAACAAGAAAAGTTGTCACATATTCTTGTGAAAGTTCCAATAAATTAAGAAATCTCCAGCCATGAACTCTTAAGCTAATCATGGTAGATGTGGAAAGAGATCAGAAACCAGTGGCTTTCTTTTCATTAATGCCTCTCTATCTTCTTATATTCCTTAATTTTCTATCTTCCTGTATGTGTGTATGTATATTTTAATCAATTTCAGGTGTGTTTCTTATAAGTATTATATAGCTGACATTTTCCTTAATCTAATCCACTTCTCAGTTTTTTTTTTAATTGGTGAATTTACTCTGTTTATATTTATATTGATTAGTAACATATGTGGCTTTATCTTTGCCACCAAATTTTGTGTTTTCTTAAACTTCCTTTTTCTTCACATTTCCTTTTTCCAATCTTCCTGCCTTCCATTTGCTTTCTGTATTCCCTTCTAATTCTTTGCTGGCTTGGAAACCATAGACAGTATTTCTAAACACCTAGTGGCTGTTCTCAAATTTTCAAGTTACCTGCTTAATGGTAAACTTCCAACATTCGTAAAGGCTCAGAAGTGGGTTTGCAGAATTTTATATTTAGTCTATTTTTTCTTGATGTTCAATATATTCATAGTAAAATAACTGTTTGAAAATGACTCTGAGGACTTCTGTTTCTTGTCATATTAATTGAGTAGAAGTTCTGAGAAGCACCACACTCATACACCCACACTCTTCCCCAAAGATAGTCCCATGACAATCACGCTCCTGGAGGTCTCACTGGTCCACTAGCCACAGGATGATTCTCAGGCTCAAACAATCCTACAGTCCTGAGCTGAGCCCTTGCTGCACTGATGGAGCCTGGGCTGACGTGACCTGCAGTAGCTGACAGACAAACACCTGGAATCCAGGGCAAGTAGACAGGCCCATAGGAGAAGGGAATTTGGGGAGTAGAAGTTCAAACATAAATTGGTCTGAATGTTTGAGCATGCTGTAAAGGGGGGTTTTGCTGATGCGTGATTCCTATATAGACACTCCTAGGGGAGGTCTGAACTTTGGAAACCAACACTTTCGAGGGTGCTGAAGTGCTACTGGTCAGGTGTTACCATTTGCTACTGGCAGAAAAAAATCAGAAGCAGAACAAGCCATCTTAAGAGGAAAGTTTCCGTAAATTGGTCCACACGTGGCAATAGATTAAAAGAGAATACAGAAAGCTCACAAAAGGAGAAGGGTCATCATTCTACATGACAGCCAGCAGAAACAACATGCAATAGATCTTAGAGTCTGGAATCATCAGATACAGAATATACTTTCTGTAGATATATATGTGATGATCTGAAAAGAGACAGTTGCAAAAAGAAGTATACAATAAGAAATTATTTAAAAAGAAAACAAAGAGATTGAAAATGGAATTTCCATATATAAATTTGTTAAAGAACACAACTGAAAATTGTCAATATCTTAAAACATAATAGCTAAACATTTTTCAGAGCTGAGGAAAATATGAAGCCGCTGATCTAGAAGGTATAATATCTTCCAGGAAAATAAATTAATAAAAGGAAATCCACGTAGACACGTGGCAGTAGAATCAGTAAATGGAAGATGAAGATAAAACCTTGAAGGAGCAGAAAGAAAGGCCATATCAATTAAAGGCAATGACAGTTAGAGTGATGGCAGACTTTTCAATAGCAGAAACACAAGCCAAGGGACCGTCAAATAATATCTGGTAAGAGCTGGCAGAAAATACCTGTCAACGTAGAATTGTCAGTCAGCCAAAGGATCCTTCAAGGATGAAGGGGAAATAAAGACATTTAGACAGCAAGTAAACATGGGAAGATTCTTACCTCCAAGAGACTGGTTCTAAAGGAAATTCTGAGGTTGTAATTCCCAAAGAAAAATGATCCGAGAACAGGAAAGGTCAGAAAACAAAGGAGATGGTAACGAGGAACACTCCACAATTTCTGATCACAATACAACTTAAATTAGAAGTTAATAACAAAGATAAATTAACTTCATCTAGAAATTGAAAACCACAATCATTGCAAAAAAAAGAATGGACCAAGGAAGAAATTTTAAAAGGCTTAGATCTGAATGGCAGTGAAAGAGATTAGATAAGACCTATATAGGAGGAAAGTTACACCATGCACCATGGTCATGAAATACAAGACTCAACATATTAAAAATGCTGGCTTTCTTCGAGCTGATCTACAGACCAACCAAAATCCCAACAGTGATCTTTTCTGGTGGAACGTGACAAGCTGATTCTCAGTTTCTCTGATGGAAAAATAAAGATGCAGAAATATCCAAGACACTCCGACTAGTTATTAAATCTTATTATAATACAATTTATTATTATTATTATTCTTGTATTCTCACAGTCCTAGCACTTTCCTGACACACCTGACATTATTCAAACCTGTGAAATTTAAATGCGTATTTTAACATCCAGCTTCTACTTTAGCTGTTAAAGTAAATTTATGTTTGTTTTACTCTAACATATGTTTACTTTTAGGAATTCAAGCAAATGATTTCCTCCTTTGCCAAAAGGAGGACTGAAAAATAAATGGAATAATAAGGGCAGAAAAACCCTAGGGAACAAAACAATGTTTGGCCAGCTTCTCTGAAACTGAGGGAGCACACGTACTGTTATTTAGTCAGGAGCATAAGATAGCGCTGGCTCTTGGTGTACCATTCTGTCACATTTGTGTAGCTCTAAAGACAACATGCCCCTGTGTAGGGATGAGCACTTCCTTACAGTTTGAGGCTAAAATGCATTACCCCAGGATTGAGCCAGGCAGGTTAAGATACATCTGAATATATTTGGAGTGTATCCACAGACGGGAAAGTTAACCTCAGCCCAAGAAGAGAGAGACTCCTGGTTGTACAAATAAAGAAGAAGGGGCGATTTGGAAGAGTTCATAGTGTACGTCTCTGAGATGGTCTCAGTCCAGTCCCCAGAGCTACATATGTGGCTGAAATCAAAGAGGAAGTACTAAAATATCTATTGCTTTATCATCCTATCGTATGGAGTATATAAGTCATCCACAGATTTGGGGAAGCAGCAGCATGGGTGAGGAAGCAGCCTCCACATGAGAGAGGAACAGCAGGGCTGTATTGGCTCGGACTTGAGAGAGTGGGAACGGTGCTGCTGAAATTGGCAAAAGCTGTGGCATCTGCGTCCACATGTTCAGCACCATGGACAGTATCCAAACACCGGAAACTGAGGCTGGCATCTAGGTGTGAACTTCAGCAAAGTCGGTAACACCACATATGTCTTCAGAAAACCATTGTCATATCACTTATATTGGGCACTGAAAGGGAATGGGATATCTAAACAAGGATCCCAAGGAAGAAGTAGAAAAAGGACCTAAAAAACAAAGGCCATAGGGGCTGTTGCTTGGCTTGAGATTCCCCAATGAGCAGATATAATAAAGAAGACTGCCAGAATTCTGGGGGAGCAGACTTCGTTTGCGGGGTAGGATGGGCAGAGAGGAGGTGGATTTCACCAGGTAGAAGAAAGGCGTAAGAAAAACCTGTCTTAAAGCTAATTCCTAGTGATGCCAAGTTTTGCATAAAGAAGAAACAAAAGATGAACTTTAACCGCCCCCTTCCTTACCGCTGCATTGTGCCTCAGATTCAAACACCTACTCTTTCTTCATCCTCCCATCACATTATTCCTTTCACAGACTAGGTTCCTGAAGATTATTCTACACTTATAAAGTCTGGTTGCCCAGATTTATTCACCACTTAATCCTCTGCAGTCTGAATTCTACCTTAACCACTCAGGAAAATTGTATTTGATAGAAATATCAATTACTTCTTCTAAATGCAAAAAATTGGATTGATAATTGTATTCCATCTTATACATCACAAACCAGCTTACTTGAAAAGGTCTCTTTCCCTTGGTTTCTGGTAGCCCCACTCCACCACTTGAAGCTCTGACACTAGTTAGCCACCCATCAGAGTACTTATTTTAGGTGTCTCAAACAGCAACATGTCTGTTTTCCTGCCAACACGCCTACTCAAATGTTTTCTTTATCTTTCTTGATATATTTTTTGCCAAGCAATATGATCTACACCCATGATTTCCACTACCACCCCCATGTCAATGACTAACACAATTGACTCCACTGATCAGACCTCTCCTATAACTTAAAATTCCATTCAACAAGTGGAGCTATGACAATGAATTAAAAATGGTTTATTTCTGCATAGAATTACAGTCTGGTGCATCAGTTAATTTAAAAAAACACTGGGTTACTTCACTTCTGTATTTCAAAGATACCTCAAACCAAAGATGTTCCCATGTAACTCACTGTCTTTTCTCCTAACATATAATCAGAGAACATACGCTATAAATTTTAACATCTCCATAACTCTTGAAGCTATATCTTCCTGTCCATCTCTGGTGCTGCCACTAGAACTCATGTTAATTCACCTGGACATCTTTTACAGCTTCCCGATTCATAAACAAGTCCGCCTTCTCCCAATTTACTTTCTATCTATCTTGTGATCCAACAATATTTCTGTGTTTCAACTATGATCATCTCCATATATAAAATCTTTTGGTGGTTTCTACTGTTTCAAGACTGAACTCAAATACGCTAGCATAGCAAATACTGACTTTCATCTTGGATAACTTTTCCAAACACATCATTCATTATACTTTTGTGCACAGCCTTTTTGTCAACCAAGCCAAATCGTTTGCAGTTTTTCTTTTTCTTTTTGCTTGTTTGTTTGTTTTGATGGAAAAGCAATAGCAATATTTCTGTCTTTGGGCATTGTGGCCCAAGAGTCTGGAAGGCCTGTTCTACCTTCCTCCTAGGGCTTCCTCTTCTAAGTGCTTCGAGATAGGATTTGGATTTACCCCTTGAGAAGGTTTCTCTGTTACCTAGCCTCGTCTGAGTTCAGGCAGCTCTCTTCCTTAAACCATATGTTATCTTTATTATGACATATATCACATTGTGCCTTCTATCTCCTAAGGTAGGATATAAGCACTATGAGTTTCATTTATTTGTTACCTCCAGTGCCTAGCACATGAATAAATAACTGATAGAAGAACTAGTTGATGTCTTTATGATTCCTGCTAGCTCTACCATGTGCTTACTCTTAAATTTTGGTGCAACATAAAATGTTTTATAATTCCTAGAAAATAAAATACAAATGTAGTCCCTGAACTTTACTTACAAAAGTATTTCATAACATCCTACACATTTCAGTAGGACTCAAAATATTTTTAGGAAAACCATTATTGCTTGCAATAGTTAATGTCTCAGGTTTGAAATTAGAGTCGTTTGCATCACTCTCATAAAGATCAAATTTCTTTCAGGGAAATATAAACACTTCGGATTTTATTTACTTACATTTATTCTTTAGGAAGAGCCACTTCTAAATTATATTGCATACGAATTAAGAAAGCACCAAGTCATCTTCTTTAGGCTTTGATTAACCCATATACTGCAAGGCTTATAATTCTGTCTCTTGAGCTCATAGGTAACATCTGACAGTTGATGTTTATAATCTCTGTCACACAACATCTTCTGGTTTATTAGCATGATCCAAGGGACTGATATGTGACTAGACTAGCCTAATACACTCCGCTGGCTGCCCTCACGTTTATATAGGCTGCTAGTACTAAACAGACTGAATATCATTTATTGTAATTTAGCTTTCTGTTTAACATTGTATAGCTTTGGTGTTTATATGTATATTTCACTTATATAGGAGTGTAATAAAAAGCTGTTTTTAATAATGGTATATTTTTACTAGCAAGTGATACTATTTTATTCAACTTTTTAATGTGTGGTTTATTATGCCGATAACTTGAAACAAATACAATGAGCAAAAGTTAGAAATACTTTTGGACAGTTTGAACATTGTTCATTTGAAACGTGTTGTTAATTTAAAGATTTTAAAAGTATTTATTGTACTTTCTTTTCGCTGGTCATCAATCTATAATCATTATGTATACATTGATTTCAAAAGAACTACGGTAGGCCCTGAATAAGATACAGAATCAGATCAAGGGAAGTAAAACCTACCTAGGAATATTTAAATATCAACACGAAACTTACGGAATAACACACAACAATAAAAAGTAACTACCCCAGATTACCGCCAAATCTGGGGATATAGTCTAGGAAGGGTATGCTATAGGAATTGAAAGAAAAGTCAACAAGGTAGGAAGATTCAAGGGAGAAACATTTTATGAAAGAAGAACATTATCTCTCAACAGGGTAAAATGCAGGAAGAGCTGTACTTTAATAATTAATGATGAGTAATCTAAAAAGAACATGGCAAAGGGTGATAAAGAGCTTTTCAGAGAAAACAAAAAGTTACTATCTTATCATTTCCCTTCCCTAGTTTTTTCTCTTTGATGGCCCTGACAACCAGCAAGTAGATTTTGATATGTAAAATTAAAAGAGGGAAAAATAAGACAAAACAATCATTTAATTAAAGAATTCATTCAGTCAAAACAGGGAATTTGCAGGTTGCATTTAGCATATGACTAAAAGTGTCCACTGGAAAATTTTTTTTCCTGCCCTGGAGACAGATCTAACCATGTTTCTTGCTCAAATGTTCACCAAAGATTCAAGTGTTTATGTGTAATCTAGAGAAAAATAATAAATGCAATAAATGCTTATTATGCAATCTATTCAATATAGTGTACCCAAAACTCGGCATGCCTTATAATTTAGATAGTCTCAGTAACCCGATAAGTTCGGTGTTGTTGTTCCCACTTTACAGGTGAGAGATCTGAAGGGCACCAAAGGCCAAATGGCTACAGAGTGATGCAGCGGGATTTTAACCAACCTCTCCAAAGTGAGTTGCTTCCCTTTGAACCACAGGTTATATTTTGCTGTAGCAAAATCCTTAGGATGGCAGTTAAAAGGATCTGTAACTTTATGGCAGATCTCTAGTATTTAATGCAAACCATTCCCACAGAAATACAGTCTATACTAGACAATATAACACAGAAAAAAACATTTGGGCCCCAGCTCCAATTCCACTTTTAAGTTATATGACATTTTGAAAAGTTAATCAACTATTCTAAACAATATTAATTTCTTTATGAGAAACACAGAAGTAATGAAAATAATTTAGTTGTCAATTTCATAACATTTTTATTCAGATCATAATGAGGTTGGAGCTAGAGAAAATTCATGTTTTGTAATTCATTAATTTATTTCTGTATTTATTTTGGGCCTTGAAATCATCTCCAAATCTCTCATTGCTTGGAGAAATAAAATACTATCTTGAGTTTTTATTGGCACATTGTTTGGGCAAAAATAAGTTAAATATATGATAATTCCCCAGCACTGGTGATTTTTTTAAATCCTAGGGCACAATTTCTGGGCTGAAGAACTCACAGTACGCTAGTCAGGGAGGATGGAGTGACTACTAAGATTGTAATAGAAAGACCATGAACGCCAGAGTAGGGATACGCACAAGAGGCACCTCACAGAGGAGGGTGGTCTTCATCTGACATTTGCTGACTGGAGGAGCCATCTAGATGGACAGCGTTTTCGGTGGCACAGTGGTGCATTGGGTGCTCTGAGTGTGGTTCAAGATGCTTTAGATCAGAGTTCTGAGCACTGGAGCATCTAGACATCAGACTAGAGAAGCAAGATCACAAAATACCCTGTGTGTCCTGCTAAAGAGTTTAGATTTCATTCTGGAGGCAAAGAGCCACCACCAAAGGAGATTAATTAGGCCAGTATCATGAGCAGCTGTGAATTTTAGAAAGCCTGCTCTAGTAGATGTTTGGGTATTATGGGAGGGACAATTCTGAAGTAGGAACACAAGTTAAAACTCTGTTGTAGCAACTCAGATAAGAAATTAGGAGGGCCTGAAGTCAGTGCTGAGGTAGGAAGGTACGGCAAAGATTCAAGAAATATTTAGAAAGCATTTCTGAAGCATGTGGAGGTTAAAGAAGAGGGAAGAATGGTGAATAACTGCACAGCTTGCTGTTTGGAGGACAAGGGACTGGGGACACCATTACCCCAAACATGAAATACGAAAGGAAAACATAATTTTCTGGGAAGGAAATATTGATATTCTTGAATTTGAAGAGGACACTGGGACATGCAAGTAAAAATAGGAGTGGGTTGAGAAATAAATGGGTGAGAAAAAGGAAATACTCGAAGCATATTCTTCCATATGTTGATACTATGGCTAATGTTTGGAACACAAGTATGACTCACAGTTACTTCCTTAGGAATCTCACAGTTCAGTGAGAGAAAAATTACGTAAATAGTTAATTACAACGCAATGCGAAAGAGCAATAAGAGAGGGATATACATAGAGTCATCCCCAGGTATCCACGGAGGATTGGTTCCAGGACTTGTTGTAACTAATTAATCATTTAAAATATGTTATTTAAAATCTATAACCAGATATTTAATATCTTTAAGACGAAGACGTGTACTTGTCTGGATCATCAGTGGATCTCAGTGCCCAGGACGGTGGAAACTGATTCAGAACAAGTACACAATACATACTTGATTACTAAGTGCCATACATAAATGAATGAATTGAGAAAGACATTCTAGGCAGGAGAAACGTGCAAAAGCACAGAAGAGTGTAACTGCAAATAGTTTTTTGTGAATGGAGGACTTGAGTCACAAAGAATGGTGGAGGAAACCTGGACAGACGTCAGATTGTTAAGGCCCATGAATGTCATGATAAGAAATGGTGTGCTAAGATGCTGAATGGTTTTAATCAGGAGACGGCTACAATTAGAATTCTCTCATATAACTCTGGCAAGAGTGGGTTAGAGAGACGGGGGAAATGTGTCTGAATAAAAGGGCACAGGATATTACACTTGGCCAGATGAGGCATACTGAGGGCCAGAACAAACATAATGTGAGTGGGAATGGAGAAGGTGAAAAGCATAGAACTTTTAGGATATAGATTCATAAGCACTTGGTGAGCGATGAGAACTTAGGGAGTAGGAAAAAGAAAACTGAACATGGTTCATATAATTTGGATTTGAATTTCCGGGTGAACCACGCTACTCTTGAATAACAACAAATAGAACAAAGGAAAAGACATAAGCTTGGGAGAATTTTCAGTGTGTGGTGTTCATCTGGAGTGCGGAATTAATAAGTCCAAGTTTGAACATCATAAATATAAGAGCTAGTGTACATCTGGGGGATCCCTGGTAAGTAGCGCTCTATGGAATTGGATTTCCAGAGAAAGTGCAGTAAGGTAAATGAAGGAATATCCATGGCTTGAGTTTAAGATTAAACAATCTTTGCATTAGTCAGCAAAGTAAAAATTGTCAAAATATTGTTCTTCCTTACTGTGAAGATATCTATGACTGCATTTAGTTTTCTTAGGAAGTACTGCATTGGACTTGCAACCTCCAGAACTGTGAGAAATAAAGGTCTGTTGTTTATAAGCCACTCAGTCTATGATATTTTGTTACAGCAGCCCAAACTGACTAAAACGTGCTCCAAAGTTCAAATTGCTCATCTATAAAACAGGGGAACATGGAAAACAACATAAATTTGTTTTGAAAAATCAAGCGATCATTGTTTCTAAAACCACTTTTAACGAGATAGTGAATGATTCTACAATTTTCGCATGCTAGAGCTCCAACAGTACTGGATGACAGCAAGTTCTACACACCCCTTTTATGAATGAGCAAATGGAAACCTAAAGGGGTGAAGGACTTGCCCAAGGTCACATGGCCCCGTTCTGAATCCAGGGTCATGTAACACGGTGCTGTGTTTAAGTGCCTTGAAGGTGAAATAACTTTCTCTCAGTTTGGTAGAACACCCCAAATGCCTTTAAAATGCCTAGTTCTTTTAATTCTTGTCACAAAAAAGTATAGACTCTCCCTAAGATATAGAGACAGTGTACATAGAGAGATCCTATCCACATTGAAAGAACAGAAAAGAGGGAAAAGGCTAATTTTTGTCTGAGGCTCTAATAGTCAAGCAAGAAAAGTTATTATTAAGTTGCTCCTGTTTTTAATTCAGCCCTTTATATTACCACAGTTACATTTGTCTGTCAGTCTCCTGCCCCCGGAGGACAGGAACAGTCTCTGTGTCTGTGTTTCCAGTGCCTACACATAGCGGTGCTCGGTGAACATGCGGTTAATGAACACATGGAGTCCAGGGGTAAGGATTCTGCAATGCGCTCACAGTCAGAAGCTGTTTCTATCTCTCCATACTCTGTCCCATTGCCTAGAAGTATAATCTCCATGTTTCATTCCTTCGAGACCAGCATATTTTTTCAGTCCTTGTAAATCACCATTTAAAATGCAGATTGCTCTGGCTGGGGTGAATAAAATTCCTCATCATATAATATTCGTCATCAGTAGAGATTGGTTTATAGGGCCATTCTCCAGCCAGGGCACTAACTCAGAATAAATATCTGTGTGAAAGAGACAGCAAATAAGATTCTAAGGTGAACACTGAAAACAGATGAGGGGGAGGAGGCACGGTAAGAAGAAGTAGGAAAGTACAAAAAGGGAAGATATGAATGGACTGCACACGATTCCCCGTCTCCAGTTTAGCCTAGACCAATGCGACTTTCATCCCCACAGGAAGCTAGAATAACTCTGAAGTATGAAGCTTTGGTTTAGTAACATCCAATTGCTACATGTAGCAGTTATTGGCCCTACATCTAGAAGCCATCATACATCTTATCGGAGTGCTAATTAAACGAAAACAAACATCCCAACAAACAAACGTTGCATGCCAAACATTTCATATTTCAAGGATTATTCTTTCAGTGATACAAGCAATAGGCACATAATTATTGAAGATGATGTATAAAGATCTCAGAAAGTCTGTTAGTGGCCTAGAGAACATGTCCACAAATATACATTATATGACTCCATAAAAAAATTGAGTTTTCTCCAGCAGCATATTCAGGGGTAAAGGAAAAAAAAAAAGAGGTTTTTTTTGGAAATCATGCTCTGGGATTTAACAAATAATCTAGGTATAAGATTATGGCTAATGTAAATTTAAGGGAAGGTAAAATTTCTAGTGAGATCAGTGTTTGTTCTAGGGATTCAAGGTAGAATGATTGACAGTAGAAATGACCACAGCAGGAGACTAATGAAAAGCTTGGTAGTCACTAAGTAGAGCAGATGAATGGTGACTAGCATAATAGTTGAATATAAAGCCATCAGCTACCTTTTGTAGAGTGCCCACTAACCCCTACAGTCCCGGGCACCATACTAAGTATCTTCCAAAGGAGGGAGCCCCTTCCTCACCACTACCAGCAGCATAAATTTGGGGAAGAGTTCTTGGCAGGCTTCTCTTTTGGTGACAGCTCTTCTTCTAGCTGGTGCTTGGTCATCAAGGAGCTGGAGAAGAGGGATTTGGGAGCCCAAGGTTGAAGCCAGGCTTATGGAAAGACTGAGAAGCATTTGAGGTTAGGGGAGGAAGAGAATATTTGGAGGGAAAGCAAATATTTAAAATAAATACTTAAAAAATGTGCTTTTTTGATATTTGAAATAATTACCTAACCCAGCTCCACAAGAAACCTTCAGTAAAATCTGCAGTATGGATCCATGACTTTGTTATTATATTTGTGGTTCTAGTATGGTGGGACAAAATGTTTTCTAACCATCCATAAACAGGCCCAAGGTGGGAGAAGATGGTGCAAAGGATCCTACCAAACAGGTTACACACATTATGATCTTACTCAATCCTTGCAAAACCGGATCAAACAGTGAATGTAAAAATCACTTGGCAGATGGCAAATGAGATCAGAAAGGCTGATTGTTATGTTTTAGTTAACAGCTGGACAGTATCCTAAGTGCAGCTTGACTAAGGCTCACCTTACTTCCCAAATCTGTGTCTTTTTGGCCACTATGTTGCCAGAGTTCCCAGATGCAAAGTCTTAGCTTCAGCCTGGCTGACTCCAAAGCTGTGTTCTTTATACTGTGTCGCATGGCACTCTCACCTGTCACCACCAACTAAAACAAGGGGTTGTATCATGTTGACATTCATGGTCAAGAAAGTGTGGTGGAAATATATTAAGTTATTTCTGAAATTTAGTGAACAGGTAAGCTAACTGATACTATTTTTTAACTAAAACAAAATGCATTCTGAAAAGGTTTGTAAGAGGGTGGGAAGATATGCTCATTGTACTTGCAACTTTTCTTTAAGTTTGAAATTGTTTAAAAATTAGTTTTTAAAAAAAGGACACAGAAATATAAAGTAGTACACCTATGGGGGGAAATATTCAAAATGAAGTCGTCCATTATTATTTCAGCATCTGAAATTGTTATTCACCTTTTTAAAACTAGTTGACAACATATATTGAATGGACTAATTATTTTCTATGGCAAGTGCATATTATAATGTACTTCACAAATATAAATATCAGTTGTATGGGTTTAAAGTTGATTCATAAGATATAAATGATGTCATATTATTTTTATTATTGGTTACTAATATTGATGATATATATGATGGTGAAGCCAATGATAAAAGTAATATATTGTAATTATGGTTTTAAAAATCCAAGGAAAATGTTTTTTTTTTTTTTTGCTTAATTATTACAGGGACAAATGTTGCTGTTGTCTGAAAGATGGTAAAATATACCGAAAGGATAAATTCTAGGATCACTGAAAACACCTCAATGCCCCACAGTAAAATCACAAAGGGTGAAAAACGGTCAATGTTTTTGAGAAGTTTAGCCCTGAAGCAAATAGACATTTGTTGACAGCGGGGCATAATACCTAAATATATACATTTCTTGTGTTCAAACCTCAGCTTTGCTAGAGAGATGACCTTGAACACAATATTTAAACATTTTAAACATTTCTTTTCAAAAATTCAAAACAAGAATGGCAATGATACAATACCTCATAGGTGGGCTACAAAAATCAAATGAGATAACGTTTAGAACAACCCCTGGCATATAATAAGAGCTCAACAATTCATTAGTTTTATTACGATGAATATCTTATAATCAGATTGTAGAAAGCAAGAATCACTGCCTAATCATACTATTATTTCATTTAAATTAATTTTGAATGACTGCATTTATCACGCATTTTTCTGCTGGACAATTTCATTAAGAAAATTGGGAGATGTTTTATCTAATAAACAATCCAAATACTTTTGATAAGTAATTATTTTTTATAAATATGTAGGATATATTTAATTTTTATTTTCCAAAATTATTTCCCCTTTCATATCCCTGCCATCTTAACTGTAGCCAAGAGTGAATACCATTGCTGTTTTACAATATCATAGCTTGCAATTGCAATTAGCATAAATCCAATAGAATCAAGCAACAGATAAAGTAGTAAATACGGTCTGAATGACAAGGAAATAATGAATAGAGAAAAGTAACTCTTTTCTTTTCTCCCTCCCACCCCTGGCCTATTCATTAAATTAAACAAAATGTATTTCTTCAAATCTTGCGGGACACTTGAAATCATCCTGATAATTGAGATATTATGTATTCAAAAGTAAGTATAAATAAATGACATCATTCCTAAAAGGGAGTATGGCAAAGTCCTACAGAAAGAAAATGAAAATATTATTAAATGATCTGTCATTTAATATGCAGTACAGCTCACATCTACCCTTGCACCTTTCAAAATATCCCAGGGAAGCTCATCCTTTGTAACCAGTCTCAGGGAAGTAGGTCTCTCCTTCAGGAAGAGGTCCCTAATCATTGGAAGACTCCAAGCATGAGACAGAAGAAATATTCTTCCCTTATTTCAAAAAACAAAATGCATTGCTAAAGTTCACCTATACTCAAAGAAAAACTGAAGCCAATTGATTACTGGCTAAAATTGTCCAAAAAGAAGAAGCTAAGACCAAATAAAATGTAAAATTCCAAAATATATAATTTTGTATTCTAACTTACTTAGACAAGAGTATTAGCTCAAACTCATATAATGTTCTATTTTAATTTTTGGGTGTCATAATTAGTTGGGGTTTTGTGCTTAGTCCTCTAATTAGCTCACTTCTTAACCTTCCCGGGCTGCTCTTCTGTGCGTCAGCTCTAAATTGCTAACAGCCTTTGCAATGTGCCCACAAAGATACCACACTGGTATTTCTCTTTTGACATCTTTAAAAACAAACATAGCATTTTCTATCCTTTTATTCTCCAACAGAAGTTATGACATAATCACCAAATCATTAAGGATGGAAACTTCAGTCATTTCTACTTTTCTTTCTCAACATGCACATCTAATAGGTCACTAAATCTCACTGATTCCAAATTTTTTCTTTCACTACATTGATGCACATGCTACTCTCATCTTGATTCTTACAGTTTCTTACCTGCATTGTTTTAATTGTTTATCTTTGTTTCCTGTGCTTCTATTCTCTCTTGACTCAATCCTTCCTCCACATTCTGATAAATCACAGGCCTGCAATAAAGGTCTCAAAAATTGCAATTCAATTTAAAATATTAGTATATTTCCCACTTCACCTAAAATTATGTATGTATCATCACCATGGCTTACAAAACCATTCATTATCTGAATCAGTCTCACCTCAACTCCTCTCCTTTCAAAGCCACACATCTACTTTCCAAATGGTCTTGACTACCTGCTATACCTCTTACCAACTTCTCCATACCTGGTATCTCACTCGTTCTACCTTCTTTGGTTACTTAACTCCAGTCATTCATTCATTAACTCATTTAGATATTCATTCATATAAATTTCAGTAAATACCAGCTAATGCTAGACACTGAAGAGGCTCTAGAAATTTTAAAGGTATAAACCAAAGCTCCTTCCCCTTGAGAAGTCTGGTATGACGTGTTATAATGCATGTCACAGGGCATGACGGAGCTATGGCTGGGTGAGCACAGGAGGACACATGATCCATCCAGAGGATGCGGTGAGGGGTGTGCAGGCAAATGCCACTGAGATCTCGCGCCACATCTGGTGATGCCTCCACTTATCCTTTAGATACCAGCACTCTGTGTACTTGCCATGGCACTCACTATATTGGGTATAAGGATTCATGTCCTCAAATACACGGTAAGTTCCTCAAGAGTAGATTCTGCATCTCAATCATTTTCGTATCTCAGCATTTAGTGTACAGTCTGGACCAATTATGGGTCAATAATCTTTTACTTGTTGTTGAATGAATCTACGAAATAATGAATCAGAGGCCTAGATGTGATCTCAGGGAATATCATGTCACATGGGAAGTAATGTTAACATTTTGACTTTATCATTAGGTAGCAAAATCCATAATGATAATGTGTCAAATGCTGGTCTCATGAGGAAACTGAAACTCTAAGACATTAAGGAAACTGCTGTTGCCACAAGTCACATAATGAGAAGGTTTCCAAGCCAAAACTTAGACAATCTAGCACTATGGCCCATATTTGGCCATGTTTAATATATGTATATATATATGTGTATACATATATATATGTACACATACATATAATATGGAACTATTAGAAAACCATGAAACTGAGAAAAATAGGTTTATGCAGAAATGAAAAACTGAAGACCCATACAGGTAGACTATAACAAAGATTTAGCACAGTGCCAATATTCTCTGAAAGGAAATGATCATTCTCCCATACATTTCAAAGGAAATACCAAAATTAAACTCTTTTCAGTTAAATATGTATTGTAAATTATGGCCTCAAATTATTAATTTTCTCCCTGATGAGGAAAGATAGGTTATCATTGAAAATAACTTGAAAACATGAGGAACTTTTCTAGAACATGGGTACCTCACAGGCATAAAAGAACACTCCATCCATAGACAATGAGAAAACATACCAAATCACATTCTTAGAACCAATTTGCCTTAAGTTAACAAAAAGTTGGGCTTTATTGTGGATTACTTTATGATCTAAAACGGAGCATGTAAGTATTGTTAGAAGAAAAACCGATATCCAATTCAAGCTAGACGTGAAAAGTGTAGCCCAAAGACCATAAATACCAACACTGACATTTTGAACAGGAAACGGAACACCCTATTTATTCATGTAATCACTACATTTCTCCTATATCAAGGGCTCAAAAATAGTTAAGATGGAAATGATATCTGAATTTTTTTCTAGAAAGTGTGAGAGCAGACCAAAAAAATGGGGCTGGCAGAGTCAGGAGGCATAATGTAGAACCTGGGGACCCAGCAGCCTGTGAATAGAAGGTGGTAAGCAGTAGGTAGAAGCTAGTGGGAGACACACTGCCTATGAGTTGTCAAGGAAAGAGGGATGTAGCCACTGCTCAGGGTGCCGAGAGGAGCTGAGAAGGGATGGGTGGCCACAGAAACACAAGAAGAGCCAAGAGGATAACGAGTGAAATGGACAGAATGGAAATGATACAAATGGTACAACAGTTGTCAACAAAAAATAAGCATGGTTTGTATTATTTTTAAATGATAATCTTCTTTTCATATAAAATTGAGATGTAAATATTATTTGAAAATGCTTATTAAAGGAAAGTAATTTACACATGAAAAATAGCTAAGAATAATTTTTTCACCAGTTAAACAATTATCTACGACAGCAGATCTCTGCAAGCCTGGTTCATTTTCATGCCCAGGGAAACCCTCTATTGCAGACTTTACCTACCATTCCCATACAACCCCATCTCTGCTTTCCTAGTTCATCAGCACAGCCACTGACCATTCTACAAATTCTACTTTGTTTGCCTGCCAAATCCGCTAAAGGAAATACACTTTCCTTTCAGACTGCACCAGCAAGCATAACAGAGTCTGGGAATGTTTTAAGGTAGTACTGATCTCTGTATCTCATTTCTCTTTGAATCACTTAGAGAAATTCCTTGGGGCTTTGAAGTGCAAATTTCAGAAGAAAAGTTCCAAGGGAATAGAACCGTCTTCTGATTTGGGTTATGATCAATAGACAACAGAATATAAGTGACATATGTATGACTAATAGGTCCTTCCGCTTAAAAGAGTCAAGTTTAGTTCTTTTGTGGCGCTTGCCTTGCTGATTGTGGATAGTCCTACTATATTATAATCACTCTGTAATTCTTGTGGTAGTCTGGTTGAAGTGAGGTGTCTGAAATTAGTTGGAAAGGGAAAATGCCATAAGGATGTACTGAAGCAGAATTTCAAGCAAGTCAGCATAGCTGTGGAACGGTGGGAAGCTAGCCAAGTGAGCAAGCAGGAACAGACAGCATAGCTCTTTTGAAGCAAAGGCATCAGGCAGATATGCCATGAAGAGGCAGAGGTTTGAAGAGTGCCAGGTTCTACAAATAGCTATTATTGCCACAAACAAAAATACCAGCATCCCATGCACATCTTTGGAAAGAATCGCAAGTTGCTATTTTGTTGGGGGTTCTGCCATATTTATGCATAAAGATGGCATTTACATAAAATCAAAAGATATATATATATATAGAGAGAGAGAGAGAGAGAGAGAGATACATACATACATATAGAAATAGAGTATCAATTTATGTATAGGAAAGTCCAGCTGAGAGCATTGGATATTTTATATCTGGAACAAAACTACTTTAAAATTTTGAATTGATAGACTCAAATTGTTATACTCTCTGTCTCAATGGTGAATTCTTACATCATTTGTTTACTTTTTACATCACTTCTCATATCTTAACACATATTTTAAACATGACTTACTTGCTATACTAATTTCCTTTTGCTCCTATAACAAATCATCACAAGTTTATCCAAACAACACAAATATATTATCTTACAGTTCTGGATGTCAAATCTGAAATGGGTCTCACTGAGTTAAAATCAAGGTGTCCCGTTAAGTGTTGTTCCTTTTCTGGAGGCCCCGAGACAGCATCCGCTCCTCACCTTTCCAGCTTCTACAGGCTCTGCCCACATCCCTTGGCTCATGGGCCCTTCAATCTTCAAAGCCAACAATGGCCACATGAGTACTGGTCACATTGCATCACTCCAACACTGACTTTTTGGCCTCCCTCTTCCACACAGAAGGACTTTCGTGAGTACCTTGGGTCCTCCCAGATAATCCAAAATTGTTGTCTTAAAGTAAGTTGATTAGCATCCTTAATCCAACGTACTATCTTCAATTCCCATTGTCGTGTAGCCAAATATATTCACAGATTCCAGGGGTTAGATCATAGACACTTTTTTTTGAAGGAGGAAGGGCATTAGTCTGTCTACTACACGTGATTTTTCTCTTCTTATAGAAATTGAACTCATTGTAGGGAGGATAATGTCTTGTACATACTGTATTTTTACAGTATTAGCATAGTAAGTCAATAAATATTTGTTGAATACATGTAAGTGGCATATACAGCCTAGTGAAAATTAAGTTATTCTGTGAATTCACTTTAAGAATAGTTACATGAGCTATACTTAAATAGCTATAATGGCATACAAGTTATAAAATATAAAAAAAATTTTTGGTCAAGAAACTAACACTGTGGGGTGTTTTCCTGATAATTGTTTGATTTATTTTGCACAGAAATAAAATAAGAAGCCTTAAACTATCAGCAAATTATTGTGAAAAAATGTTAAAAAAGGAAAACCTAGATTATAATATTTTCTCAGGCAAAATACGTAGGATGTTATCATTTGAAAAACATACTTCTTGAATATGCAATAATAAGTTAAATGTTAAGAGTTTTCTAGGAGAAGATTTTACCAAAAAGCCTGATAACTGTGGACACCTAGAAAAAACATGAGAATGCAAAATGGAGATAGAACACATGCATTATTTCTTCATTTTGTTTCTTGAATGTCTCTCTGGCTCAAATGATACCATTTCTCTTTAGGACAATTTTAGTGAAGGGTGGACGCTGGTCCTTGGATGTTGGCACAACTGTGTGATTGGGTCCAGAGGTGATGTTCTGATTGATCACTGCGTGATCAGGGCTAGTCCGTAAGACCCCCTTGTGGCAATTAGTAAATGGTACCCATTTCTGGATATGGGTCTGCTCCTGGGCATCTGAATATGAAAGGAATCAGCCCTTCTCTCTCCCTCAACCTAGTGTCCTGTATGACAGCTGTACGCAGCCGCCCTGGGGAGAGGGATGGTGTTGGTGACTGGAAGCGAGTGGCCACAGAAGAAGTCAAAGAGACACGTGTGTTCCAGGCCAGTAACAGCAGATATCTGAGAACAGGAAATGAATCATACACTTCCAGCTCAGGAGGACTGAAAAGGCAGATTTTTATAATAGAGGTAGAGGGAGGGAAGACAAATCATTGTCTTTTTCATCACTGTGAATTAATAGGCATTTCAGGCAACAGGGGAAAGGTGAATTTTAAAATTCATACACCAGCAATGGTGAAATATGGGTGATACAGTATTATCCCTTAATTAAATTTCTTAATATAACTAAACTGAAAGTACTTGCAATATGTGATGTGATGAAAGTCATGATCTCTACCCTTTGTAGAAGGTGTATCAGCACAGTGGTTATATAACTGATAAACAAGCAGTAACTCAACTTCTACACAGAGCTCATGAACCTGGGCAACACATTTTCTCTAGATCATTGGCTCCTTTATCTTTAAAATAAAAAGGCTGAATGAGATGAACTTCAAGGTCTCTTTCAGATCAAAAGAAAATACACACCTACAATAGAAATATACCTGAGATTCCACGTGGTCCAGTCTCAAATGTACCATATTCAAAAACATGCAGTCCAACAATTAACCACTAAATAAATATAAACACACCTAAACACTTTGCTCCACCTTTCCAGGAAACAACAAGATAAGGAAGGCATTCTTTCCATACAGGAAACTTCTTTAAAAATCTTCCTTCTCCTTTGCCACTGCTTTCAATATTCTCTGTACAGATGGGAGCTAATCCTGGAAATTTTCTCTCCCACTCTCAACTTCTCTCCTGAACACCCACCTAGACCAAACAGCATTCTCTCCCTCCCTCCCTCCCTCTCTCTCTCTCTCTCTCTCTCTCTCTGTTCCTCAGCCCTCCCCTTAAGCCCTCTTTTCTACACATCAGATCAACCGAGTCACAGGCTGAGCAGAAGAGAGTAAGGATAGATGGATGAAATTGCTCTCACACGAATATCTTTGGTAACTATTACACGTTGATAATTTTGTCCCTACCGGGACTCTCAAGTTTTTAATTTCATTTCTTGAAAAATAAGCCTCAATGAGAAATGTGAATTTGTTTCATCCATTTTCCATTTGACAGCCGTTAGAATATTTTGGGTCTACAGTGTAAATACAATAGAAAGACAATACGATACTACCTGACCTAAATGTATTCAACCTTTTATTTCTATGTTAAAAATAAAGTAATCAGACAAAGTCCTTAATTTAACATTAACCTCTTTGACTTCTTTCATCTTTTAGTGCAAAATTCAAATTAAAGTTTAGTTGTTGAAAAACTGATATCAATAGACAGGTGAAATATTTCTTTTCTTTCTCACCGAAGCATATATCTGAAGTCTGATTTTCTAGACAAGAAAATTTAGGAATTTTCAACATGGTTAATACTCACACATGCACTCACATTTCAGACAGAAAGAAAAGCACTGCATTAGATAATTAAAGTAACATCGAGCCCATGACAATATTTTACCTACATAATATATTTCATTTAATATGCATGGAAATCTTTTTAAAACACTCCATTTAAATCACTGTACTGCAGTGTATCCTTTTCATTGCCTTTGAAGTCAATCAGCGTGGAGTTTCTCAGGAGGCTAGGAGTTGGGCAGAACGTCCCTAAAACACCTCGGGCTGCTCAGATGAAAGGTGCTAAGTACAAAGATCCTAATAATTTCAACAGTTAACAACTCCACTCACTCCCAAGCCAATACCTAACTCGACCTCACCTATTTGGTACTTTGAGGCATAATCCTTAAATTAAATTTCTCCAGTAGGGTGTGTGTAACCTTGTTTCATAAAACTAGTTCAGAAAAGATAACATCAAAAGAGGAAGATTCCAAAAACATCACATTCTAGGTCTGCAAAGAGGAGAAAATCTCTCCATTAGGAAGGAAAGCACAAGACTAACAAGAGATATTTGTTCCTACAGAGATTGAAAGGGTTACTTTCCCCCGGAGTAGAACATCCTGGATGTTCTTCTTTCTTCATATCTAATAAAGTCCTTGATAATATGCCTCTGGACTGGGGATACAGCGAATACAGTTACATGTTTTCTCCTTAGTTCATATTTTCAACCAACAAAGAAAATTGAGGCATGGGGGCAGCTGGATACGGGGAAGAGTTAATCTCTACTGAAAAGGCATTCTCAGTGTAAGTAAAAAAAAAAAAAAAAAGTAGATTGTGGAGAAATGGTATTCCCTCTTCTAAACTTCCATTCAAATTTAAAAATTCATTTAAAAATACATTTTAAATTCTAATAGCAATTCATTTAAAAATTACCAACTATGGTATGTTCTCTTTTTTTGATTTATCTTAAACACTTTTATTTACATTAGTAGCAACAAAAACAATGTTGTATCCTTTTCAAAAATTTAAGCATTACTGATAATGCTGATAGAAGTTCACTGTATCTCTCTCTCAGTCCCTTCAGTTCCTTCTCATCCACCCACATCATCTAAGGTAATCATCGTTATGAGTTTGGTGAATGTTATTTCAGTATTATTAAGGTAATTTCATTATAAAGTATTTTCTCATGATTCATTTTTCTATAACACATTTGGTTTAAATGTTTTTAAGAAAAACATTATTAAGATGAGAAAACAGTATCGGTTTATTGCAATGAACACTTCTATATGTTTTCTTGTTCAATTATCTGTGGGTTATCAAATTTTGCATCATGTAACTTTTAACATTTTCAGTGATTCTGACATTTCTCTTCACGGAAGTAGGAGAGTGTATGTTGAGGAGACCTCACAACACAACTGTGCTTGCACAGGAAGAAGAGAGGTTTTCCCAACTGGCATCACCTGGAGGCTCCCACCAGGGCTCTTGGGTTCCTTGGCCCTTTTTCAAACCTCACACTGTCCTTCATTTCTGCAGGCCCTGGGGGTTTGACAGGCTGACTTCTCTCTGACTGTTACTCAGTCTCACGATCCTTCTTGTGCATGCTAGACTATACTCCTAGGTGATTCATCATTGCACTGTGGACCCAGGTAATGGCACAGTATCTACAGACAACCGCATCCATAACATAAAAACTGCGGAGTCATCAAAATGTGCCCGAAGATGGAAAACCCCTTTAAGTGTGTATCTGTGGCATCTTCTCTGGCTCTGCCTTCCTGCCCTCCAAGTCCACACATGATCTCCAGCTGGCTAGTTCTCAGCGACCACCAGTTCAGAAGTAGCTCCTAGGAACGCAGGAGGGAGGGATTAAAAGGCTATGTTTTAAAGTTGACTCAGAAAGGAAGTCAAAGATATTCAGATATTAAGAGATAGAAACAAGTTTTGAGATAAGAGTTGACACAAATTAGTGTCCCAGTCAGGCATGGCTGAAGCTGAAGACTGGACAGGGGTACTGACCCATGGCAATTTGGGACCTAGAGCATCATTGGGAAAAATGGTCCATGTTATCAAGATGAATCATCACGTACCTTCGCTGGATGCTAGTAAACATGCTTCAATATTTGGATTTCACACTCACTGTACAATGTTCTGATTCTAATCTGGATGCCCATGTATGGTCGCTTACAAGAAACAATGAGCTGTGTGATTCTAAGAATTCTTACTAAAAATGTATATACGGGCTTCCCTGGCGGCGCAGTGGTTGAGAGCCCGCCTGCCGATGCAGGGGACACGGGTTCGTGCCCCGGTCCGGGAAGATCCCACATGCCGCAGAGAGGCTGGGCCCGTGAGCCATGGCCGCTGAGCCTGCACGTCCGGGAACCTGTGCTCCGCAACGGGAGAGGCCACAACAGTGAGAGGCTCGCGTACCGCAAAAAAAAAAAAAAAAAAAAAAGTATGTATGTTTATATGCGTGTACATATATGTACATGTATGTATGTGTATTCGTGTGTATGTATATATATTTGTGTACATTCACACGTATGTATATATGTATATTTAGCTTGGTTAATGTGATTCGTTCCTAAGAGTAGGTACACTCTCACTGTGCTGACATCAAGTTTCTGGGACTGTAAATTAAGATCCAGATTCCAGATTATGGTAAATTCTCAAAAATAATAAAGACCACCTAGCCTTCCTACTGCTATTTCTGCTCTATCATATTTTATGACTGCTATCAGAAATAACTATAACCCTCATGTGGAGACTTAGGCCCACTTAAACCTAATAAGGAAAAGTGACATCGTGTGGTATTAGTTTTTCATATCCATCCCAAAAAATCAGGGAAAGAGAAGTTGTAATTTAAAAAGTCTGGGACACTTGCTCTCCCAATAAACTACGCCAAGCCTCCTTTACTTTTAAAGAAAACGTGATCAAATTAATACAATAATAGCTATCAACAGTTGAGATCTCATAGGAAGTGAAGAAATCCATAAATATGCATTGGTCGATAATCAAACAATCTTGTGAGTAATCAATATTATCCCTACTTTACAAATAAAAATATTGAAGCATAGAACATGAAGGATCACGTCCAGAGTTTACAGCAAGCAAGAAATAAGAAATCTAGAATTGGAAGCCCAACCTGCTTCCAAAACCAGTGTTCCTCACAGCTGTGCTGGAGTCCAGTTCTCGGGGTGACTGGGTGGGAAGATCTCTCCTCCAATGTGCATCCCACCCTGGGGCCCTCGAGATTTCAGCAATGCTTTATCACGTAAATGATTAAGTTGACTTGAGGAGCTCTCTCAGTTCCCACAGGTCACCGCTTGAAGCATACCACCAAGTAAAAATGAAGCCCAAATTAAACTAAAGCCCGCCTGACTCCTTATTCCCTAAATGCTGTCTAAATGATCACTAATCCCTACCCCCTTCCGTCTACATTAACTAAGTGGCTTCCTCAATATTGCCTCTTTATGGAATGAGCTGTAGATTACTGCGTCACTCAGGCAATGTCCTTGGGCCATAGCGTGTCAACTTGTGCAGTCATGGAAGTTTTACACAACTCCTTTTTATGGTCCTACTTTCCCCTCAGATGCCAAGTGTAGGTTTCCCGGCACACTTCACTCAAGCTTATCTGAGTGACAGCAGAAGCCTCAGTCTATCCTTAACTCATTCTTAATGGAATCATCTCCTCACATTCCCCTCTGATTCAGATGTTCCTGGTTATAAAATCTTCTCCTTCTACAGATGAAGCAAGGTGGATCTAAAGAAACAAGGAGCAAAGAACAATGCTCGGGAACAAAGAAGCTTTGGAAAACCTAGGATATCAGATTGAACGCCACCATTTATGTATCTCAAGTAGAGCTAGAAACGTGGACAGAATTGCTTAAGTTGATGTAGTATGTTAGTTGACCCTACATTTCTAATGAAACTACAGTTTTAGATCCTCACGTTGTTCCCATGATCACCAGTCTCAAGGTGAAAATATAACTTACAAAAGCCTAGATCATACCATGTGCCATTATTTTTAGATCCTAGTTATACTCAAAATTAGCAGTTAAGAAAATATATATATATATTTCCATTGAAAACTCTAGCACTAATAAAGTAATCTCAGTGTTTACACCTTTCTGGAACACATCGAATCGGTTTGATTGCCACATGTGAAATACCCATGACTTTTGTGACCAATCCAATATTATTAGCAAAGCATAATGAAAACCACAATCTCTTAGAGATATTATAAAAATATTCCTAATGTTTAAGGCTAAGGCATATGGTAGGGTTAATATCTTACTTATTTTAATTATTATATTATTAAACCATAATATCACAATAAAAGTCATCATTAATCTTATATTAATTATTTCAAAAATGTTAGTGCTTGAACTGAGCATCATAGCCCTGCTCTGATGTTACCTCTGTAACATGGAATGGAAACTTGAACAAATTTTACATATATTCCAATTTAATTTACTGTCTTTTATAACCTGAGTAAAACAATATGTACAAACTTAAAAAAATGTAATTATAAATAAATAATGTCCTTTATATAAGTTGAGTCATTTTTCCATCAAAAAAAAGTGACTTCATCAAATCTCAAATTGCTTCAGCCTGATGTTCTTGCAGTTTAAAAATATAACCAATTTTTATTATATTAAATGATAACTCATCATAAAGTGAGCCAGTCAACATCACAGACCCTTTTGAATATCAACAGGTTAAAAGGAAAACTGACATAGAATAGATAATTATATAATAACAGCTAATGGGTACCAGACCTTGCAAATGGGTATTTGGCTGCTATGGGGCTCACTTTTCCTTTTACCACAACTCTTAGGAATTTGCATTTCTAAAAAGAGATTAGACTGACTGCTTTATACGAAGACCCATTTGCTTTAAAAATTATAATTTTCAAAAAAAAAAAAATTATAATTTTCAGAACAGATGAATTTTTTATTTGAGTTCTCCAAAGATCATTTTGATGGATACATTTTACAATATTGCAATTGCCTTTTCAAGTTTATTAGGATTCAATGCATAATTAGTTTCTCTATTACAGACGGCCTCTCAAATTACACGTTTCAGCATAACGGAAGTCCACCTAATTAACTGTGTTGCTGATGACCATGTAAGACCCCTGAGTCACTATGCTGTACCTCTAGTGTAGGCTAAATTTTAAAGAAAAATTATTTTCCTTTCAGAATTAATGAAATGAAAAGAGAAAGTATTGTAGGTTTGGTTTTAAATAGAACTGGGAAACTCTTTGGAAATTATTAAGTTGTCTTACAAAAGTTCTTAGAGTATGAAGATAGAAAATCAAGGAAGGAAAAGATATAGGGAAAAAAACAAGCCCCCACTTACCAGGTGTGAAATTGTATCGAGCTGAAAATCCCATAGATTCCAGCTCTCCATCAGCAAAAAATTTAATCCATAGAAATCTTCCACTGGATTTTATTACAGGTGGATTTTGTTGTCCACAAAAACGTCCAATTATTGGAGAAAATCCAAAAGGTCCATCTCGAACTTCAATATGATCAAATTTGCACTCCCAAGAAGGTTCAATAGAGTACTTTTCATCAAAATAAAGTTCAATGCACTGTCTTGGGGCAGCTGGAAAAAAAAAAAAAGAAAGATTATGTCTAGAAGGTCCTTTTTGTTTTGTTTTTTTGCGGTACGCGGGCCTCTCACTGTCGTGGCCTCTCCCGTTGCGGAGCACAGGCTCCGGACGCGCAGGCTCCTGACGCGCAGGCTCTGAACGCGCAGGCTCTGAACGCGCAGGCTCAGAGGCCATGGCTCACGGGCCCAGCCCCTCTGCGGCATGTGGGATTTTCCGGACCGGGGCACGAACCCGTGTCCACTGCATCGGCAGGCGGACTCTCAACCACTGCACCACTAGGGAAGCCCTAGAAGGTTCTTTTTAAATCCGTAGTTTGGTTTCTCTGATTCTACTTCAGATTTTATCTGTATAACTCCTATCAAATTTTGACTGTGATATGCATAGAAACGCTAAGCAACTTTGTTATTCTTAGCATCCTTAGAGATAATACTTCCATAATAATGTCTAAGAGATGCTTCTTAAAACTGATGATGTTGCACAAAATATTATCTGATATAAAATGACCACTTCAATATCTAACACAGAATGAACAAATCACAGTAGTTTTGTGAAAACCTGCTGACTCAGGTTTAAAAAGTAGAGAGGCATCTCTCTGTCACTTTTCCCACATCTTCAGGAGAATCCAGTTTTAAGGTCAGAAACTTGAGAACTGTTCAGCATGGAGTTAAACCATTCAAATAGTCCCAATTAGATGTGTTGATTAGATTGAAGTGTGTGTGGAGGGATATTAAGAGTAATTTTCCTAGAACGCAAATATTATCATGTCATTCTCAGGTTTCAACTTATTCAGCAACTCTCTATCAGCTATAGGAAAATGATCAATTCACTTGACATATAGGTTTCTTAGAAGTATCCAACAACTCACCCTGCCAGGGTCTTTTCACCTCACATACAGCCCAAGTTCAGGCCACTCCAGGCATATCATGTTTTCTAAGACAGCATGCTCTTTTAGGCTTTCGTGTGTTTTCCCACTTTCTTGAGTACATATATACCTCCAATCCAACTCCTGTTTATGTGGGAAAATCTTGCTTAAAAAAAAAAAATCTCCTCTCTACATCTACTTACTAAAGACAAAACCCGTATCTATTCACCTTCTTTTTTCAGCATTCATGCACAATACTTGTCACTGAGAATTTCTCCAAAAAAAAATCTTTGTTGGGTGAATTATAAATGAATTTATCTTCATAAATGTGTTTACAGCTCTTTAAATAACCATGGAAGAGCCTGATAGGGTGAGCAGCTCCATAAACCTCCACATGGATGCATTTGCTAGTGCCCTTCCATTCTTCCCATGTCATGGTCAAAACTGTTCAAGATTCTGGCATTCCAGGCTGATACTCAGCCAGAGTACCCCCAGAATAGCCATTACAGTTGTTGAAATATCCACACGTTTATCCTAGTTAGTAAACTGCTGTCTTGAGTCCTTCGGTTGCTTTCTAGCCACTTGATCCTCTTTAAAGACCAATCACCTCCAGAAACTTGAAAGTTAAGTCCTGCCATGGCAGGGCCTGCTTCCCACGTGGTCAGCAATCATTCGGAATGACTACTGTCCCCCCACACCAGTTCTTAAATATATATTGAATATCACCCTTGAATGGCTTTGAAACTAAAGCCTTGCATGCATGGGTATCAAAATGTATATAGAGTTGAGATACATGATTACTTGAAAATTAGAGACTTACAAAAAAAATACGATCCTGATATTCTCTGGCTTTTCCTTCACAGTCCGTGTTGACTTTCTCCTTACTCTGCCCTCCCTTACATGTCATTTTCCAGAAATCTATTCTATGCCTTCTTTCCTCTCTTTCTAGACCAGGGCTCTGGATGCCACTAGCATCCCAATGGAAAGAGATTATAATATAATAATGTCTGCAGCTCCACCTAAGCCCAATTAAATCAGAATTCCTGGAGGCAGACCCAAGCATCTGGATTTTCCAAAAGAGTTAAAGTGCTCCAAATACACTTTGGGTAATTTTATTCATGCTCGCAGCCTCAACAGCAAGCACTATATTTATCACCTATAAATATATATTTTTATCCCAGAGCTATCCACTGAACTGAAGACCACACATCCAATCTCTTCATGAGACACCTCCATAAACACCAAATGGAACACATTATTTTTCCTTTAACCCCCCTTTCTCCACCTCTATTCCTTATCTGACATGGCAATTCCATGTAACACATCACCAAGCCAAAACTTTAGAATAGTCCTGAGATTGCCTATTCTCTCATCCCTACATCCGGTCACGCTAGACTCGGTTTCCCAAATACCTCTCATTTGTTCCCTTGACTCCACCATCAATGTCACTTCTGTAGTTCAGGCTTCTCCTATGGTTTACTCCACCTTTCACAATAGTTTCAGCTTATGTTCTCTTCCTCTAGTTTCTTCATCGAAATCTCACCTTATTCTTTTTCTCGAGTTACTTCAATGGCACTCGCTTGTCTATAATATAAAGTCCAAACTTGCCTGGGTGGAAGATGGATGCCAAGTTCTCCTTTATCTGAGGCCACCTGCCATTCAGACTCCTTACATCCTCTGCAGACACCCTATGATACTACACGTGTGTAACCAACCTCACCGTGGCTCTGAACCTCTGCACGTGCTATTCTACACAGAGGACAATTATCTCCTGAATGTTCTTTAGGACTGAGTGTAAGCATCTCTTCCTCCTTATAGACTTCTTGTCTTTCTCTCTATTCCAAAACTGCTCATCTCGGGGCCACTTGAGATTGTTTACTGAAAAAAGCATAGTCCCCAGGCCATGTCGTAAGTTCCATTAGGCAAGTACCATGTCTACTTTGTTCAATACTCTCTAAACAAGAGCGGTTCAGCAAATATTTGTTAAATGAATGTATGAATGGAAAAAAGACAAGTATGAAGTATTTCAAGATGGGTATAGAAGTATGATTAACAGTGACAGGAGGTTCTATTTATTTCCCAACTTTAAGTTTTGTCCTTGACATGACTACGAATGAATGCAAATATGTGCATGATATAAGAATCAAATGTTAGCAATGCATTTAAATTATCAATAAGAATAAACATGAAAGCACAATTAACATGCAAAGATTTTCTTCTGAATTACAAGAGAATTAGCTGATGTTATTCTTTTTAATAATTTGTAGTTTTGAAATACTGTTGCTTCAAAACACAGATTATGTTATATGAAGTTAAGCAAGACATTTAACCCTTCTGTGCCTCAGTTTCCTTATATGTACAGTAGGGACAACAAAAATACCAAATTTCTATGATTAAGTATCTATGTATATGTATATATATATGTATACGTACACAAGTCGTCCCTAGGTCCCTGCAGGCAGCAGGGGAGAGGGGAGGCGGATGGTTCCAGGACCCTCCTTGGACACCAAAATCCAAGGATGTTCAAGTCTCAAGTCCCTTACTTGGCCCTCTGTATTTGTATCTGTAGGTTTTCACATCCTCAAAGTCAATCAGCCGAGGATCTTAAACTAGTACTACACGATACAATTATACAGTATATGTATTACTACGTATAACAGATATGTAATATTAACTTGACTGAAAGAGCAGCTAATTTTAACCCAGAATTTCCACATTTCAGTCTCCTTTTCTATCTATCATAAGAGGAAGAAAAACCGCCGGAGCTCAGTTTCTCAACTTTATGCTTTTATTATCAGAGCTTATTTCTCTCTCTTCTTCTTGTAATATGGTGTATCTTTGCTAAAAGTTCAACTTGAAGCATGACAAGAAGAGAGGAAAGATCTTGGCCCAGAAATTACAAAAAAAAATCATTTCTAAATGAAATTCTTGAAATCAGTTAACCAGAACATCTTTTAATTTGAAAGATCTATCAAATTAACATGTTCCTTGCTTATAAGTAAACAGTGAGCAAAAATACTGTCTTTGTTAAGGTAACTCTGTGTGTGTGTGTGTGCGCTGGGGGAACACAGGGGTTGGGGAGGTTGAAAGTTTTGGGCTATTAAGTACTAACACATAATATTGAAAACTTCTATCACTAGATGAAATGTTCATGTATCGGTATCATCCTTAATAGAGACGTGTCTACAAGGGTAATGGAAATGGAAAATGTTCAAAGAGAACTGAATCCCTTTTTCAGCACTTTTTATCCTTCAAGCTGGGGAAAAAATGATGAAAAGAAGCATCATCATTTGGAATCCTGACTTTGGCATGAAAGTACGAAAATATCACTTGTGAGCACAAACTAAGGCAACTGCTATTCAGACTGACATTTGGAAAATATGATCATAGATGTACTTCCGACGAGAATATGTTTTTCGTGCTTCATATTATTTAAGAGAAAAATAACAAATGTATGGGTTATTCTACTAATTATTAAGCCAAAAAAATACTAGTTGCCAAAAATGTTACACATTAGGTACTATTATGCCAACCATGCATCCATTCCATTAATGCAGAATTCCAAATCAATTACATGAACTGCGAAATGAACTGCTGTTGATTTCTTTTTATTTCCCAGAATGCACCTGTTTATAAACCATTACTAATAATTTCAATAATTAGCTGGACCCCAGATTTTACAGCTATTTGATTCACTCAGAGATATTTATGTGTATGGTCTCCAAAACCAATTTTTGTAATGTCTATATGCATATTGTCCATCCAAAGCTTAGAGGTG
Source organism: Delphinapterus leucas (assembly GCF_059928025.1). Classification (NCBI taxonomy): domain Eukaryota; kingdom Metazoa; phylum Chordata; class Mammalia; order Artiodactyla; family Monodontidae; genus Delphinapterus; species Delphinapterus leucas. The sequence goes on from NC_143142.1 coordinate 84,270,593, forward strand.
GCCAGATTTGGCTGACTGTTTTCTCCAGCTCTGGCAGTGGCTTCCTCACCTTCTATGATGTAGATGCACTCCCGGTCAGGGGGGTACTTGCTGGGATAGTTCGGAGAGGTGAAGACACCTCCGTCTGCGTGTTTTGTCCAACTTCCACACTGCACAGACTTCGTTTCTGAGGTGCTTTGCTTTTCTGGAAAAAAAAAATTGTTTTTTAAAGCCACTATCCAATTTTTTATAAAACTAAAAATAGAGAGGACATTCTTACAATATCCATTAGTAAATTAACTTCTAAATGGTGTCGTAGTCAAAACCAATCAATTATACACACTATAAAATGCTCAGATAGTCTGGAATATTAAGAATGTGGGGAAAATAGGAAAATGCAAGTGACTGGAGGTCTTCCACTTGCATTTTTCCAAAGAAACACACCTGTTCCTTGCTTGGTTGTCCCAGACAAATGGAGGATGATTAAACTTGCTACAACTGAAACAAAAAAAGAAAAATTAGAAAGCTTAATGTACACCGAAATGATCAAATTCTATAACAACATAACAATTTAAAGATAAAATGATATCAAAGAAGATTACTTTATCACTTTTAACTGTTCCAAGTAGACTCAGAACTTGCAAAAACTGATAAAATGTACAAATTTGTACAGATAAATTGTACAAATCAGGACAACTTAGGAATCTCCTCAGGAAGTAATGCCAGTTAGGAATGGCTGAGACCCAAACTCCTAAGGCAAATGCAGACTTCAAGACTAAAGAGTTAATATTGTCACCTACTAATGTCCCATTACAGCAGGATTTCAGGAGTATGTCTGAGCTGCTCTGTGTGAATGACCTTGCTAGTATCTCTAAAGGAAGAAAGAGGGACAGCAGGTAAAAGGGTGAAAAGGAAAAGTTGTATTTTCATCAACCATGTTATTGTGTTTTAGAAAATAAATACTTAGGCAAAATCCTATGGCAGGTCGGGGGAGGGGAACAGAAGAAAAACAGACTAATGTGGATTGATGGTGTTAAGCAGCATAATTAAAAATATTTCTTATAAAATGATGAACTACCAAGTAACCCCAGTCCTCAGCATCTTCTAAGCTCTGAAATTAATCTCTTCTAGCCTTAACTTTGATTTAATATTTAGTATTATCCAGAAATATTTTATAATTTTGAGAAAGGTTATTTCTATAAGCATTTTACTGAGTCAGTTTTTCCAGTATCAGAAAGAGCCTCTGATCTGTAACTTAACAGTAAATCTACGAAGACCACTGAAACTTGCCCTTCTGTTTTACTTCCATATCCTTGAGTTACTTAATATTTTTGCAAAGCCTAAAACTGAGAAAAGCATGAAAGTCATCTAGTCTTCATAATTTCTGATTTTTCATTCTCTATTTCTGTTTTTATTATTGACTTTGTTGCTCGATTACCTAAAAGCCCTAAGTTCCATTAGGTGTATAATCATACGTCCACTTAAAAACGCATTTGGAAAAGGGAAGGTATAATTCACAATGCTTTCCTTAACTAAAGCTCACTACAGGATCTTACAAATTTATGCTTAAAGATTATTCCAGGAAAAGTCTGTGGGCCTTGCTATCAGTATTTGAGAAATGATGTCAAGTATTGTACTTTGTACTCTAGCCTGGCTCTCTGCTTTTAAATGAAAATATCAGTCGTTGCTATTGTCTGTGCTCAGGTAGGAAAACAAAAGTCTTACTTTAACGTGCCGTGTTTCTACACCTACACACACGCACGCGCACACACCCGGGTGTACAGCCATCAGTATCAAGCTAGAGTTTGGGTGTTTTCACTCAGCTTTTCCTGCTCTGCGGGCATCACGTTGTGGAGCGTGTGCTGTGATTAACACAGCGGCAAAGCCGGTCCTTTGCGTGGCATAGCCACCCTAATCCTTGCTTTATAAAACTGTGAGATTTCCACCATATATTTTCTTACACTGCCGTTTACTCGATGACTTCTGACACTATTTTCCTCCAATCCCCCCCCCGCCCCAATTGCACGCGCACCACACACTCGTGAAGCAACACTAGAGGGCTATCTACTCTCCGGAAGAGTTGAGCTTGGCCCTCGCCCTCCCCTGGGGGGCTGCGTTCAGGTGAACCACAAACTACCCACGGGGGTGGGCAGGCGGGCCGGCCGAGCTCAGAAGCCCCCGAAAGGAACTATCAGGCCAGCTCTCTCCCTCTTTCCACAGGCCACCTCGCTCTTGCGCACGTGCCCACCCCCGAACTACTCGCCATGCTCTGCCCCGGGATGTTCCTGCCCACGGAAAGGCTGTTTTCCGCGGCAGATTCTGCGATCCAGTGACCACCGCCTTGCGCAGCCCGCACGCCGGTTCTATGATGCTGCGATACAGAAAGTTTACATCTGCCCCAGACTCGCGGGGCCTGCGCGGTCCGGCGGGAGCGCGGCGGTGGCCAGGCTTTCCCTGCGCGTTCGGCCACGAGGGAGGGCAGGCGGGGAGGACGGCACCCGGAGAGCCCCGGCGCGGCGGGAAAGGTACTCACTGTGAAACAAACTGCGTCCATAGATCATGTCTGTTCGTTACACCCGAGGCTCCGATCTCCACTAATTCCATTTAGAGACAGGGAGACTTCCAGCGGTCGGGGAGAGGTCGGAGTCGAGAGGTGTTTTGGATATGCAAACCAAGAGCAAATGAAGGGGGGTTGGGGTGGGGGGAAGTGAGAGAGGAAAGAAGGAGATCGGAGCCCACACGGCAGCAAGATCCGGACCCGTGCGTCCTCCGCCCCGGGCTCGCGCTCGCCCTCTCAGCGCCGCGAGGCCAGCAGCATCCTCGCCGTGACGCGCGCCTCACACCCGGGCGCCGGGCGCCACCATCAGCGCCGCCGGCGGCAGCACCCTCCTCCTTTGCATCACCGCCGCCGCCGCAGCCGTCAGGAGGGCGCGCGGGCAGTCGGCGCGCGGGCGAGCCCTGGGGTGTCCCGAGCCGGGGCCGGGCGGCGGGCGCGGCGAGAGGAGCGGGGCCCAGTCCGGACCGACGGCAGCCACGGAGCGGACGGCTGCGGCTGGGGCTCGCTCAGTCCCCAGTTTCATACACCACGAGCAGCAGGTCGGAGCAGCCTCCGAGGGAGGATGTCCAGCAGCCCTCCTCTCTCCAGCCCTTGGGGATCTTCCGCTGAGGCATTGAAGACCAGAGGAAGGGGTCGGTCATCGGCTCGCCGGGCTGCGCGCCACCTCTGCGATCTCGCGGAAAGAGGAGCGGGGGGTGGGCGTCTGGGAGGAGGGCCGGAGGGTGGTGGAGGGGAACCGAGGTGGCAAAGGGGGGCGGGGACGGGAGGGCGGTGGGGGTGGGGGGAGCGGGAAAATGACAGTTACCAGGTGGGCGCCTGAGTCATCGCCTGGGGCTGCGCGGCCCTCCGGGAAGCCCGGGGCCGGCGTGAAATCGGGCAGCTCGGCGCGGCCGGCGCCCCCGGGGCTGGTGCGCAGCGGAATGGGGCGGCGACGGCGGCAGCAGCAAGGACAGCACACCAGCTCCGATCCCGGCGGGGGGGAGGGGAGGGGGACGGGGGGAGGACCAGGCTGGGATCCGTCACTCGGCCAGCCTGGGCCGAGGGGGCCAGAAGCGCGCCGGCAAATCCCGAGCTGCATCCTCGTGCGGGATAAAAGGCGTGCAAGGGGGAGGGGCCGCCATGTGAAAATCCCTTTCGGGGTTCAAATTTTCACTTTTTAACGATTAGAATTTCCGGTAGATCTGTCCCCCACCCCTCATATTCCATCTGTCTAGAAGAAACGGGTTCTGTCTCCCTTCGGGGGTGAAGGCTTTGCCATTTACTCCGGTCTCGGGCTGGGAGACGAGGCAGGGGCGCGCCGGAGGCAAAGGCAGCATTAAAAGTTTCGCGTTTTATCACCCGGCCTGATGCGGAGGCCGCCCGCAACAAACTGCTCCTGCAAAGACACGGGCTTCTAGCAATTCTCCTTCACCCTCCCCAAAATATTTAAAACCCCCAAGGCAAACACAGATCGCCTCCTACCCCACCCCTTCATGGACAGACGCGCGCGCGCGCAGCGCGTTCAACTCGGAGAGAAAGAGGAAATTAAAAAAAAAGAAAGAAAAAAAAAAAAGAAAGGAAAGAAGAAAGAAAAAAGAGTTGCTAGGTAAACAGCTCCGAAAAAACCCGTTTGTAAAATGCAAACAAATGAATATGAAGCACAGTAAACCCGGGGCGGCCCGAGGAGGGCTGGAGCGCGCGGCGCGGGGAGTCCCTCCTGGGCGCTGCAGCGCCACCTCCTACCCTCCCGGCTGCGTCCGGCCCTCCAGCCGCTACAGACTCCGCCCGCGCCCACCGGCCGCTAGCCGCACCTCCGGGTCAAGCAGAGGCCGGCGACCCCCGGCCCCCGCCTCGGCGGCGCGGGACCCCGGGGGCGCTCAGCCGCAGCCCCCGCGCCTGCCACTCCGCAGACCGGACTGGGACTCCTGTTGGGGATGATGGCGGTGAGGAGGTGGGCGTAGGGAGAATTAAAGGAGGTAGAAAGCGGAGAGGCGCTTTGCTGCGAAGACTAGGGTCACCTCAAAAGGCAGGAGCGAGAGGCAAGGGCCGGGAGAGTGGCCCGGAGACTGGTGGCTGCCGGGCGGCTGCCGCCGCCGGGCTCCCGGCCTGACCTCCACCTTCTGGCACCTGCTGCTGCGGCTCGGGGCAGCCCGCGTGGGCGCGTGCGCGCGTGCGGGTGCGGGTGAACGCTCGCTGCTGTCCTGCCCTCATTTTCCCAGCAGAGCCGCTGGGAGAGGGTAGAGGTCTACAGACCAATAATTTGCAATGAGGTCACCCCCAAGGCCGGGGGGATCCCCGAGCCCTGGAAGCAACCTCGAAGACTCCTTCCGTCAAGCTTTTGGCCCTTTGTTTCCCGGAAGCTGCAGGCCCTCGACGGTGGGGTAAAGTGATCAAATAGAGAAGGGCGCGCGCGTGCTTGCGTGCGGGCGTGCGTGTGTGCGTGTGTGTGTGTGTTTCCTTCCATTTAATGGAAAGTGGGTAGATGGGGCAGGATGGAATGGAGAGCTAGAGCGAGAGAAGGAGAACGCCAGACCGCCGGACCTAGAGAAAAGGGGAGGGGAGAGAGAGAGAGAGAGACGCAGAGACAGAGAGAGAACACAGAGAGGGAGAGAGACTGCGCGCCCGCGGAACGCCAACTCCATCTGAACTTGGTGCCTGCAAGGGGAGCTACAGGCTCGAGAAAGGAGCAAGGGGTGAGCTGACGGATGGAGAGCCCGGAGGAGCGTCTCAGAAAATCCGGGTGTACCTGCCCACGTATGTACTTGTAAAAGGATCAAAGGGGAAAATAGCAGAAGGTCCCGAGGGAGTTGTGTGACCCACGTGCGATTCTTGTGCCAGCGTGGGGTGTGTGTGTGTGTGTGTGTGTTAGGGCGGGGGGATGAGTGGATGGGAGTGGAGTTGAGAAAGAGTGGCTAGTGCACGGTTAGAGCGGTTAGTAGATGGTGAATAGATGACAAAGGAAACAGGTCACCGATGGGGGAGGGAGGGTCATTGAAAACTGGTCAGTGACGCAAGTTGGCAGTAGAATGTTGACATGTTTAAGAATGGATAGTAATTATTTTTTGCATCCAAAAATCTTGTTTATAAAAATAAGTTTTTGGAAAAAAATATCCTTCAATGAAACAGTGGCGACGTTAAAATTTTTCTTAAGGGAAACCACTGTATTTCTCAATAGCAATTTGAAGGTAGAAGAAGGGAAAGTTGGTCTTTGCTAAATCCGTCCACTCAAGTATGTCTAACATGTTTTCCCTTCTCTTTGCTTTCCCAGGACACAGGTCATTGTAATGTAGCCAAGGAAGTGGCCACTGAAATATTCCTAGACCAGTGGGTGGTCCTTGCATCTGAAGGGGGATCCAGGAAATTCAGGAAGGAAATCCCAGGGGAAAAAAAAGAGGGGCACCCAAACCTTTTGTCCATGTCTTTATTCCTCCCATATCCCATTGGCCAGCATGTCTGTATTTGAGATCAAATTCTCATAAATAGGGGCCTGCCTCCTGGGCTGTGCCTGGGGCTGAAGGGTTGCACTTCTGCTCAAACCTCAGTGCTGATGGAATGAGAGTGCACATCCCGGACCTGGTCTGTGACAGAGGCTCTCAGGTCCTCTATTCATTTCTTCACTCACCAAGAGACAGAGTCAGGCAGATGCTAAGGTTTTTACTCTGCTCCCCTAATCCTTCCAGGTTATCGCTGCAACTTTTTCCTTGAAAAGTCCATTCATTTTCCTACACACACACATGCACAAGGACTTTTAACTATACACCACATCCTGCTTGCTTGGCAAACTCTCTTCTCACTTTTGAGTTCTGAACTACCGCTTGCTGAGTAATGCTGCCTCCCTGACGGAGACCCACGAGTTTTTACTTTCTGAGAAAAGCCGACATATGGGAAAAGTTCAGCTTCTCCAAGGGAAGGTTTTGCTCACATATGGCCAAATTTCAAGATGTGATTTTGTTGAAAGAGAGAGCTTATAAACTGCTAGCTTTTATAAGTTCAATGTGCTGTCCTAGAAGAGGGTGCTTTGTCACAGTTCTCCAAAGTTAGCATTGCGGTAGAGACTACTTATAGGATATAAGGCAGAATTAATGCCTCTTGAACCCAATTTACACTGTCACTGGTTTCCTTTGAGCCTGCACCCTATAACAATGAGTGATAAGGAGGATTTCCAAAACCCTGTAAAGAATCGGTGTAGGACACTTGCTCTTCTGATTCAAAAGTAAGTAGTATTTAGCTACGTACACGTAATTCTCTATAGAAAATAATAAAGCTCCAGGCCCACTAGGGATCTTTCATTAATTCATCCACAGTATTGACATCTTCAAGGGATTTTTTTTTAATAGCTAAAATAAGTGACATTACCAAAAAAAAAAAAAAAAGACCAAAATCAATAGTGTTTCTGATACATTCTGTATTATATGAGTTTCTTGAAATTTTCCTACCATATTTTAATTGACATAGTTCTGAGCTGTAAAGTTCTGTTTCTTCCATTTTTTTAACTCACTATACAAGTCATAATATTCGTTTATCAAAGACACCTGATAAATGCCACCAAATGATGGAATTTTTTTGGAAAATTATCTGCAATATTCTAGTAGGAAACTGGGTTTAAGCAGTACTGATGAAGCCATTTCCTTTCAGTCTGTAAATGTATCCTGACAGAGTAGAAAATCTTCATAAAATAGAAGACAGATAGGACCTTTGAAATCTCACATTTAAACTAGACAGGATATGTTATGAAAATGGCTAGGGAATATAACATATGATTCTCTTCCTAGTACGAATGTATTGTATTATATCACAAGAATATTAGCCTCTTGTGGGCAAGAACTTTCATAGCACATTACTTAACCAATTTTCACCTATACTTGCAGATATGTAGCTGTTGTCTATGTTGTTACATATTTACTGTTAATTGTCCTCCAAGAAAAATGTATTATTATGTCTGGAAAAATATGAGGGGAATAAAAATAACTCCATTATCTACCAATCTATGCCAACACTTTTTTAAAAACCTTTATTTTTCTTCTGGTTCATTTTTAATTGACAGTAGCTTATAAAAATAAGATTGAGATTTTTTAGTAACCACTGGCCTAATTAAATCACTAGTAATCTGTAAATCAGCATAAACTAAAAGAACATTTCTAAAGATATGTATTGAGATTGAAAAGTGCATTTTTCTGTAAAGGAGCCACCTTCGTACTATATCCACTCACTGTTATTTTGGGGAGAAGATGAGCTTCCATCAAGAGTTTAAAAAGGGATTTAATCATATTTAGAAAATACATTAAGCTGTAGGATAAATATACATATTCCATGTCAAAACATCCATTAAAGAAAACAAAACTACTTAAAATTGCTAAATTAGATGTGTGAATGATACTTATGGGTTAGGTAAAATTTTTTTATCCTTAAGTATATAAATTAATAGCATCACCTACATTTACTTGCTTTGGCTAGTTTAGGACATATTGTATTATTATTATAACAATTTATTGGATATTATATGGATGATTTAGAAAATAATAAAAGACAAGATTTACTTGTTGAACACAGCAATGTAAATCAACTATACTCCAATAAAATTTTTTTTAAAAAAAGGCAAAAAATGGGTTCCCTGGTGGTGCAGTGGTTAAGAATCCACCTGCCAATGCAGGGGACACAGGTTCAAGCCCTGGTCCAGGAAGATCCCACATGCCTCGGAGCAACTAAGCCCATGTGCCACAGCTACTGAGCCTGTGCTCTAGAGCCCGCAGGCCACAACTACAGAAGCCTGCGTGCCTAGAGCCCATGCTCCGCAACAAGAGAAGCCACTGCAATGTGAAGCCCACTCGCCGCAACTAGAGAAAGCCCGCTCGCAGCAATGGAGACCCAACAGAGCCAAAAATAAAATAAATAAATTTATTTTTTAAGAAAGGCAAAAAAAAAAAAAAAAGGACTTACTCTAACCCTGAGTGTTAAAGTAGGACAGGACTTATATGTGACTCATGAAATAATTCTGAGGAGAGAAACAAGCTTTGGCAATGGAAATAAATTAACTTTAAAAGTATATTTTATATACTTATAATAACAGTCATTTATCTATTCTTTTTTTATTTTTAGGTCCTTGCCCCAAATTTCCCAGTATCCAGTAAGTCTTCTCTTAACTCACCTCATATACATAGGTATAACAAGATAATTACACGTAGATCAGAATGTTGCCAAAAAGTATATGTAATAAACCCCATTTATCTATTCTCATAACTTTCCAAACTATTCTCGACACTGTAGCCAGAACACCCACAACATCTCTTGTTTAAAGTACTTTAGTGATTTTGAAATTTTCTTAGAATAAACATGAAGCTCATTCAGCGTGCTCTATAAGGAGCTGAATGGTGTGACCTTTTCCTACTTTTCTTGCCTCATTTGGTCCTCTACTCTCCTTTGTTTTTCTTATTTAAGTTTTACTACCTTCTTTCAATTTCTGGAACACACTGACACTCTCCACCACCACCTGCCCCGTCACAGGGCCTTTGCCTATGTTGTTTTCTCCTACCGAAAAGCTCCTTGACCACCCTCCAACTCTTTGCCTAGTTAACTCTTCATCTTCTTGTTAACTTGTTACTTTGTCAGGCATAACTTCCCTACACTTGAGCCTCCCAAACTTGGTTAAATCTCCCCCCCCCAAATGTCTGTCCTGTTTATAATTCTTACTTAGTTGTAGATTACATTCATATGTGTGATTACTTGATTAAGGTGAAAGGGAACTCTGCTTTTTCTTGGTGTGGTATCCGTATCCTTAGTTCTTTTTTTTTTTTTTTAAGCAACAAAGATTTACTGCATAATACAAAGAATTATATTCAATATCTTGTAATAACCTATAATAGACTATAATCTGAAAAAAATATATTACTGAATCACTTTGCTGTACACCTGAAACTAACACAATATTGTAAGTCAACTATATTTCAAAAAAAATGTACCTACCAGATACAAAGCATCGATCTGGTACAACAGGGTCAAGGAGAAGTAGAGATGGTATCTAGATTGATCCTACACTCTTAAGAAGAATTTTTTCTCATGTTTTGTGTCTTTTCGGTCCAGTAATAATTGTTTTTTTTTTAACATCTTTATTGGAGTACAATTGCTTTACAATGGTGTGTTAGTTTCTGCTTTATAACAAAGTGAATCAGTTATACATATACATATGTTCCCATATCTCTTCCCTCTTGTGTCTCCCTCCCTCCCATCCTCCCTATCCCACCCCTCTAGGTGGTCACAAAGCACCGAGCTGATCTCCCTGTGCTATGCGGCTGCTTCCCACTAGCTATCTATTTTACACTTGGTAGTGTATATACGTCCATGCCACGCTCTCACTTCATCCCAGCTTACCCTTCCCCCTCCCCATATCCTCAAGTCCATTCTCTAGTAGGTCTGTGTCTTTATTCCCGTCTTACCCCTAGGTTCTTCATGACCATTTTTTTTTCTTAGATTCTATATATATGTGTTAGCATACGGTATTTGTTTTTCTCTTTCTGAATGACTTCACTCTGTATGACAGACTCTAGGTCCATCCACCTCACTACAAATAACTCAATTTCGTTTCTTTTTATGGCTGAGTAATATTGCATTGTATATATGTGCCAGATCTTCTTTATCCATTCATCTGTTGATGGACACTTAGGTTGCTTCCATGTCCTGGCTATTGTAAATAGAGGTGCAATGAAAACTTTGGTACAAGACTCTTTTAGAATTATGGTTTTCTCAGGGTATATGCCCAGTAGTGGGATTGCTGGGTTGTATGGTAATTCTATGTTTAGTTTTTTAAGGAACCTCCATACTGTTCTCCGTAGTGGCTGTATCAATTTGCATTCCCACCAACAGTGCAAGAGGGTTCCCTTTTCTCCACACCCTCTCCAGCATTTATTGTTTGTAGATTTTTTGATGATGGCATTCTGACTGGTGTGAGATGATATCTCATTGTAGTTTTGATTTTGCATTTCTCTAATGATTAATGATGTTGAGCATTCTTTCATGTGTTTGTTGGCAGTCTGTATATCTTCTTTGGAGAAATGTCTATTTAGGTCTTCTGACCATTTTTGGATTGGGTTGTTTGTTTTTTTGTTGTTGAGCTGCTTGTAAATTTTGGAGATTAATCCTTTGTCAGTTGCTTCATTTGCAAATATTTTCTCCCATTCTGAGGGTTGTCTTTTGGTCTTGTTTATGGTTTCCTTTGCTGTGCAAAAGCTTTCAAGTTTCATTAGGTCCCATTTGTTTATTTTTGTTTTTATTTCCATTCCTCTAGGAGGTGGGTCAAAAAGGATCTTGCTGTGATTTATGTCATAGAGTGTTCTGCCTATGTTTTTCTCTAAGAGTTTGATAGTGTCTGGCCTTATATTTAGGTCTTTAATCCATTTTGAGTTTATGTTTGTGTACGGTGTTAGGGAGTGTTCTACTTTCCTACTTTTACATGTACCTATCCAGTTTTCACAGCACCACTTATTGAAGAGGCTGTCTTTTCTCCACTGTATATTCTTGCCGCCTTTATCGAAGATAAGGTGTCCATATGTGCGTGGGTTTACCTCTGGGCTTTCTATCCTGATCCATTGATGTATATTTCTGTTTTTGTGCCAGTACCATACTGTCTTGATTACTGTAGCTTTGTAGTATAATCTGATGTCAGGGAGCCTGATTCCTCCAGCTCCGTTTTTCATTCTCAAGATTGCTTTGGCTATTCGGGGTCTTTTGTGTTTCCATACAAATTGTGACATTTTTTGTTCTAGTTCTGTGAAAAATGCCAGTGGTAGTTTGATAGGGATTGCGTTGAATCTGTAGATTGCTTTGGGTAGTAGAAGCATTTTCACAATGTTGATTCTTCCAATCCAAAAACATGGTATATCTCTCCATCTATTTGTATCATCTTTAATTTCTTTCATCAGTGTCTTATAATTTTCTGCATACAGGTCTTTTGTCTCCTTAGGTAGGTTTATTCCTAGATATTTCATTCTTTTTGTTGCAATGGTAAATGGGAGTGTTTTCTTAATTTCACTTTCAGATTTTCGTCATTAGTGTATAGGAATGCAAGAGATTTCTGTGCATTACTTTTGTATCCTGCTACTTTACCAAATTCATTGATTAGCTCTAGTAGTTTTCCGGTAGCATCTTTAGGATTATCTATGTATAGTCTCATGTCATCTGCCAACAGTGACAGCTTTACTTTTTCTTTTCCGATTTGGATTCCTTTTATTTCTTTTTCTTCTCTGATTGCTGTGGCTAAAACTTCCAAAACTATGTTGAACAGTAGTGGTGAGAGTGGGCAACCTTGTCTTCTTCCTGATCTTAGTGGAAATGCTTTCAGTTTTTCACCATTGAGGACGATGTTGGCTGTGGGTTCGTCATATATGGCCTTTATTATGTTGAGGAAAGCTCCCTCTATGCCTACTTTCTGCAGGGTTTTTATCATAAATGGGTGTTGAATTTTGGTGAAAGCTTTCTCTGCATGTATTGAGATGATCATATGGTTTTTCTCCTTCAATTTGTTAATATGGTGTACCACGTTGATTGATTTGCGTATATTGAAGAATCCTTGCATTCCTGGAATAAATCCCACTTGATCATGGTGTATGATCCTCTTAATGTGCTGTTGGATTCTGTTTGCTAGTATTTTGTTGCGGTTTTTTGCATCTATGTTCATCAGTGATACTGGCCTGCAGTATTCTTTCTTTGTGACATCTTTGTCTGGTTTTGGTATCAGGGTGATGGTTGGCTCATAGAATGAGTTTGGGAGTGTTGCTCCCTCTGATATATTTTGGAAGAGTTTGACAAGGATAGGTATTAGCTTGTAGGTATTAGGTATTAGGTATTCTCTAAATGTTTGATGGAATTCACCTGTGAAGCCATTTGTCCTGGGCTTTTGTTTGTTGGAAGATATTTAATCACAGTCTCAATTTCAGTGCTCATGATTGGTCTATTCATATTTTCTATTTCTTCCTGGTTGAGTCTTGACAGGTTGTGCATTTCTAAGAATTTGTCCATTTCTTTCAGGTTGTCCATTTTATTGGCATAGAGTTGCTTGTAGTATTCTCTCATGATCCTTTGTATTTCTGCAGTGTCAGTTGTTGCTTCTCCTTTTTCATTTCTAATTCTCTTGATTTGAGTCTTCTCCCTTTTTCCCTTGATGAGTCTGGTTAATGGTTTATCAATTTGTTTACCTTCTCAAAGAACCAGCTTTTAGTTTTATTGATCTTTGCTATCATTTCCTTCATGTCTTTTTCATTTATTTCTGATCTGATCTTTATGATTTCTTTCCTTCTGCTAACTTTGGGGTTTCTTTTGTTCTTCTTTCTCTAATTGCTTTAGGTGCAAGGTTAGGTTGTTTATTTGAGATGTTTCCTGTTTCTTAAGGTAGGATTGTATTGCTATAAACTTCCCTCTTAGAACTGCTTTTGCTGCATCCCATAGGTTTTGGGTCATTGTGTTTTCACTGTCATTTGTTTCTAGGTATTTTTTCATTTCCTCTTTGATTTCTTCAGTGATCTCTTGGTTATTAAGTAGTGTATTGTTTAGCCTACATGTGTTTGTATTTTTACAGATCTTTTCCTGTAATTGATATCTAGTCTCATAGCATTGTGGTCGGAAAAGATACTTGATATGATTTCAATTATCTTAAATTTACCAAGGCTTGATTTGTGACCCAAGATATGATCTATCCTGGAGAATGTTCCATGAGCACGCGAAGGGGCTTCTAGTGTGTGGAAACCTTTCCTCCTTCATGGCTCCCTCCCACTGGTGCAGGTCCCATCCCTATTCTTTTGTCTCTGTTTTTTCTTTTTTCTTTTGCCCTACCCAGATACCTGGGGAGTTTCTTGCCTTTTGGGAGGTCTGAGGTCTTCTGCCAACGTTCAGTAGGTGTTCTATAGGAGTTGTTCCACGTGTAGATGTATTTCTGGTGTATCTATGGGGAGGAAGGTGATCTCCACATCTTACTCTTCTGCCATCTTCTTGTGTGTCCTATCTATTCTTTCTTTGATTGTCCACTTTTTGTTATACTCAATAGATTGTAAGGAAATGCCCCAAATGTCTCCTTTTGCAAGACAAAAAGAGAAATTTGAAATAGCTCTTTTCCCCTAGTTTTAGGGCAGAATAATTTGCAAAAAAATACAATTTCAGAAAGGAGTGATACTGCAGCAGAATTTTTGCCAAATAGTTATGGTTGTGATTTTTTTTAATCAAGGAAAAGCGTCATCAATGTTTTTTAGTAAATGTATTATTTAAAATAATAGTCTTCAAAATAGTTTTATAATTGACAAACACAGTTAATTTTTCAATATATTTCTCTGGGAAATTAAAGGATTTATTACAGTTATTACTAGGTTGTATGCAATACATAACTCCTGTCACAATTGCACTTCCTTCTAAAATGATGCTTTCTAATGGAGTGAAAAGAAAGAAAAGGGTTTTGGAAATGACATAAAGCAGTAGCATTTGGAGGGGCACTCTGAAAGCTGTCTTAACACAGTCCTCTGAGCACAGTGGATCTTTGTCAAAGAAACAGACAGGTAAGTAAAGAGAAAATAATTCTTATATATGCATAGAATATGAATTTGAAGATTTTAACATGTTTGTTTTTAGGTCTTTCTTGACAACTTATAAGGTGGGAGACATGCTTTGGTATTACAAGAACTAGATGCTCTCACCAGGTCAGATTATGAGAACCGAGTTAATATCTGAGTTAAAATCACAGAAGACTAAGTTAAAATTATCTTAGTTTGTAATTGAAAAGCACAGCATAGTTCTGTTTGTCCAAAGGTTATAAGCTGATGTTTTTCAGTAATGTATTTTATTCAGTCCAATTCTGGATAATTCTTGCTTCACTTAAAAATTCTCAGTGGACCACAGTTTACCGACCTTCCTAAATGTCAGCAGCCCTTTTAATCCGAATGAGCAATTGATAATTCGTACAATCTCCTCCATCCTCAACTACTCTGAGATACTATGTAGGGAATATCTGCTCCACTTTACCATCTCATCTGCACTAACTTATAGTTTCCATCTCTGTCAACAATTTTATAATACCAGTTTTGACTGTTTAGGACACAGAATAGAGTGGTGATTTTCTGGCCTCTGTGTGCATGTGAGTGAGCAATCCTCAGTCTTATCCTATCTTATCATTTTACAAATGAAGAAAATGAGACCAAAAGAAGTGCAGAGATTTCCCCAATGCTGCTTTATTTGCAACCTAATAACTGATGGAATCCTAGATCTTCTAACTCACAGGGGGAAGAAAAGTAGGAAAAAAAGCTTGCTACTCAATTTGGATTTTTTTCACCTGAGTTCAAAGGAAAGCCTTAATTTCTTCTGCTTTTTTCACTACTCACATCCAGCCAGAGTGTGCATGCCTCTGGAGCCACTGCTGAGTGTAATAAGTGCATCCATGGACCTTAGCTTAAAAAAAAAATCCAAAAAGCAATTAAAGAAAATAGCAAGTGCATTGTAAGAGAAAGCTCAGGGAGCACAAATTTCTTGGGACATAGAAGGTAAAAATGGAGAATGGCAGAGTTTTTTGTGTTGTTATAAAGTCTTACTGGAATAAATGAGTAATTATACACACAGACACACACACAACATAAGGAGACAGAAGGTGGGTAGACATTGCATATATCCAAACTGAATAATAACCATATGACTTGTTAGAAGAAATTGCAATTCTTTAATAAGATTTTTACAATATTTAAAGGTGAGGCATAGAAGTTAAGAACGCTGGAATCAGAAATGTCTTTTTAGAATGCCAGATCTGTAAATTAGAAGATATATAAAATCACTTAAACTTTCTTAGCCTACTTGCTCTTATCTTTAAAACAGAAATATATAGAGTTATTGAAAAATGGAATGACAGATAAAGCACTGAGCACAGTGTCAGGCACGCATAAATAATTATTGCCAGTTTTTATTAACACAGTGATCAAAAACACCTATTTTTGTGTCTTGCAGATGGAAACAGTTCCATAAAAACCTAGGTACCTGGATAATATTTATATCTACACCTATATCTATACATGTACCTATACCTATTTTTACATCTATATCTATATATTTATCTATAGCAATAGCTGTAGGATAGCTATATCATCAAGCTCTATATACTTTTATAGCTCAATATAAAAATACTTATAGATATCTAAGCTGAGAAAGTGTGGCATATATCACAGCCAAGCAAAATAACTAATACAAATAATGTGAGAAACTCTCAAGAAAACAGAAGATAGTTGTGTCCTGAGTTGGGAAAACCGGAGCCTGCAGCAGAGATGGAGAAGACTAGGGGCTATGAGTGGGGTTTGCTGAGAGAGCTTTATAATAATGTCACAACTCTCCCTTTCATTGCTCTGGATACTTCTGCCAATACACTTTTCTTAAAAGCTTTGTGGGTTTCCTATAGATCTTATTGGGGTCTCCTCCATAAGGTAAAAATCACATTAATAACTCTTTTTGAGAGATTTCCTTCTCTGCCTTGGGCTAAGAGTTAGGGGCTGTGGAATAATACCTTTAAGATCATTAGTTGCCCTGTTGTCTAGTTGAGAGAATCTACAATGTACATATAAGATTCTTGAGACCTTTTCTTCTAGCTGAATTATTAATCAAGATTCTTACAGCAGCAGCTTTGATTTGAACTTATCCTGAAGTCCTGTTTTACTGGCTATGTCCTGGTTTTAACTTTTATTTTGAAGTCGTTTCTTAATTGTGAGTGTATTTTGCTATCTGCACAGTCTGGGGATGAAAAAAGTTTTATTTTTTGAATTTAGCAGGTTCTGGCTCCTTTATGTTTTCTCTAAATTCTGCTTGAAATGTGAACAGTTCCATCATTAGCTTTTCTCTCTCTAGGTGTGCCTTAGCACACACAGCTAAAATAAGCCTATTGGCATTTTCTTAGTAAAGCTCAGATTCATCACATCATTAGGTATATTTTCTATTTTCTAAATTAAAGAAGGTGGCAGTTTTGTTAAACTTTCCACCACTGTACAATGCATGTCAACTTTTCTCCTGCCTCTGATAACAATTTCTGCATGATCTCCTCAGCTCCCACTAAGTCTCCTTACAAACCTTTAGGCTTCCAACTTCTGCTCAGTCCCAAAGCCAATGACACTTGATTTAGCCTTATTTTTTTTTTAACACCTGCATCTTCTCACTTCCAGCTACAAATTCTGTTCCAGTTATATATTGCTGTGTAACATACTTCTCCAAGACCTTGCCTTACAACAAACCATCAAGAAGATTGGGGAAGGGTGGCTTGTTTCTGCTCCATGTGGTACCAGCTGATGTGGCTAGAACTGAGGATCAACTTCCAAGATAACTTCTTTCCTCCCATTTGTGATGCCTTGGTGCCCCTTTTTCTCTCTTTCATTCTTTGACTCTCAAGCAATGATGCTTCATTCCCCAGTGTTTTCCGCACGGGCTGGGCTTCTCACAACATGGTAGTATCAGGTTATTTGCACATCTTACAGTGGTTTCTGACTTGTGAGGAACGGGGAATAGAAGCTGCAAGGCCAGTGAAACTGTCCTCTTCAACTAGTGCATGATCATTTCTGTCATATTCTGCTGAACAAAGCAATCACAGGGTCCACTCAGATTCAAGGGAACAGAGAAGTAGAATTTACCTCCTATTGGCAAAGCGACAGGGTCACATTGAAGAAGGTGAGGGACTGGAGATATTGTGGAGCCCATCTTCAGAATATATGATCTCTCATACCTGCCCCATTGCTATCTCTGGGCTGGAAAGCATAAAGGTGACTGTAAGGCTGCGTGTAGTATAAAGGAACATCACGGGACTCCCCTGGCGGTCCAGTGGTTAGGACTCCACGCTTCCACTGCAGGGGGCCCGGGTCGATCGCTGGTTAAGGAACTAATATCCCACAAACTGAGCAGTGCGACCACAAAAACAAAAACAAAAAAACTAAAGGGATACCAGGGGTGTGGCCACTGTGGGGCAAAAGATGTCCCAGTCAGGTATGTACACTGAGATGGCAAATATTAAGCAAATAGAATCAAAGCAAAATAAATATCATGAGAAAAAAAATGTTGTTATATATTTATAGAAAAGAAAGAAATATGACAAGTTGATATAATGTTCCTCACCGTATATACAGCTAAAATGTAGCCTGATTAACATTTTGTAAAAAAGAACAAATGAAAAAATAGTGAATTATATGAAATAATAATTGCAGTTTAAGATTTTTAACACAATCCTCTCAGAAACTGACTGCTTAAATATATTTAAAATTAGCAAAGGTTGGGAACATATGAACATAAGCTCAATTTATTTGATGTAAGCAGAAATTTAATTCAATGTAACAAGCAAAATGAGTTTATTACTCATTTTAAACTCTTATTAAGCATTTATTAAAAACAAATACATCATATGCAAAAAACAAAACTGGTAAATTCAAAAGATAAACATACAGAACTAATATCAGAACACAGTAATATAGCCTCCTGAAGGCATTATTCTTCTTGCTATAACACATCATCTAAGCATTCTTTAAAATTGGGTATGCTAAAAATATCTTTCTTTTCACTCTTGAATTTAAGTGATAGGTTACATGCTTTTAAATTTCAGTTTCAAAGTGCGTTTTCTTTAACACTAACAATATAGCTCTATAGACTTTTTTGTGCCCCATGTTTCTTTTCAGAAGATTGTTGTCAGTATAATTCTTATTTTCTGAGATCTGTGTTTGTTTCTGTTGATCTGCGTTGGTTGTTTTCTTTTTCCCTTTCTTCATAATCTTTTAGAAATTTCTTTTTTCTTTAATAAAATTTTATTATTGTTATTCTAGCTGCTTATTTTCTCGCCAAAATATTCTGTTCAGTATTCATATGTGGTTTTGGTTCGAGGTCCTATAACATTCTTTGTTATTATTAACATGAAATATTTCTTCCCATTTTTTATTTTCTAACCCCTCTTTCATTCTGAGATGTGTGCATAATCTTACGTCTGTTCTTCATATCCAAGAATTTTTTTTCCTGATACCTTCTGGGAAAGTACTTCAATGTTGACTGTTTCAATCAACTCATTTAACATTTTAACAATGATTATTGTTATGCCCAATATTTCTAATATATTCTCCTTGTGTGTCAGTTATTAATTGCTATAAAATAAACCAACTCAAAATTTAATGGCTAAAAACAATAATCCATTTATTAGCTCATGATTTTGTGGGTCAACAATTTGAGCTGGGTTCAGTTGGGTAGTTTTCCTGCTGGTCTGACCTGAGGTCATTCATTCAGGAGTAGTCACTTGGTGGCTAAATTAGTGTGTGATGTTCTAAGATTATCTCATGCAGATGCCTTGCATCCTTTCAGAGTGCTTACACAGCAATTGTGACATTTTTCATTATTCCCTTGGGACTAGAAACTGTCTTGATATGATGCTTATGTAAAGAAAGAACAAAAATTTAAGTCTTAGCTTGTTCTTCTCCACCTGAAATTAGGTGATGGGAATTTGGAGTGTGTCTTGGGTCAGAAAAACTGTAATGTTTCCCTCTTGATTTAGCCATTCCCTATACCTTGCCCCATCTCATAATAGCCCCGTCCCAAGTATTACTCTTGTCCAGAGCATCTGACTTCTTTTGTAATTGCTCAACCCAAGAAGGATTGGATATGGAGTATACTGAAGGATGACCAGCAACTATGCACTGTGGAAATTTGGGATAGAAAACAGAATAGGGTGCCTTGGCATATGCCATATGGCTACTATCTCTATATTAAAGTCAGGCTGGGGTAGGGAAGTGAGACCCTGAGACCTGTGATGGAGATACCATGGTGGCTGTGCTTGGGAACTTTGAACATTCAGATTTCCCCAAATCCTCTGGGTCAGCGCAGGTGTCTCATCTACAATTGCTCAAGAAAAGCAGCCTCCCCTTGTCTCAAAACCGTGTAATTCCCTACTCCAAGGCAAATGCCGTACAGAATGATGCTTGCTCTCTCAAAATCCAACCTCACCTGCTACGAGGTTCAAGACTAAATGCTGGGTTCAAATCTCAGCGTGGCTTAACTAGGGAAGTCCTGTCTCCATTTTGAGATGAAAGAGATTATTAGCAGAAACTGAGAGTGGTTCTTGAGGGTGCTACATGCCCTCAAAAGCAGCATCTCCAGCTGATCCATTGTAAGCCATTGTTTTCTTAACGCTTCAAAGAGATATTCCAATGATTTATTAGTAGCTACTAGTGCTTGCTTTAGATGTCCTTGTCAAGTCGTTAAATTCTGAGTTATAGGAAAGTTCCCCCATGTCAAAAATGTCTTACTGATATTTACATTTTTTCCCCAGCATGGCACCTGCTCATTAATTCCCAGGTCCTACTAATAACTCTGTTCCCTTCAAAACACGAACAGAATTTCCGCCATTGGGACATGGTGATCCTTGAGCCTAGTCATCAGTCGAGAATCAGCTAATGGCATTTAGGAAGTGAATTTTAAATCGTAAGTGGTTATGTATATTCAATTTAGAAAATAATTGTCTTCCTGTATTTGAGCAAATGTTAGAGCTTGAGGTTAGATTGAGTTTAGAAATAAGAAAATAGAGCTCATCATATTTTTGTACATTGAGTACACACTCTGTTAGATTCATACCCAGTGAGTTTTTTCTTTTGCTCCACAAACCAATTTTATTTCCAAGTTTGAATGAGGTGTTCCCCACGATATTCATATAGCTACCATGAAGATTCCACCTGAAACCTCAACTCTAAAAATGGGAAAAATATTTGTAATAGATGCTACAGCTGCAGAAGCCTACAATATATATTAGGAATGATTCCAAATAATTGAGAAGGGTAATCAAACTAATGCCAAATGTATTATTTGTGTAAATTTGTGGTCATGACAATCATCTTAGTGAGTAGACATTATCTTTTTTGTTTGTTTTTGGAGTTTCTCCCAAATTAGTTTTCAGATGACAAAATCCTCCAGGGAGGGACAAAGCTCTTATATAAAGCTTCTTCTTTTTGAGTGTTTGCTTTCCTTTTCAAGAAGGTTCGGTATTGAATAAACAGAGTAGATTTGCCAGGGAGTGAGAGAAGAAGGTCAAACTGATTCATGAAGAGCCAATGTGCTGTCCTAAAATAACACTCCTTACACAGCCACAGGATATGCTTTGCACATCCAAGGCCAACTTACCTAGGTAATAATACTAATAGTATAGATTACTTTCAAAAAGAATAAAATAATTATAATTTTGATTCCCTAAAATGGGAAAAAAGTGCTTAATAAATGAAAATATATTAGATAGATAGTAGATCGATAGAGAGGGAATGAATATGTATACATATGTTAGAATGTAATATCTTATCTATCTAGAATTTACTTTCAAGTACCAGCTTGTCCATCTTTTTGAAATGAAGGATTTGCATTTCCTTAGACAATCTGGACATTATTTTAAAGATGAAACATATAGTTCTTGTTACCCTTAGCAATGAGGATTTTTTTAATAATTTATTCTTAGTATATACCTTTGACTCATTTTTAAAATTTTAGGCACATAACTTAGGATTCATAACTACATACATATGGATAGAGGTGCTTGAAAAGGAAATCTGCTCTCCTGGAATACTGAATATAAAATTAAAGCCCATTACTGTAAGCAGAATTTGGATAAAACAAATGAAATATGGAACATAGCTTTTAAAGAGATTATTAAAATATAACAAGTTTGCAGTTTCCTTAAACAGTATAAAATATAAAAATATATTACTCCACTCCTGCCTCCAGGGTAGAGGGTGATTTAGGGTCATCCAACTAATACGTTAAATTCTACGACTGATCAGTGATGAACACTTGAGCAAATCAAGCAAATGATACAATGACACTGTTTCTGTCAAATATTCAGAGAGAGTCCATTGGTACAGGGATCTGCACATAATAGGAGCCAAATGGATGTTTACTTTAGGGCTTTAATAATATGGCTAAATGGTCTGTTGAGTATTACTGAACCTACTAGACTACCCAGTAATGATAATTTTGTGCTTATATGCTATATATATTTATGTTACATAGGATGATATACTATATATATTATGTATACGGTACATATGTAATATAAGATAACACAGGTGTACTTGGAAAGAAGCATGCAGCGTTCAGGGTCGGGCAGCTGCCGGAAAGGAAAACGTGAGCCTGGGGATGATTAGGACCCGCGGGGAAAAAAGCCAATAGAGAGAAAAGCAGAACAGAAAAGAATGATTCCAAATAATTTGAGCTTCTGGATTAAACTGTGCCTAAAGTACTACTCCTGGGTTTTTCGGTTTTATGAGTCAATAAGTTCAGTTTTGCAAAAGTCAGCGTGCATTGATTTATTGTCATTTGCACAGGAAAAGGGTCCTAATTGATATAATATGATTTACATTAATTTTGTCTGACAAAATCTTATTCCAGTCAGATTGACAGCAGGTGTGGTAGCACAAAGCCCAAACTCTTTAGGTTTTGTCCCATCAGGAGTAGAATTTGAAAATGGAGAATATAGGTCATCAGCTGACCATTGGTTGTGCGGTATATCCACCCAAAACAAACCCAGTTTTTGTGGGTTTGAATTGATTGAACTTTTTTTTAAAATTGTGGTTTAAAAAAACCCCACATAATATGAAATCTACTCTTTTAACAAATTTGTATGTATACAGTAGAGTGTTGTTATTTATATGGACATTGTTGTAGAGTAGGTCTCTAGAACTTTTTCATCTTGTGTGACTGAGACTCTATACCATTGAACAGCAACTCCCATTTCTTCCCACTCCCAGCCCCCGGCAACCACAATTCTGCTCTCTGCTTCTGTGAGATTGACTTCCGTAGACACATTATGTAAACGGAATTATGCACTATGTCCTTCTTTGTTTAAAATAATATCCTCAAGGTTCATCTATGTAGTCATATATGGCATGATTAATTTTTTTTGAGGCTGACTAATATTCCATTGTATTTATAAACCACATTTTCTTTATCCATTCATCCACTGATGGGCATTTAGGTTGCTTCCACCTCTTAGCTATTGTGGATAATGCAGCAGTGAATATGGGAGTCCAGGTACCTCTGTGAGATTGTGATTTTAGTTCTTTGGGATAAATACCCAGGAGTGGGATTGCTGACTCATATGGTAGTTCACTTTTTAATTTTTTCAGGAAACCCCCCAGTGTTTTCTATAGAGGCTGCACCATTTTACATTCCCATCAATAGTGCATGAGTGTTCCAATTTCCCCACATCCTGACCAACACTGTGTTATTTTCTGTTTTCTTGTTTTGTTAGTGGCCGTCCTAACAGGTATGAGGTGATACGCGATTGTGGTTTTGATTTACAATTCCCTGATGATGAGTAATGTTGAGCATCTGTTCACGTATCTATTGACCATTTGTCTTCTTTTTGAGAAATGTCTTCTTTTGAGAAATATCTATTCAAGTCCTTTGCCCATTGTAAAATTGGATTATTTGGGTTTTTTTTTCTATTGAATTGTAGGAGCTCCTTATATATTGAGGCTATTAGCTCCTTATTAGATATACGGCTTGCAAATATTTTCTCCTATTCCATAGGTTTGTCTTTCGCCCTGTTGATTGTTTCCTTTACTGTGCAGAAGCTTTTTTGTTGGATGTAGTCCCACTTGCCTATTTTTGCTTTTTTTTTGCGGTACGCAGGCCTCTCACTGTTGTGGCCTCTCCTGTTGCGGAGCACAGGCTCCGGACGCACAGGCTCAGCGGCCATGGCTCACGGGCCCAGCCGCTCCGCGGCACGTGGGATCTTCCCGGACCGGGGCACGAACCTACGTCCCCTGCATCAGCAGGCGGACTCTCAACCACTGCGCCACTAGCGAAGCCCTATTTTTGCTTTTGATGCTTGAGCTTTTTAATCATACAGAAACAGCTAAGTGTGGCAATTATGGAAAAAGTATATCTTTTCCTTCAGTTGTGTGTATTTAGTTGTTTATTTGTATTTAGTAATTATTAGGAACCATGCACTCTTCTAAGCAACTTACATATATTAACTCATACAAAGATGATAACCCTATGAGGTATGTGCATTTTATCTCTTTTTTCCAGATAGAAAAACTTGGACACAGTGAGACTGAATGATATACCAAGGAGTAGATTCAAACACAGAAGGTTTTGCTGTAGAATCCACACATTTGAACATTTTATCGTGTTGCCTCCCCACTATGTTATCATTTGTTTAATTGAAAACATAAATAAACTGAATTAATATGTGAATGAATTAAAGGTTAAATGAATAAACAGAAAATTGACATGATAGTAGAATATAAGACTTAAATATAATGTTTATCTGTTAAATTAATCAAATTACTAGAATCGCCATTTAGAAAAATTTTAAGAGTAAGACCCAACTTTGGAAAATTAAATTAACCAAAATATTCTTTAGATAAATACAAAAGAAATTATATAATTTGCTTATTTTAAAAAATAAAACATCATCACTATGTTTTAGTTGGTTATTGATAAATAACTGCTTTGTTTTATAGGAAAAGCCAATAGTGAGTTATAAGATGATATCATCCATTATATTTTTATTATGATGTCAGCCTAGAGGCAAATCCACAGCAATTATGAGCATTATCATATAAATCTTTATAACTGAAGATGTATAAAGAGATGATTTCATGGTCACTTTGACCATAAAGGAGCAAGTTCACGGTTAAAGTTAATATCTGAAGACGGCGGTATGGAGTATTGAAAGAAATGTGTTGTTGATGAAATCATTGGGTGTTTGAAATTACCTCCAGAATTGTCAGTAAGTGAATAATACATGCTATTATTGTTTTATTTTTCAATAAAATATGCAATAATTTTTCTCCAATACACATTGAAATTTAGCTTCTGATTATACAGCTTTTAAAATTGTGTATAGATTTGTCTGAATTGGAATTTAACATTTATGATGAAAAAAAGTTCTGTAATATTGGGGCCTTGAACAAGTACCCTGTGACGTTCACACAAAAAATGGATTAGGTATTAGGAAAATAAAACATCAAATGCATAACTTGCAACTAGTAATGCCAGAAGGCATGTCATACTTCATCCCATCCCCTTTTTCCTAAATCAGTTTCAAGAATTATCAAATAGCAAAAATATTGTTTTGCATTAAGTGATTGCTACAAGTTGTGTAATGCAGAGACTTGCTGGGAGAGGAACAAGGTGCCTGGAGAAACAGCAGGTGGAGGAGAAGGAGGTGATACCCGCCAGTCAAGACTAAAACAGGGGCTTCCCTGGTGGCTCAGTAGTTGAGAGTCCGCCTGCCAATGCAGGGGACGCGGGTTTGTGCCCCGGAGCGGCTGGGCCCGTGAGCCATGGCTGCTGAGCCTGCGCGTCCGGAGCCTGTGCTCCTCAACGAGAGAGGCCACAGTGGTGAGAGGCCCGCGTACCGCAAAAAAAAAAAAAAAAAAAAATCATGTTGAAGCCGTTCATAGGACTTTTCAGTGTGACAGACGACTGGTATGTTTAAGGAATTAGCCACTAGAGCAGGGAGGCAACTTCAGGCAGGCATAGGTAGTAGATGGTTTGTGAAGAGTTGCGTGATTCAGTTATTCAACAAAAGCCTTCTTTGCTGCAAATGCACTCACCTTGTCCTGAAAGTGCACAGGCAGAATGGAAATCAAGAAGTTCAAGATAAAAAATTCTTAGCAGTTGGCATTTGGGGCAAGGGGTTTCTTTACATTTGTTTGCTTTTTATACCTGCCTGTCTAATTGAAGAATGAATTACAATCAACAGACAACCTGCAACGTGCTAGTTGTTTTCTTGAAAAGCTCAACATTCTCTCTGCAGATGCAGTTTCATTCATTCTCACAACATCCGATCTTATTCATTTCCTATCTTTGCTAGGGGGATGTCAAATGTCAAATATACTTCTCTGTCATCCTTGCATTCTCAAGGTAGAAAGTAAGGACTGAAAAGATAAGTGACTTATTCATGATACACAGAATTCGATGATGAAGGGGGAGTGGAGAACATTTAGTCTGAGAGATCTGAGATACGGGAAGAGGGAAAGACAGGGCTTCAAAGGGCTTCCTTCCAGGGTTCACTGTTTCAAAGACACAGTAAGTCTCCACTGATGTAGAAATTATAAATTGTATTCTAATTTTCAAGCACTGATTTGGAAAAACAAATGACTGCCTTAGAGTACTGTGAATAAAAATGATAATTGTAATAATGTAGCAAAACCAACTAAACGAAAAATTATTTTATTTCTCTCCCTTTCCTTTAGTTTGTTTTGATAAGAATCCCTAAAATATTAACCATTATTATTCATAGTTAATACCAAAAAATTCCTGCTCATTTCATGTTTGAAGTAGTGGGGTCTGATAGTAAAATAAGAACTGTATTTATATGATGGTATATTTGGTGAACATTATAGTCTACCAGAATATTATAAAGTTATCCTTTAACATATTACAAAGAAGAGAGGATTTTTGAGCCTCATGCTGTAACTATGGCAACAGTATAGGCTTAAAACAATAGGAAACATTGTCGGAATATGAAGCAAATCTATCTCATAGTCTTTATCTCTAAACATAATAGCTACTTTACAATTCTCCGAGCATTTGTCAAAAAAGCTACTGTATAAATATTGATAACTAAATTCAATAATCTCCTTGGATTTATAGCATATGGCACATGGGGC
Source organism: Delphinapterus leucas (assembly GCF_059928025.1). Lineage (NCBI taxonomy): Eukaryota > Metazoa > Chordata > Mammalia > Artiodactyla > Monodontidae > Delphinapterus > Delphinapterus leucas. Next base: position 84,296,738 of record NC_143142.1, read on the forward strand.
ACTGACATGCATTCATGAAGATTATCATTTAAACTTTGACAGGGACCAAAAATTATTGAAATTGATATAGTTATTTTAAATATTTTGAAATGTATCAAGTATATGTGACAACCACTTCCCTGAAAAGAAGTTTCATTCTAAATACATTTACTCTGTCTATTGAGAAGACTTTTAGTAGCCTACAGGATGGGCTTCTAATTAAATCCCTTAAGTCTACATAGTTCTGAAAGGATTGAACACTTAAAAGGATAGGGTAGTATAGTTTGAAGTTGGGGAACCTGATTCCTCTAGCTCTGTTTTTCTTTCTCAAGATTGCTTTGGCTATTCAGAGTCTTTTGTGTTTCCACACGAATTGTAAAATTTTTTGTTCTAATTCTGTGAAGAATGCCATTGGTAATTTCATAAGGATTGCATTGACTCTGTAGATTGTTTTGGGTAGTATAGTTATTTTCACAATATTGATTCTTCCAATCCAAGAACATGGTCTATTTCTCCATCTGTTTATGTCATCTTTGATTTCTTTCATCAGTGTTTTATAGTTTTCTGAGTACAAGTCTTTCACCGCCTTAGGTAAGTTTATTCCTAAGTATTTTATTCTTTTTGTTGCCATGGTAAATGGGATGGTTTCCTTAAATTCTCTTTCTGATTTTTCATTGTTAGTGTATAGGAATGCCAGAGATTTCTGTGCATTAATTTTGTATCCTGCAACCTTACAAAATTCATTGATTAGCTCTAGTAGTTTTCTGGTGGCATCTTTAGGATTTTCTATGTATAGTATCATGTCATCGGTAAACAGTGACAGTTTTACTTCTTCTTTTCCAATTTGTATTCCTTTTATTTCTTTTTCTTCTCTGATTGCCGTGACTAGGATTTCCAAAACTATGTTGAATAATAGTGGTGAGAGTGGACATCCTTGTCTTGTTCCTGATCTTAGTGGAAATGCTCCCTGACTTCAAACTATACTAGAAAGCTGTGTAATCAAGACAGTATGGTACTGGCACAAAAACAGAAATATAGATCAATGGAACAGGGTAGAAAGCCCAGAGATAAACCCATGCACATATGGCCACCTAATTCACAACAAGGAGGCAAGAACATACAATGGAGAAAAGACAGCCTCTTCAATAAGTGGTGCTGGGAAAACTGGACAGCTACATGGAAAAGAATGAAATTAGAACACTACCTAACACCATACACAAAAATAAACTCCTAATGGATTAAAGACCTAAATGTAACACCAGACACTATAAAACTCTTAGAGGAAAACATAGGAAGAACACTCTTTGACATAAACCACAGCAAGATCTTTTTTGACCTACCTCCTAGAATAATGAAAATAAAAACAAAAATAAACAAATGGGACCTAATTAAACTTAAAAGCTTTTGCACAGCAAAGGAAACCATAAACAAGATGAAAAGACACCCTCAGAATGGGAGAAACTATGGACAAAGGATTAATCTCCAAAATATATGAACAGCCATGGAGCTCAATATCAAAAAAACAAACAATCCAATTAAAAAATGGGCAGAAGGCCTAAACAGATATTTCACCAAAGAAGACATAAAGATGCTCAACATCACTAATTATTAGAGAAATGCAAATCAAAGCTACAATGAGGTATCACCTCACACTGGTCAGAATGGCCATCATCAACAAATCTGGAAACAATAAATGCTGGAAAAGCTGTGGTGAAAAGGAAACCCTCTTGGACTGTTGGTGGGAATATAAATTGATACAGCCACTGTGGAGAACAGTATGAAGGTTCCTTAAAAAACTAAAAATAGAACTACCGTATGACCCAGCAATTCCACTACTGGGCATATACCCTGAGAAAACCATAATTTAAAAAGAGATATGTACCCCAATGTTCCTTGCAGCACTATTTACAATAGCCAGGACATGGAAGCCACCTAAGTGTCCATCGACAGATGAATGGATAAAGAAGATGTGGCACATATATACAATGGAATATTACTCAGCCACAAAAAGAAGCGAAACTGAGTTATTTGTAGTGAGGTGGATGGACCTACGGTCTGTTATACAGAGTGAAGTAAGTCAGAAAGAGAAAAACAAATACTGTAGGCTAACACATGTATATGGAATCTAAAAAAAAACAGAAAGGGTACTGATGAACCTAGCATCAGGGCAGGAATAATGACGTAGACATAGAGCATGGACTTGAGCAAATGGGGAGCGGGAAGGGTAAGCTGTGACAAAGTGAGAGAGGCATGGACATATATACACTACCAAATGTAAAATAGCTAGCTAGTGGGAAGCAGCCGCATAGCACAGGGAGATCAGCTCGGTACTTTGTGACCACCTAGAGGGGTGGGATAGGGAGGGTGGGAGGGAGGCTCAAGAGGGAGGGGATATGGGGATGTATGTATGCATATGGCTGATATCTCCCCAAGGATATATATACACACACACACATACACACAGTCATACTATAGCATAGTGTATATTCTTTTTAAACCTTTTTTTAGAAAAAAACATATTTCCAGGAAGTCTTTTGTACTTGAATCTTTGTATGTACTCCTGAGCTTTTATTTTTTTGTCTATCTGTTTATATATGTAGGCGTCATCTGTCACCTTCCTCTGCTCTATGTCATTATGGGTGTTTTATGAGGTTTCAACTCTTTGATAACACCATTTTTCTCTACCTACTCTTTGAGGTTCATAGTCAGTTGATGGATGGCCTGAGCTGACAATGTCATTTGGAAATCCCAATGTCATCTGCCATTGAGGTCTGATTATGGAGCAGCTGGCCGTCAGGGGACTGTCAGTTCACTGTCCAGGCACCAAGAGTGAGTCTATGCCTCCTGGTCTCCTGGTCAACTCCAGGCTCAGGAGAAGAGAAGGCTCATCCCACTTGGTCACTGTCTTCTCTTGCACATGTGGTCAGGGAATCCAGACAAAACGCAGTGGAAACAAGTGTTTCACTACCTTTGGTGGATACACAGATATATTCAGTCCCACCAGGGACTGTCATCCATCTGAGGTTCCCTAATGCCTGCCTCTGCCTTCCCCACAGAGTGGGGAAAGTCCTGGACTCAGGCTCGAAGGGAATCGTTAGTCCTGGGACTTGTCTTTCCCTCCTCCATTCTCCCAGAATGCAGAAATACCAGTGATCCATCTTCCACTACACAGAGATGGGTATCTTCCTTGGAGAGAAAAAGAACAGTTTAATTGAATAAACCTGGATCCCTTAATGAACTCGAGAAGAGGAGTTGCACAGCTCCCTGAAATGGGTAGACAGTGACATGATAGAAAAATAAACATCTATTTTAGACCACTGTGTTTTGTGGTCTTCTTGTTTGTTTGTTTTTAATTACCTCTTAGTAAATGATAGGGAATATGAGAATGACTCTTTCTTCACACTTTTGCCAGCAGTTATCAAACCTTTCGATTTTTGCTAACTGCTAGATAAAAGTGACATCTTTTCTTTTTCATTCATTTTTTTTTTTCGCGGTACGTGGGTCTCTCACTGCTGTGGCCTCTCCCGCTGCGGAGCACAGGCTCCGGACGCGAAGGCTCAGCAGCCATGGCTCAGGGGCCCAGCCGCTCCGCGGCATGTGGGATCTTCCCGGACCGGGGCACAAACCCGTGTCCCCTGCATCGGCAGGCGGACTCTCAACCACTGCGCCACCAGGGAAGCCCCTAAAAGTGACATCTTAATGTCTTTTTCATCTTCTTTCTTCTTATAAGGAAACAGGTTAATAATATTTTATGTTGATTAAAAGTCAATCTTGTTTGAAGAGAACACTGACATTTCCTTTCCTCATTTTTCTATTGGTTTATTTATTATTATTATTATTGATATATAGTAATATAAAGCTTACAGTGCCATATTTGTCACAAGTGTTTTTCTTCATTTTCATCCTTACTTTTTCTTATATTTGTGGTAATTTTTTGCTATGCAGAATATCACAATATTTTAGGTAATAGCTTTTACCTTTAAAAAATGATTCTTGATTTCTGTTTCATGCTTACAAAGATCTTCCATACTGCAACTTTTTTCCTAATCTATATTTCTTCTAGTATTTCATGATTTTTTAATGTAATTAAGCCCTCTCCAATTTATTTTGGTAAAAGTGTTTTTTAAAATTAATTAATTTATTTTTGGCTGTGTTGGGTCTTCGTTGCTGCGTGCCAGCTTTTCTCTAGTTGTGGTGAGGGAGTGCTACCCTTCTTTGGGGTGTGCAGCCTTCTCACTGCAGTGGCTTCTCTTGTTGCAGAGCACGGGATCTAGGCGCACGGGCTTCAGTAGGTGTGGCTCGCAGGCTCTAGAGCGCAGTCTCAGTAGTTGTGGCGCACGGGCTTAGTTGCTCCGTGGCATGTGGGATCTTCCTGGAGCAGGGCTCGAACCTGTGTTTTCTGCATTTGGCAGGCGGGTTCTCAACCACTGCACCACCTGGAAAGCCCTCTTTTGGTAATAGCGTTAAACTTGTGATTCATTATTCTCCTTCTCCAACCGGCTGCCTAATTATCACACTGTTTATTGAATAATCCATCTTTTCCCCATAGATTTAAATGACCATGGCATGGTATTAATACTGAAACTTATTAATCAAATAAATATGACCCTGTAGACCAAGCATCAGAATCTAATATTATTTACACTAATAGTACAGAATGTCAGTTTAGGTTTTATTCCCCCAGGAAATACTTCTCATTTTTAGCTCAAATTTTACTGGGAGTGGATATTAGGATGCTCTTGAGAGCAATGAATAGAAAACAACTGGGCTTCCCTGGTGGCGCAGTGGTTGAGAGTCCGCCTGTCGATGCAGGGGACACGGGTTCGTGCCCCGGTCCGGGAAGATCCCACATGCCGCGGAGCGGTTGGGCCCGTGAGCCATGGCCGCTGAGTCTGCGCGTCCGGACCCTGTGCTCCGCAACGGGAGAGGGCACAACAGTGAGAGGCCCGTGTAAAAAGAAAAAAAAAAAAAAAAAGAAAACCACTAAAGTAATAATTAAATATCTAGACCTAATAAAATTTTATTATAGAAGGTATTTTGTATTATCACTTTTCTCCTCACTTTTAGGAAGTATTTGTAAGATATCTAAAATTTTCTTTGAATTTCTATTTTACTAGCAACACTTTTAGGAAGTATTTGTAAGATATCTAAAATTTTCTTTGAATTTCTATTTTACTAGCAAAGGTCTAGATGTTTATTTCTTGGATATTAATTTCACAGTGTGAATTCATTGTGAATTATGTACCTGTAATACATATAGCAGTAGTTTTTTTTTTTTAACATCTTTATGGAGTATAATTGCTTTACAATGGTGTGTTAGTTTCTGCTTTATAGCAAAGTGAATCAGCTATACATATACAAATATCCCCATATCTCCTCCCTGTTGCGTCTCTCTTCCACCCTCCTTATCCCACCCCTCTAGGTGGTCACAAAGCACCAAGCTCATCTCCCTGTGGCATGGACATATATGTCACTACCAAATGTAAAATAGATAGCTCGTGGAAAGCAGCCGTATAGCAGTAGTTTTGATTTAAAATATAGTTTGCTACTTTCATACAAATTTTTAAAATTGAGACAGAAATAAATTATGATTGGCAGGTGTTTACATCTTTATTTGTGTTAACTTCCCCCATAAGCTCCGTAGATGAATGGCTCATACAGGATAATCTACCTAAAGGACCTTCTCAAGTTTTTGGAAATTGTGTCAGCTTTTCTTGGATGAATCTCTTTTATTCAGCATCATCAATGGAGTGTGATTGCTACTTGCTTAGAAATGAAAGGATGTAGTATCAATTCAATTAATTCTTTTCCAGACAAATAAGAATTCTCAAACCAGAAGAAAGTGAGAATAAATAATATTGTTAACAAAGCTTGCTACATTCAAGGAATCTGCCAATCAAAACACTATTTAAATTGAATTGAAGGATCTGACATTGAGAGGGCTGTATAAAATTTCTGTAAGAAAATACAATTCATGGTTGGAAGTGTGTATAATAAGACTTTTGTAGGCAATGGATTAGTCTGTGAAGGTCAGAGGTCACACTGTGCAAACCCAGTTTGTGTTTTCTAAGTGAGGGGATGAATTAGGGTAATATAATGTCCACACCATAATCAAACACAAGACTTTGTCCAAGCAAAGCGATGTGGAAGGGCTCCCTAATTAGGACATCTAATTAATAATATATAATTTATGGTCTTGCCGGTAAACCCAGTGGCTCAGGCAGTGGGTTGGATAACCTACCTCAGGAAGCCCATGCCTCTGACCTCTCACCTTGATGACCTGACTCATCCTCCAAATTCCGAAGTAAGATCCTTGGTGATACAAAAACCTGTGAACGATGGCCCCAGAGATGTCTCTCCCACCCCCAAATACCCCTCATTCCAGTCATTTTAAGGATATGAATACAAATGACATTCTTAAAAATAACAGGAACCAGGAGTAAAATAACTTAAGTGCCAAATTCTACATAACCCATGTTAAGCAGAAATGAATGTTAATCTCCCATTGCTCCTTTCTTGACATAAACTCAGAAAGCTCATGCCTTTATTTTCTCCTGATTTTTTCCTTTAAAATAGTTTCAACTTTTCTCCACCTGCAGAGCTATAAATCTAATCCTTTATATTTTCTTCTTTCTTGAGTTACTTGACGGCAGTGGCAGGTTTGGGTTATTTTTTCAAGCAATCTCTCATGAATATGTTGTCAATAAGCCAATGATCTACGTTTACCCCAGTGTCGCTGTAAGGCAGAGTCCCTCACACCACCCTCCTTCGGGGGTGTCTAGTTCTTGGGTCCTGTCCTACTGAGCTCTGTATTCTTCCCTTTTTTGTTCTTGGTATTCTTGACCATTCTGTCAGAGAGGTTGTAAAAGCAAATTGATGTCTCACCTTTTTCTATGCAGTTTCTTCAAGTTTTTTCCTACAAGATCTGTGGATTGCTGACTATTTTTATTATTCCAAATAGAGATTTACTGTAGAAAACTGAGCAATTGTCTTTTCCTGTATTTTCATGTGGCATCATGTACTTTTAATTTTTAAATGTTGACTATTAAAATAAAAGGATCATATGAAAACAAAGGCATCTTCCTTAGGTTGCCATTTTGCAGTGCTTCAGATAAAAAGGGAAAGTGGGCTACAGTGTTGAGTTCTAATAAAGGACTCTTCAGCATACAGGAATGATAGGTTTCCGATAATGTAAAATTTTCGAAATTGTTTCTCAAAATGGAGAGAATTCCATTTCTAATGAAAAGCTGTATCTTGAAAATTATAATTGAAGATTATATACTAATGAAAATAGCAAAGAGACAACCTTATTCATTCAACAAATATTTATTGAACAGATGCTATGTTCAGACACACTTCTAAGTGCTGGGGATACAGTCAGAAACAAACACGTAGAATCCTTTCATTGTAAAGACAGTGAGCATACGTGAAGAGCAGTGGATATTAAATATTTAGGACACATAAACACCCATCTATCTGAGAAGACGCAGCCCAGTTCAAGTGAACTCAAAAACTCATTCACACTGAAATGTAACCAGAAGTAATGTTCCTGATCTGATGTAGACAACAATGATATCAACTTGCCTGTCTCCTTCTGCCAAATTGGGTAGATACTCTTACTCCTGAGGTCTTGTGTGTGGCACTCCATGTTACTTTCAGACAATGCACCTGACCAGTTGGGAAGATGCACCACAATCAATTTTAGGCAAGTTATTAGCCCTTTAGCATGGGTGGGTGTGTTGGTGGCATTTGGTAGAGAGCAGCCACCAGGAATAGCTTTCTTTCTCAGAACATTTGTGCAGTTATACATCTGATTCTGCTAACAGAGCTGCTTCTGTCCTAGGCTTGAAACCTTCTCCCTTCTCCTCATCTGCCTCTATGGCGCCGCTAGTTTTGGTGATTTAGGAGCAATCCATGCATTCTGAGAGGGTGTTTTACCCTCATCGTCTCTACAAGAGCATCACCTCAGTTGATATTGTCTCCAGTTTATAGATGACAAAACTAAAACTGAGAGATGTTAAGTAAATGAGAAGATGCTATATGCATCGTAAGTGTCAGAAGTGGGATTAAAATTCAGGGCTCGATCCCTCCAAAGAGGATGGACATTCCTCCAGACCAGTGGCTCCCAGATCTTAGTGTGCATCAGAATCACTTGGAGAGCTTGTTAAAACACAGACTTCTAGACCCTCCCCAGAGATTCTGACTCAGTAGGTTTGGGTTGGGGCCCAAGAATTTATATTTCTAACAAGGAGGTGCTGATGCTGCCGGTCCAGGGACCTCACTTTGAGAACACTGATGGATTCCATGCTGGCCCAGAGACTCTCTTCTGCTTTTAGAAAGTTTGAAATTTGAAGTTTTCATTTCTGTTATTGTTTTGACCTAGGGTTACCTGGTAGGTGTGAAAAAAGAAAAAAAGACAAGGTCTCTGGGAACCATTTCCATTCTCTGAGGATTTGCCCCCCTCCATCTGCCACAGGGTGGGGTTGAACGAACAATCGTAGACAAAGTTTTCCACTGTGGAAAAGCAACAATTACTTCTTTTGTAATTACAATATAAAGGGAATTGAACAGCTCTGTCACATTGATAGTGGCTTGTAGAGTGTACTTAACTCTCATGAGGAGTTTCAAATAATTAGCGTTATTGAGTCACTCTGGGTTAGCTCTTTCTGCATAACCTGTTTTCATCTGAATTTGGAATACTACTCTGGCAGCTTGCCAAGGCCATAGACATATAGCTCTTAAAAATCTCAGAATATACATTGCCAAATACTTTTTATTTCACAACAGTTGAACTTAAGTGAAAATGAAAAGGAGAACAAATCTCTTGGGTCTTTTCTTTCTAAAAAAATTATTTGGTGAAATATCCCATCTGCAGACACACGTCATTTCTAAGAATCCGAAAGGCTCATCAAGATGTGTCTTGCAAAGATACAGACGTCCAAAACATTTTGTAATCTAAAAACATTATAAGTTAATTTCTCATACCCTGTATATTAAGAATTTAATCAGTAACTCATGAGTAATTTATTTTTTCCTAATACCCTCCGGGTGGTTATTTGTGACCGCCTCTTGGATGGGGCCAAATTGAAGGTTATCTCATTTTCCTTCCGTGTGATGGGAAGGAGGTAAGACGAATAAAATTTCTAGATTTTGGAGGGAAAACAGATCCTTTCACTAAGTGCTTGAGCATCATCCTCTCACATTTAAATTGGTATCTTATGTTTTTCATCTCAAGTTTAAATAGTTATAAAGGACGTATTTTGCAATATTGGAAATATTGACATATGAACTACAACTATTTCCTCTCACTTAAATATATACCATAGATTATAGACACCAATGTCACTCAACACTCACCATAGTCCTTTTAAAACATACAGAAAAATTTCATCTTTAACAGTTGTGAATTTTACATAGCTGCATTTTCCTTTTTGAATTTCTAATTGCATATTACCTTCCCTCCAGTGTCCCATCCTAAAATAATATGCTTTAATTTTGAAAATATTTTACTAAACACATATATATGTAGATGTATATGTATTTGTTTGTATACTACACACACATATATAAATTTATATATATATATATAACTTAAAATGTTCTTGTGACACTAAATTGTCAATTTTTTTCTTCTTAATTGGAGTACCATAATTATTATTGGTAAACAGATAATCAAAACAATATAAATATATGATACTTTTGTAAATTGCATAAGAAGCAAAATGTTATTGGAAATGTACCTTGTAATGAGACAGGAGGGATATATGTGTATCTTGATTAAAGAGTTTTTTGACACCTCCGAGAGGCTTTCTCCTTTGGACAATGGCCATAGTAAGACTCAGGAGACAGATTATCTGGTGCCAGTATTATTAGCTGTGTGATTGGGGGAAGTTAATTAACATCTCTGGGCTTCAACTTGCTTATCTACAATATGGAAATAGTAATATTCCCTATCTCACAAGGCTCTTACGAATACTACGTGAGTTACTTTAAGAAAAGTACTTAGAACAATGCCTAGTATATATTATAGGTGATACATATTTTACTTATTATTTTGATTAATGTCATTTTGAAACTTCTACCTGGTTCAGGCCCCATCCTTACCCCCTTCACTGGGCTAATAACAACTCTTCATTAATTTTCTGTCTTAAAGTTAATTTTCTTTAGGAAACACTCTCTTATTTATATCTTCTGAAGCCTGTATTGTCCATTCCACAGCATTGATCCCAGCTTTGTAATGGCATGATTCAAAAGTGTTTTCTTTTATAGGCGCTACGTCTTGAGAACTCTTGCATTTCCTTTACCTAAAGGTAGAAGACCCTCAATGTAAATTATTTTCCATGTATTTAAGTGATAGGTAATCCACTAAGAACACTTGATATTGATTTGTTCTAGCACTTTCTTCACCGTGTTCCTTTTTGGTGTCATGACTAGAATAGTATTGTAACATAACTCAGTGTATTTTATGGCATTCCTACAAAAAATGATGGATTCAGTGGCTTTGAATATATAAAATTCTGCAAAGTGATGATGTTTCTGGAAGAAAAGAAATAGGCATTCATTAGCCTTCTGCTCCTTTTTTATCCGGTATGGTTGCAAATAGAATTGTGGCCAGTGGCAGCTGATCTGGACTGAAAGAGCTCTCACATTCCAACTGAGTAGGGAATGATAATGACAGCCGTCATTCTGTCATCATTCTGTAGCTAAAGGGACATCACCACCAGCAAAGCTCTCCAAGGCACTCACTTGCTATGTGGTTAGTGCAGAGAAAGCTGAGGACTGATTCAAAGTTCTACCACCCAAAATCAGCCTCGATAAAAGCTCTTTAATAACTGATTGAAATCTACATCTCTGTGAAACCATCCATTCACTTTTCTAACAGATTAAGCTAGACCTCTTATCTATTATTATTTTTACACTGGACTATTATTAGGTCTACAAAACTACTCCTTTTTTGATTAGAAGAAATGATAGCTTACTCAGAATCCTTCAACAAGGATCTCAAGGACATAATTTCAAAGTGTTTGGATATGATTTTAGTTGGACAAATAAAAAAAAGTTTTAGCGTGCACTCAAGACATTGAATATACTGCCTTATCTGTATCGAGTCCTCGCTGAATATTTCTGTATGTATTTAAAGATTTCCACACCTCTTCAATTTCAATTTAAAATATCACAACTTGAAGAATAATCCTGTTGGCATTTTGAAAGCAAGACAATGTGGATCCTTCCTGTCGTAATTGATCATGGGTCATTTTGGATAGTTGTCCTCCATATGGATATATATTTACATTAAAATGTAACAGTTTAATTTGTTCAGAGATTCCCCCAAATGAAATTCAGCATGAAATAAACAAACCCATCCATAAATAAGTATCATAAATGTAAAATTGACTCCACAAATCACTAGAATTAGACTTTTATGAGCTAATGATAGTCACTTTAATGATTGCTCTTCTTACTAGGACTGAAAAATAATACTGAGTTTTTCTCTTAAACCTATGGGATAGAGAAAATATGTTTCTGTGAAATGGGTAATAAAATGTAACAAAACAATAGAAAAATTCTAATTTTATGAATAAAATGAGACATGTAAAATAAATTTTGTGGTTTTTTTTTTTTTCATAAGTTGCTTTGGCTTAGAGTTCCCAGATACACTGGAGGTACCCATTCAGAATTTTGAGAAGCAGTGGCTCTATATTTTACCCCACCTCAAACTAAATTTAGTGTATTTAAGGAATATAGGGTATCTCTTTTTCTCTTTGTATGAAATCTCTCTCTCTCTCTCTCTCTCTCTCTCTCTCTCACACACACACACACACGCGCGCGCGCGCACGAACTTTCTACAGAGAATTTGAAATCTTTAAATAAAGGAGTGAGGTTTTAGTCTTTAGGGATATCCAAGAAAAAGAAGAAAGGCAAGATATTTTTGGTTGGTAAGGTCCCTGAAATATCATACAAGATATGTTACCACACGTTCTGCGAAGATGCATGATAAATAAATAAGCAAAGAAGGAATTTCCACCCTTCTTCTGGAAGTGTAGAAATCCATCATTTATGCCTTGTGCTACAACAGCTACTGAGAAGTTTATGACATTAAACAATAGTCAGAGCAGACCCATGGGAGGACAGCTTTTTATCTGACTGGGCCAAGTGAAGCTCTTGCTTATTTTTCACTATCATCGTTGTTTTGCTCAATGCCTAGCAACAAAATTGATAGCATATCATGGGAAAATAGCATTTTATTCATATTATAAGCAGTAGGAATAACATACAGTGAAGTGCCACAACCTCTAACTGATGTTCACTGGATACCTGTTAAAATTGGTTTATGGGGGCTTCCCCGGTGGCGCAGTGGTTGAGAATCCGCCTGCCGATGTAGGGGACACGGGTTCGTGCCCCGGTCCGGGAAGATCCCACATGCCACGGGGCGGCTGGGCCCGTGAGCCATGGCCGCTGAGCCTGCGCGTCCGGAGCCTGTGCTCCGCAACAGGAGAGGCCACAGCAGTGAGAGGCCTGCGTACAGAAAAAAAAAAAAAAAAAAAAAAAAAAAAAAAATTGGTTTATGAGCACAAGGCCCTCAACATGAGAAATCTGGTAATAGGCTAACGTTAACAGCATTTTTATCTTGATTTTCTTTACTCATCACTATTTTCAGTGGATAGGATATTTAATACCTGAAATTGTAACTTGTGATTGTAATTACAAACTTATAGGCCTCTAGAAAACCACTGTTTATATGTGTGGTAAGCTACAGAACTACCTATCCAGATTCAGAAGCACAGAGTTGAGTTTGACCATGAAAGGGAAGTAACAAAAATCTGGTCAGGCAAATCCAGATTGTCCACACAGAGGTGGGACCTTCACAGCCTGAAACCCCTACTAGGAGCAGAGCTTGGCACTAAAATGCTGTGAGATGAAGGAAGGGAGGCACCAAGCGGAAACATCCGTACTCTTCCATCCCATTTGTCTTTAGTAAATCTTAGAAATCTGTGCCATGCATGACATTCCATAACTTATTGATTGGGCCATTTTAGAATGACAATAAATCATCCTTGACAGAGTTTCAGGAAACAGCTACCTTACTAAGTAATTGAATTTTTTTCTCAGACAAAAACTCTATTGTTGAAAATTGTAAAGATAGAAATAATCATTTTTAATTTTATTAAAAGTATCTTTATTTTAGTTATCTAACAAATTGGAAACAATAGTAGTAAAGATTCTATTTCCCATACAAAGCACCTCCATGTTAGTCAAATATAAAGGCATGATGTAAATTGTCTACATAGAGTAGAAAATAAAGAATGGGATGAGAAATGATATTAATTTTATTGATTTCAAATTTTTTAGTTGACAATCACTGAAACTGACAAATTAACCTTTTCCTAGTAATATCAGTTTAGATTATTTAAGAGCTAATTCAGCACAATACTACAGAATTTCATTTTAAAGTTGATAAGGCACTTATTCTGAAAGCTATGATTTCAGGGGTATTATCATGAGTGTAGTTCAGAATGGACTAGCTTGTGCATTTCTTTCTTTTTTTCTTTGCCAATTTTAAATACAGTTTTCTTTAATACATTGCATTTTCCACTTACAATATAGTGCTTGTAAAATGCAATGCTATTTTCTTTCCCTGTGCACACATTCCGTGCTCAAGTATCAAGAATGCCCAGTTTACTATAACAGCTCAACTTTAAAACAGCCGTGGAATTTGCTACAAATTTGGGTCCTTCAATGTTTTATGGAACAATGTGCATATATTTCTTAAACCTCCAGCGCCTCTTGCAGTACTCATTTTGTCAACTTGTTTCTCCAGGATTCTATAACCTTTTCTATGTTTACATGAACTTTCATGGCTATTTATTTTCATTTTTTCATGATCCTTTTTATTTTGTAAGGTATGATCGCACTCGAGATGTTTTAAAGGCATCACTAGAATACATTTTTATTCAAAGGACAGTAAATAATACTTTGCTGTTGACAGCATCACCAACTTATTTATTTTAAACCTCTGCTCTTTTTGGTCCTCAGGTATTTCACATGTTAATTACAGATTTAAAATTCAACAAACCCATGTAATTGTAAACTCATAAGGACGCTGCGACAGGCGTGGAGTAAATCGTTCCTGTCTTTAGTCATCACTTTTAATCGGTGACGACTAAATCATGTAAACAGCATGTTAATATCTTCCACTGTGATTTTACATGTCAGGTGCTCTTTTTAATTCTGTTTTTCTTTTAACCTTGGATATTTTGAGGCTATTTTATTAGGCGCAAACATATTTAGAATTTTTATATATTCCCAATGTATTGATTTTTTTCATATTATGAAATGTTTCTATCTCAGTAATCTTTTCTTAAAGAACACTGAGTCTGGTAGGTTTTTTTGTATATTGTTCCCAGCTTTCTTTTGTTTCATACTTGCAACATATATCTTTTGCAATATTTTTATTTTCACCCTCTATCTGTAGCTTTATATTTAAAGGATATGTCTTATAAGAAGCTTATAGTAGATTTATTGTAAAATCTAATTTGATAAGGTTAGAGTTTTAATTGGATAATTTTACTCATTTATCTAATGTCATTACAGGTATATGTGCATAAATCTACAATCTTCTTTGCACTTTTTTGTCCCAACTCTTTATACTCCTTTATTTCTTTTCTCCTATTTTTCAAATAACCAAATTTTATTGTATTTCATTTTCTTCCTCTATTATATATTATTTTACTAATTTTTAGGGTTTGATATAGAAATTATAAAATCCATCATTAACATTAAAATCCAAATAGTAGACTTTTAACACTTAGTCATTGCAAGGACCTTAAAACAATTTAACTCTTGGTTTATTCTCTAACTAACTCCTATTTTTTCATGCAACTGTTGTCAATTATTTTACTGTTCTGTACATTCATATACCCAAGACTTTATCATTAATGTTTTATTCAATCAATAGCCATTTAGATGTATCCACATATTTACTTGCAGTGGGCTCTGTATTCCTTGTGGCATATCCATGTCTCCATCTGGGATCATTTTCCTTCTGTCTGAAGAATCCTCTAATTATTTCCTTTCATGCAGATCTGCTGTTCACTAATCTTCTAAATTTTCATTTATCTGAAAATGTACTCATTTGCCTTTCTTTTTTGAGGACATTTTTGCTATGTATAGAATTCTGGATCAGTATTATGTTTGTTTTTTTACTTTGAAGGTAATTATTCATTTTCTTAAACCTTCTATCTTTACTTGTTGAGAAGTCCATGTTTCTCTGGATGCTTTTAAGATTCTTTATCTTAAATTTTAAGTTTTGCTGTGATATGCTTGTGTGGCGTTCTTTATATTTACCCTGTTTGGGGTTATAGAGCAATGCGAATATTTTTGTTTTTTTTTTTCATATTTGGGGGTGAGAGGGATTTCGTCCAATGCATCTTCAAATATGCTTTTATCCCATTTTTTTCCTCCCTCCTTTTTTCTCAGATTCCAATCACAGTTGTTTCAAGACCTTTTCTTTATATTCTATTTGTATCTTCCATGTGTATCTGTATATTTCGTGTTTTTATCTCCGTGCCTTTATGTGTATATTTTCTTCTAGCCTATTTCTAGCTTACCGTTCCTCTACCCATGTGTGTATAAACTAGTGTTAAAACCATTTATTGTCTTGTTTCAGTTTTTATATTTTTTCACAATTTCTCTTGATTACTTCTTGTAGTGTTTTATTTTCCCTTAATATTCTATATTACTCATGGTTATTTTAAAGTTCTTATTGGTGAATTGCAATATTGTCATGTCCCACGTGTCTATTTCTACACTTATTTTTATCTCTTGATTTTTATCATTTCTTTTCTTTCTTATGCATTATTATTTCTGACTGAATAATGAGCTGTGTCTGAAAAATTATAAAGATAATTTAAGAATCTAGATGACTTTATTTTCCCCAAGAGAGGAATTATACTTCCAGCAATGGAGTTAAGATGAGGTCAGATAATTTTGAACCAAGTAAGGACTGAGGTACTGGAACCTGGCTTTGAGGGTTTTTTTATAACTGGCTTACCAGGTTTGCTTTTATTCCTACATTGTGGGCATTATTGGGTCCAATATAAAATCCTGTGTGCTTACCTAGGTACATGCTCCTTGGAGAATCCCGAATTCAATCATTTTTCACTCCCACTACAGCTCCTTAAAACCACTGAAAGCTCTACTCAGTGTCAGCTGCTCCTTAAAATGGGCAAATGCATCAATGGCAAAAGTATTGCCAAAGACCAAAGACAGGACTCCCGTCCCTGGGCCTCCCTTTCCTCTAAAACGGTGAGCCTTAATGTCAGTGCTGCTTTGGTTGCTCTGATGCATTTCAACAGATTCTTAAAATCACTTTTACAGCTCTTCTAGTTGTTATTGGTGTGAAGGATGGTCTTCTAGAGCCAGATGTAAAATTTTTAAATATTTATTTTATAAAACAATCTAAAATAGGTCAATTAGCCACTATTCTCAGTCTTTTCTAGTTTGCTATGAATAATAATCTGACTTTTGCATTAGAATGTATAAGCAAGTAATAGTATAGAAACAAATCCAGTGCTGTATTGAGTCCCCACCTGACTAGCGAATTTTAGAAGGCTTGAGCAGGGTTTTGATCCGTATTCCCAGGGAAATCATTGGCTCCCAACTGCTGAATACCGATTAACGCAGAAGGATGCCAAAGACTTTAAATATTGTATTCAATTAGTGTTAGGAAAACAGAAATTTATAATCATTTCCAGAACAATTTATCCCGAATCACGAATCACATAATGTGTTAGTCTGGCAATCTTTTATAGACCATTATACAATGTAAATTAGATGTTATGTAAAGAAATATGAGAAAATAAAAATAACTTGTTTCCATGAAATCAAATAAATGAGAATGATTATATTCTTTATTGAAATTGTAGGCACATAAGGACAAGTTAAGAATTTAGAAAACCTGAATTTACTAAGCATATTTCTTTTGGGTGATTGCTTTAATAATAAATTATTTTCCTTATTAAAAGAAAAGTCATTTATATATGTAAGATCGCTTGGTACATGTAAGTGATTACTTAAGTATTACTAATTACTTGAAGTGAATATGCAGAAGAGGATACTTAAATTATTGTCTTTTTTACAATAAATGGCTAATATTTATTCAGTGTTTCCAATGTGTTACACAATGTGTTATTTATGGGAAAGCACTTCATGGAACAATGAGGTCAAGTCCCTAATTTTACAAGTATGTAGACAGATGCTCACAAATACTATCTGATTTTATTTTATTTATTTTTTTATTTTTCGTTACGCGGGCCTCTCACTGCTGTGGCCTCTCCCGTTGCGGAGCACAGGCTCCGGACGTGCAGGCTCAGCGGCCATGGCTCACGTGCCCAGCCACTCCGTGGCACGTGGGATCCTCCCGGACCGGGGCACGAACCCGTGTCCCCTGCACCAGCAGGCGGACTCTCAACCACTGTGCTACCAGGGAAGCCCACTATCTGATTTTAAAGGGTGTTGATATTTCTTTTTGATAGAAGCAAGATTTAATTCCAGTTCTTAGGAATACTAAACATTTTTTCTCTCCCTTTGACTAGGCTCTACCGAATTTAAGCGTGTTGATAATCATTACTAATAAATTATTAATCAAAAGTGAAGATAGTACAATATTCATTTCACTAAATGAAGAAATTCTACTTGGTAATTTTTTTCTTAATGGATAGGATGTGTTATTATATGGTAATAATTGCTTTCTAAATTTATGGAAAAATAAGAATTGTTCATAAAAATTTCAGGATAAATAGGTAAACATATAGTTTTTACTGTGAAAGAAAAATTGTGTATTTTGAGGCTTTGTGAGATGGGCCAAGATAGGAAAAAAGAAAAGAATATGATACAACATTACATTTTCAGAAATACGATACTTCTTAGAAAATGTGTGGGGACATCATATCCAAAGAGCATAAATAACATTTTCTTCCACAAACTGATATTCGTGAATGTCATTCGTTCATATATGTCATTTACACAAGTATTGGTTACTGTTTGTATTTGTTGAAACACAATTGCTAAGCAAACATTTTATTATTCACCTCCGTTTTCTGACAACAGATTTTTAAAAATAATTTGTACAAAATTACCTGAATATCGTTTTAGGTAAAATAAAAATTTTACACAGTAGGAAATCAAATATAATATCAACAGATATATTAATCTTTGACTCTATACTCGTTCCTCTGGCAGAATATATTTCTCTGCACTCTGAAGTAGCTAAAATTTCTTTCTCAGACTAAATGCACTCACTGCTACAAGCATTCAGCATCGCACTGAAGTTCTATGAACTTTACAACACTGTATCAAGACAGATAAATAACATTACTCTTTCTAATCTCATGAGAACTAAATCTCACATAATGAACAAAGCACAAAAATAGTCACTTTAATACTTCAGGTTTTTATTCCTCTGGAAGATCAGAAAAGTAGTCTAGGATTTTGGTGTTTTCGGCTTTAAGTCTCACATAATGACTGCACTTCAAGCAACACTGTCAGGATCAGTGTTAACATGCAGTGGTCATGAGACACTTGAATAACAGTAACAGCTTCCGCTCACTAGCCAATAGCACGCGGATGTTCTGTGTTAGGAGGTATTTAGCACGCGTATCTCTGTTGTTGTTTACAAAACACCTAAAATCACCATTTGTAGAAAGAAATAATGAAATTTAGAGAAGCTAAAGCGCTTGCTTAAAGTCACACAGCTCTGCGACAGGCTCAGAACACCAGCCCAAGTTGTCTGAAACCGAAGGCTGAGTTACAATATTATGATGCATCCACACTCATTCCTAAATGGCTTTCAGTTTAATTACTGATCATTTTACATGATAATATTCACCCTTACTGATGTCTTTTAATTCTCACAAAAACCTGAGGAAGGGGTGGTATTACTCTTATTTTACGGGTAGACGTGAGAGCTAGAGGTCCAAGTGTCTCCTATGCAGTGAAGCCAAATTCAGATCTACCGTCCTCACGTCTGCCCCCATGCCTGTGCCCCTCACTCCTGCACAGGTAATTCATTTCCCAGTCCCTGTCATTTCCTGTCCAAGCTACTTTACCATGCACACAATTTTGGAACAATTCACAGAGGAATCCGATAAAGCAAGGTTTGTGATCACCCTTTTTATCAATGCTCCTCAGGCTTGGCTATATGTCCCCAGAACCTGGAGAAATTTTATAGATGCTTATACCTAGGCCTCAGAATTCCATCAGAATTCTGAATCAGCCTGGCAGTGGAGGTGAGCATCAGTATTAACTAATATTCCAAGGGCATCTAGTGCTCAGAACTCCTGGTCTACCAGCTTCAGCCCCTAAGGCTGGCTGAGGTGTGGGTAAGTCCTGAGAAACCAAACTGCACCCAGTCTGGGGTCTCAGTGAGATTCCCAAAGTCCTAGAGCTGAACCCAGAACGTTTGTTCTGCTTGGGTAAGGGCTGTACCAAGATAGAGTAGAATAGTCCTTGCTAAATTCAAGAAACAGCCCAGAGTTGCTGATTTGATTGAACACTAGTAAGTCAACCTGGAAATGCAGAAAGCAAGGTACCTGAGAAACAAATTGAGGATACAAGAAACTTGCAGGGAGACTTGCCTGGTGGCGCAGTGGTTAAGAATCCACCTGCCAATGAAAGGGACACAGGTTCGATCCCTGGTCTGGGAAGATCCCACATGCCACGGAGCAACTAAGCCCATGTGCCACAACTACTGAGCCTGCACTCTAGAGCTCATGAGCCACAACTGCTGAGCCCGCGTGCCACAACTACTGAAACCCGCGTGCCTAGAGCCCGTGCTCCGCAACAAGAGAAGCCACCGCAATGAGAAGCCCACGCACTGCATGGAAAAGTAGCCCCCGCTCGCCGCAACTAGAGAAAACCTGCGTGCAGCAACGAAGACCCAACGCAGTCAAAAATAAATAAATTAATTAATTAAAAAGAGAAAAGAAGTTTGCAGTGGTCTTGAAGATTGAGGCTAATAACTAAAACTATAACGTTTCCTTCCACCAACCATTCCTTGTTCATCTACATTACTCTTGTAAGAGGCTGTTGGGCTCTGCAAGGCTGGGCTCCTGTTCTCAAAATGGGCTGCTCTACATGAGTACCCTTCTATCTAATTTGTTACAGTCAACAGGTCTTACGGAACATGTGATAAGAAAAGCTACTACTAGAATAATAATCTAAAATATTGAGTATTACTAATTTAATTCTGGATGATAAAAAAATGAATGTATCAAAGTTCTTCATTTAAGGAACTTACCAGCTGAAATGCAAATAAACAGTAGATAACATACGATTAATAACAACTAAACATGTATAAAGACATTATAATGTGCAGTAGGTTTGGAGCAATCATATTAGGACTTGGTGCCTTTATCCTGAAAATGTGGTTATAGAGACAATTATAAGTAACGCCTTTTTTGTTAATTATTTTACCATGTGATATTTGCTCTCTCAATCATCCAATAGTCAAAGTTCAAAATCGTAGGTTATAGCTAAATAAGGCCTAAAAATGTGCCATAGCATTTGTCAAAGTAGTAGTTCTTTTGATTTAAAGGAATTTTTAGTACAGGTAATAAGTTGATCATGGAACATGTAATATAAGAGGTGGAATGGGCAAAATAAAAGCCTAGAAATTGCATGCATACTTGAGGATACTTTGAAAGTGAATCATAAATCAGCCCATGTGCTTATGTTATTTAGAAAAATATTTTTTCAGTAGAGCAATTGCTTGTAGAATTATAAAACAACGAACTGATATATGAAATAAGACATTTATGCTTATTTTAGAAACAGATTCTAAGCTGGGCCCCAACCATGATTTTTATTCATTGTTTTGTACACATCCTATTTTCTGAGAAATCAAATTAATTATGTTTCATTTTTCTGTAGAAATTTGATTTTCTGTTCACAGAGTTTTCATCTATTTCCAACTAAGCAAGTGTATAAGAACTTGCCTGAATGTACTACATGTGAAAACAGGCTCACACAGAAAAGTATCTGCAGACAAATGCATAATTTTAGTAATTTTGGTTACTGTGTCAGGGGTCTCCCAGACCACCTCCACCTTTGATGATTCCTTGGACTCAGCATATAGTCATACTCACAGTTATGATTTACTACAGTGAAAGGACACAAAGTAAATTCAGCCAAGGAGAAAAGGGCACATAGGCAAAATCAGGGGAATCCAGGTGCAAGGCAGCAAGAGTTTTTGCCTGGTGGAGAGACTACACAAGATGCCCTCAATGCCTCAGCAACAAGATGGGATGACACATGTAAAAGTCTACCAGGAAACTCATTAGAGACTCGGCACCCACTGTTTTTATTGGGGGCTGGTCGCATAAGCACCCTCTGTCTAGCATATACCAAACTCCCAGACTCTCAGAAGGAAAGCAGCTTCAGCCTAAACTATATTATTTGCACAAAAAGTTTAGGCACAGTGAGTTCTTCTTATCAAGGAATGGTGGGAACTGTCCTGCAATCCAAGTTCCCAGGCATCACCCAAGGGCCAACCTTATAAGCAGGACTTTCTAAGGATCCCGTCTTAGGCCAGCTGTGTGAACATTTTCTGCAGTCCCTTTGATTTTGTAGGCTTGTTTTACTTGTGATTTAAGGTCAATTCACATGGGATACTCATATTTAGCAATTATAGATACATCAATGAACATAATGGTGAAGAAACAATAGTAATTTCCTTATAGCATTTTAAAGATTTTCTTAATATACCTCCGAGAACAGGTTTTGGATTTTTTTGGTGATTAGCAAAATGACATTAAAACTTTCCTTCACACAGCAGTAATCACTGAGTTTTTCTCAAAAGCAAGTCTTTTACACAAAAGTAATTCAGCTGCATTAGTAATATTCTTCAGTTTTAAGAAATAATTCCTTCTCTGCATATATTTGCAAGAACTATTTAAAGGGTCCAAGTCAAATGTGATAGTTCTTCTATTCAAGGACTTTGTAAAAAAAAAAGTAGTGACAGATAGTATAGATAATGGCTAAATTTATATCAATAAAAATATTTTGAACACTCTTCGACCAAATCAACCACAATTTCTGCATAGATGAATTTTTGAAGTACTGATTTATTTGTTATTTACTTATGTGACATATCACTCTGGAGTATTAGAAGTTCAAACTCTCAAATTATCCATATGATATCGGCTGCATGATCTTCCTATAAATGTCTCCTCAGATGAGGTGTTTTTTTATTACCTTGACCTTTAAATTCAAAATAACTTTGATTATAACTATTCTCTTCATGCAGTTGAAGTTGAGATGGTACTTAAAAACTCAATATTAATTTCTCCAGCAATATTAAATTTTAGCAAACCATTCTTTTGACCCTAAATAGGGCTAAATGTTCTTAAGGAAGCGTGAGCGACAAGCCGTAAGCTAGTTAGGAACATGTGTATTTCTTTCAGAATCATTTACGCCAGCTGCTGTAACACTTAAATCACAAAATCTCATCGGTTAAACACAACAGTGCTTATTTCTCACCCTCACAACACTCCCATGTGAGTCCAGCAATTTTCACAGATATTTGGGTTATTTTCATCTTAAGTTTCATCATCACCTCGCCTGAGGCCTCTTACAAGCACTGCCTAGCGAGAAAAGAGAAACGGTGCAAGCACACTGGATTTTTAATCTCTCAGCTCCAAAATGACAGCATCACCATTCCTCAAATTGGTCACGTGGCTGAAGCTCAACTTCAAGGAAGGATGGGGAAATGTATGGGAGCAAATGAAATATTTGGTCAGCATGGTCTTTGCTACACCTGCTCTTAATGTCCCTTTTCTTCTTTCCAAATGTTGAGCAAAAATTCCCTTTTCTTCTTTTTCAGATCACTTACACTTTGTGATTTTGTATTCAGTAGACATTCAGGAAGAAACACAGACAAGGAAAAGGACAATTACCCAGTCTACTGGGGTGACTGTCACAATACAAGTTCCAACAGTGAGCATAGAAATAGAGGCAATGATGCGGCTGACAAATAGAGAAATTAGCCCAGGAAAAAATGTCATTTAGACGAAAGTCCCATAAAAATATCTCTTCTTCTGACATTGATACTCTGACATGAGAGATAGTTTGCCCACAGCTCAGCCCAGCCATGCTTCTGTTGCTGTTCTTTGCACCAACCCTACTGTTACTTATGAAGAAATACGGGAACAGTAAAGGCTGAGGGGTTGAGAGACAAAGTGTTTTCATTTTAGCCTCCAGAATGACCTTAAAACTCTTCAGAGAATAAGCTGTTTGGTACGTTCCAGGAGAAGCCCCTATAAGTAAATGTAACAGTATATGACATAACTTTCCAGGTTCCTTCCTTTCTACTCTCCTAAGTGAAATCTGTTTTCTAGCCAAACAGGTTTTCCAGATGTGTCAGACAGCTATGCTCTCTTTCACATCCATATGTTTCTCAAACTACTGCACTGTCCTGGAGTTTGCTTTCTCTTCTTCTTCTATCCAAATTTTAGTTTTCGTTAAGATGCAATTCAAGTCCTACATCGTCACATATGGTTTCCTTGCTGTGAAATTTTTCTCAGCTCTCATGACTTCTAAATATCACCTTTTGAATTTTCTTTCCAGCCTAAACTCTGTTTTCTCCGTATTAGATTAAGACAGAGTATGAAAACATTATACATAACAGCCCCTCAACAGGTATTGAATAAATAGTTGTTTTAAAAATTCAGCTATATATTTCAAACAGTGTCTAATTTAGATCAAAAGTTAGATTTTGGCTTGGCGACTGTATTATACTTTTATCTCTCTCTGTATAGAAAACCTTAAAATGAATAACCAGTTTTATAATTTAGTATTTTAGTATTAATATTTTGATACAATGCTATACATGCTATTTTACTGACATTAATTATTCTTTGAAGAGTTCTATGTATTTATTAATAAGTTATTAGTTTTTGCAATGGTCTGCATAATTCACCATACACAAAGTTATAAATCTGAGACAGAAATATAAAATCAATATTTTTAGTGGTGTAAAAGAGTATGAAGTCGGGCTTCCCTGGTGGCGCAGTGGTTGAGAGTTCGCCTGCCGATGCAGGGGACACGGGTTCGTGCCCCGGTCCGGGAAGATCCCACATGCCGCGGAGCGGCTGGGCCCGTGAGCCGTGGCCACTGAGCCTGCACGTCCAGAGCCTGTGCTCCGCAATGGGAGAGGCCTCAACAGTGAGAGGCCTGCGTACCGCAAAAAAAAAAAAAGAAAGAAAAAAAATATTATGAAGTCATACAAGAAATTATAATTTGCAAAATTCAGGAACAATGTAATTGAAATGTAAAGAAAGCTGACATTTCAGTTTATAGGTGGAGTTTCAGCACTGGTGAATTATTAACTCAAAAACAAATAATGCCTCAATTGCTACACTTTGAAATGATTTTAAACTCCCTCTTATTCACACTTTTTAAGATCAAGCCTGATGTTTAACTTGTATAATTCAGAATGGTAATGAGGACAGGAAATAGGGAAGAAAACTTCATGTTTTTATTCTTACTTGATTCTGCACAGCATTTGCAATCTATGATGCATTTATAATAAATTTCTTACGTTTACAGCACTATTTTGTTGGGGCTCAGGAAGGGCCCCCGAAAATGTGCCATAATGTTGTGGGGTTTTTTTTGCGCTACGCGGGCCTCTCACTATTGTGGCCTCTCCCGTTGCGGAGCACAGGCTCTGGACACGCAGGCTCAGCGGCCATGGCTCACGGGCCCAGCCGCTCCATGGCATGTGGGATCCTCCCAGACCGGGACACAAACCCACGTCCCCTGCATCGGCAGGCGGACTCCCAACCACTGCGCCACCAGGGAAGCCCACATATTGATTATTTTTAAAGTTACTCAAGAAATGGCCAATGCAAGAGGGACACTCTTACCCTCCATACTGTCTCCCTGAAAGCAAGAAATAAATCTCTCATGTGAAAGGTGCCCTCCATGCATATGGGAGTAGAAGGATACCCAGATCACCAGAAGTAGGGAATTCAGGCTAAGAAGCTACAGGCTTCTTTGTATTAACAAACCTTGTTACTTCTTTTACTACCTCAAGCCCAAACTCTGTTTAGATTCTTCACAAACTGAGCACCCCAAGCCTAAGTTTCTTTGTCTTGTCACGTCCTCACAAATGCATTGTTTCTTTATCTAAATTATAAAAGCTGCCTGCTTTGACCACTTCTTAGGTCCCATTTCTATGAAACTCCTGTGTGCACAAATTAAAATTTGTTCTTTTTTCTCCTCTTCATCTGTCATGTGTCAATTTCATCCTTAGAAAGTTTTCATCTTTATTATTTTAGTTAAACTGATTGTATAAAAATAGCTTCTCCATCTCTATGTTAGAGAAGAATGTATTTAGATCTGTTCTTCTCATAACCTATTTCAGGAGCACACACCAGGGCATATCCACAGTCAGTGAGTGGAGACTTTTAGGCTTGCATTCAGTTTATGTGGGGCTGAGACATGATGAGTGGCCTTGGTATCTTCTCAAGTATAGGTAGGTCTCTTCCCTGCTTCCTACTCCCTTTCCCATTCCGAGTTATAACACAAGTTAAATATCTTGCTTGGGCTTGAAAAATGTGAATAAAAGGGAGTTAAAGTGACTATCAAATCATGTAACTGTATGAAGATTGATGGGTTATTTGTCCTTAATAATTCGCCATCGCCTAAATCCCGTCTATAGACAAAAGTGTCAGCTCTCTGCATTTCGTCTAATTCAGATGGACAGTTGCGTATGACGATGTCTCTAAGACTTCCTTGTTTTCTTTTGTAGCGGCGAAGAGCAGAATGAACGGGGGAAAGTTGATGTGGAACTTGACTTGTGGGTATGAATTACGCACAGATTTAATCTATTGGAAATCTCAGTCGAGACCAGGTAACATCAGCTCCAGATGCATGAAGAGACTTATGTGAGCTGAGGAGATGGGTCACTTGATCCATATGTCAATTATGCCTACTGAGCAATTTCCAGTGAGCTGTGGTCATTTTGGCCTGTTCTGCTATTGCATATTTTATACTTGGCCAGAGCTGACTTTGGCCCCAGATAGAAGCTTCTTGGAACAGTGATTCCTCCACGTAAGGTGTCTTCTATGCTAAATTTTGATTTCTCCTCTTTCTTACCTTTTTTTAAAAGCAAAAGTAAAGACAAAAGGCTAAGGATATAGGATTCCAATCGTGCCAGTTGAATTCGACTGTCAGGACTAAGGGTGTCCTGTACCACTAACTGGTGTTGGTGTTGACTAAACAAGCTGATGGGGCTCTCTTCTAGGAGGTAAGTCTTCAAGGATGGAGAGATTCCACCCAACAGGAAGTCCACTTGCTTCCAGTAGAGATCGGTCAGCTCATGAGTCTACCATAACAGGAAAATATGATGGGCAGTGTATTTTGAAAAATTAAATGCAATGAAAAGAACCTTCAAATACTTGATGTCAATGAAATGTCCTTATATTAGAAAACTTTTCAGTTAAAGTATAAAATGTTGTATTTATTGAATCTCTCGTCAACCTGTCAGGCACCGGGCACGGCTCCCTCCTTCAATCAGCAAAGTTTGGTAAAGTCTCTGAAGGTTTGTGCGTGGCCTCTGGGGAAGGTGACCTCAGCTGAGTCCCCTTTTGTGTCTCCCAGGGTCTGCTTTGTGATCTCGGGCAAAAGTTACTTAAAATTTTAATACCTCATAATCATCACCTGTAATAAAAACACCTACCTCTGGAGTTGTCTGGAGTAGATTGTTATGGTTGTAATATGCCCTGAGCAGTGCCTGACTTGAGACAGAACACTTTTGCTTATATGATTGTTTCAGATGAGGCCTGAAATTACTCACAACATGTGCGGCTGTGCGATTCTACTACCGATGCCCTAGCTGCCCACTTAGATGTTCTTTATTCAAAACTGCATTTAAAATAGGTTGTCAATTTATAAGACATTCTGATTTTACAGACTACTTGCTTTTGTAATTAGTTTCTGTGGTCATCTGAAAATAATATTAAATACTTAAAAATAAACATGGATGATAGAATTATTTAAATAACAGAAGGGGAAAAATCTAATTCTAATATATTCATACAATGCTGATCAGATTTAGCTTTTACGATACATAGCTAAATTGTATATCGATTCAGCTGCTATAACCAAGTGGCCCAAATAATAGTGCCATAAAAAAGAGGAGTTGTATCTACTCAGAAGAAATGAAAAACATATGTCCACACAAAGACTTGCAGTAAAAAGATGACAGCAGTTTTGTTCATAATAGCCCCAAACTGGAAACAACACAGATGTCCATCAACACTTGAACAAACAATCCATATAATTGAGTAATACTCAGCCATAAAAAGGAACCAACTAATGATACAGGAAGCAAGATGGATGAAACTCAAAATAATTATGCTGCGTGAAAGAAACCAGTCACCAAGTGGTGTACCTATAACGTACATGTACTTGCACCATGCATTCCAGATGATTCTATTTATATGAAACACAAACTAATCTGTAATAACAGTGAAGCAGCGGTTGCCTGTGTCTGGAGGGTAGACTACAAAGGAGCGTGAGGAATCTTTTGGGGCTGATGAAACTATTCAGCATGTTGCTCGCAGCGGTGGTCTGCTGGGTGAAACAACTGTCAGAACTCATTGAGTTGAATACTATAAATGGCTATTCTCTTTGCCTGGTGCACATTCCTTCTGTCTTGGGTGCAGGGGGATGGTTTGGCCATTGCAGGTAGTATTTAGTACAGGTCCTCTGCGTTCCCACGCCTCTCTTCCTGGTGAGACTCTGAGGAAGAATGGGCGCTGCTGTCCTTCGAACACTAATGTTTAATCCAGATCCTTATAACACACTGTTTGGATAATGCTTATCAAAGCAAACTAGATATTCATGGATAAACAAGGCAAAGCTCCTGACCTGGAGGAACTCAGAGACTGATGGAGAGACAGCGAACATGGCAAGGAGTAGGGAGGCTATTAGGTGCTGATAAAGTGTTTGGCACAGGTGGTGAATGAGAGCAGAAAGCAATGATTCTTCAAGGTCCAGCTCAACTTCCACTTCATTCTCGAAAGCTTCCCTGATTCTCACAGGGAATTTCTTTCTCTCTTTCAATTTTTATTGTACTTAGAGATTGTAGCATATATTCGGTTCTGATGAGATGTTGTGAGTAATGTAGTTTTCCGGTGTGGTTGGCTTATCTTCTACAGAAATTCCAGTTCAGCATGAGCTGAGAGCTTCTTTATAGTTCCTTGTATCTCCAGAAGCTCATTATGCATGTAGGTGGAGTCCAGTAGCCATTTCTTACTGATCTCTATGTGTTCTTGATGACAGTTATAATCACTCCTTTCACTAAATAGGCTCCTATACATTTGAAAGGCTAGTCTGCCAAAAACCATTATAAATAGCATGATATATAAAAAGACAAGATATGTATAACTGAATCACTTTGCTGTACACCTGAAACTAACACAACGTTGTAAATCAACTATACTTCAATAAAAATCTTAAAACAAAAACAAAAACAGAAAAGATACATATATATGGCTTAAGGTCAGAGTAATTACACTGTGATTAACCCTCCTGTCTAGATTCAAGACAACTGTGAAAATCTCTGAACGGAGCCTGGCATTTGAATAAGCTTTTGTGGTATAATTATGCTTAAGTAAATATTTTATGTAAGTTTGCAGCAGAGGAACTATATTTATTCACGGGTCTATGATAAAAATACCAACACTCCTGCACTAATTTCAAAATGCAAATTAAAATTAACTATCATTTTATAAATAAAAATTTAACATGAATCGTATATCAACTACATTCTGAATTCTTTTTGGTAAATTATGGCATTTGGGCAACAAAATACTTAACAGCAGCTCCTGATACTAGTTAATTTCAGTAATGGTGGTAACTTACAACTAGTTGTACCTATGGGAAGAATTTCTAAAAGAATCAAAAAGGGCATCTGGGTTTCTGGAAGTGCAGCCTCAATGAGCATGATGGTTCTTACACTACTGTCTCCCAGCTGCAAATTCACCCCGGCAAATTGCTTTGGTAGGCAAGAGCTCGCTCCTGCAAACCACATTACTCCTTTGACAGATACACGGACCCCTTCTCTGAGCTCCTGAGCGAGGGTCCTGATGAGACGGGGCTCTCCTCAGACATCTGCATCCCAACTCAAAGGCCCACATTTCAAATGTCTAAATTCTAATACTCTCACTTCCTGCCCTTTATTCGTTCAACCTTTTAAGAAGTAGCTGCTTCTGACACTGCCCCGTGGTATCTGAGTTGCTTTTTTGCCTTCTCAGATTTCAAAAACTAGCTAATGATTATATGTATGTTAAATTCTTCCCAAATTCTGTTAAAACAACTGGTGTGGCTTCAGTGTCCTAATTGGACCCTAACTGATACATCTAAACAAACATCTTATAGGTGGACTTAGTACTGTATGGTACTTGGGCTATACTGAATAGCTTTGGTGGTTGCCAAGAATGTGGTTCGACGACAAGGAAGTCAACACTCGGGTCCCTCAGACGCGGGTTCAAATCCTTTTTCTTCCTGCCAACTGACCTTGGGAAAATTATCTGCCTTCTTGCTGCTTTCATGTGTGACTATAACAAGCGTGTTTAATGATAACCGGACAGAAGATTAACGCAGTGAGGACAGGTACCTGAAAGCTCTGCGCACACAATACTTGGCAAATAGTTGGCTGTCCAGTCATCCCTTCTGCAACTGGAAATTACTACTTCCTGAAGTAGTAATCGATGTATTGTCCTGTGTTACTTCTACAAGCAGTTCTAATCCCTCCGTGCTAATAAGTTACAGATGTATGCTTGAACTCGAGTAGAAGCCCAAGCACATCTCACGAGACCGTTCACTTCTGCGTTGCGTAGTCTTTTAGGAATGTTGCCATAATCTTATTGTATTGTGAACATTTAATGTATTTCTTTTACCCACTGTGAGGTCCTTGCGGGCAGAGCCATGTGTCATTGGTGTATATGCCATCTGTAATCAGACTTTATCACATTGGTTAACACTCACCCTAAATTAGCTGATGCCTCCAGGCCTTAAATTAAAAGCAGACACTTGACTGTGATGTGCCAGTTTAATTTGATGCCACACTTTCTGTTTGAAATGATAGTTTGGTTAATTTGAGCTCCTGGCTTTTTGTTCAGACTCTTTTGTGCCTTGGGCCTCTGCCCTGTCTTTACCAGGTTGGTACAAGCCCTTTATAGTCTCTTGGGCCAAGGACATTCCTTCAAATTGTCCAGCAAGTTTCAGGGAATAAAAGGTAACATTAAATGTGGATTTCATGGTGTTCATCCTTTAACAGTCACTGTATGCACCCAACACTTGAGGAGTGACACGTTATGCTTTACGCTCCAGCTGTGGAGTGTCTACAGACAGAATTTGGAATTCTCCTTAAATTCAGAGGTTTTTCAAAGCATGAGAGATTCTCAGACTGTTTTTCATCTTTAGTCAATTTCCAGAACGCTAAGTTGTTGCTATCAATTAGCAAAGAAGTAGGCAAAACTGTGTGGAATTTTCTTTTTCATATCAATGCCCAGGAGAGCAGCCACTGCAGAGGACACACTGAGCGACTGTGTAGATTGGATAACTCGCTGAGTGGAAGTCAGCCAACTTCCAAACTCACCCACCTCTCTACTTCCACAAATGTTCATCCTCAGAGCGCCATGGCGTCAGGGATGGAGCCCAGGTACGAGCCCAGCAACACCGCCCCCTCAGCCACTACGCAGAAGTTTCAGTTGACACTGAACCACGCACAGTGAGGTCTCCCTGTATGGGCTAAATATTTTTAAAATATCGTATCTATTTAAGGTACACCTTTGATAAATTTCCATGGGAGTTTATAATTAAATGATTTTTTTAATGAGCTGAAAAGTTAAAACCGGCAAATATCATGCCTTTTACGTATTTGTCTGATGTTGCATTGTCCATATATCCATGTTGCGTGCTTCCTCTTAGGTTGTAAGATTCTGCATAGCCTAGATTAATTTGGTTTTTAAAAGAAATAATCTTTAAATGAGCACTTGACAAATTATTTTCTATGGTGACTTTTCTAAAATCAAAATACAGCCCCTTCTGGCATGTGATTCACAGTCTGCTTTGTAAGACTGAATCTTCATGCGAGCTCATCCTAGAGTAAACATTAGAAAATCAAATACCTTTCTGTGTCTGTAAACATCAGTCAAAGAACCAAAGCAATTTATGTATCATCAAATATGTCTTTGGCTAACAGTGCCTGTGTATTACTGGAGACATAAGATAAAGTTGAACAACATAAAAGTGAAGAGCTGCAGAAAAATGAGTCCTGTGAGTGACAGCGCAATACAGGGAAGGCATACAGTAAGCTGGGAAGTGAGTTAAACATTTCTGTTATTAAGGAGTGGGACCAGCCTAAAGGTAGGTAAGAGATATAGCAGAGAATATTGAAGGAAACGCTAGATGTGCAGAGGCAATATGAGAACCATTGGCAGGTCACAGTTCACTAATAAGATATCCATTCATTCAACTAATGTGCATTGAACATCTTCCGTGGAGGAAATAGTGGATGGATTGGGCAAATTATTACAGGTGAGTTCAGCCTGTTTGGTGCCTGTCTGCAGAGGCCCTAAGAGTGTGAATTCCCTCTTGTATATCTTAAAATGTAGTTACAAGTAGCAGTTAATTGTCAAAACAACCCCCATTGTTACTGCTGCTATTATTTCCATTTCTAAAAAATTGCTTTGAGTTATGCTTTGAAGCCATGAAAGTTAAGCCTTATATTTGGTTCAACTCTCGTGATGAATTTGATAAGAAAATTCAGTTAAATATTATAGATTTCAAATGCTCATTTTCCACAGCTGTAAATGTATGTTTTATTAAAGAATGAGTTCATTCTAAATGACTATTTTACCATAAAATGTGTAATTAATTATTTTATTGATACGACAAATTTCTATCATGTACCTAGTGCATACATCATAAATCATTGCTTTATCTAGACAGTCTCCAAAAAAAAAACAACTTTAAAATATTATTTATTGGCATATAACTTTGAACACCTAAAGGTTTATCCTGGAAAATCTATAGACTTTTAAAATGGGGAAAAATAATCACCTAGCTTAATATAACATATATTTAATATATATACTTCTTCTACATATTTATCTGTTTTAAAAGAGATTTAAATAAAATTTTATGCTTATCCATTCAGAAAAAATTCCAACTATGAAAAAAACATGTGATCTTAATGAACTCTAATATCCTATTTAAAATATACTTGCTGGGCTTCCCTGGTGGCGCAGTGGTTGGGAGTCCGCCTGCCGATGCAGGGGACACGGGTTTGTGCGCTGGTCCGGGAAGATCCCACATGCCGCGGAGCGGCTGGTCCTGTGAGCCATGGCCGCTGAGCCTGCGCGTCCGGAGCCTGTGCTCCGCAACGGGAGAGGCCACAACAGTGGGAGGCCCGCGTACCGAAAAAAAAAAAAAAAAAAAATATATATATATATATATATATATATATACTTGCTAATCATTAATGTGAATATACATAGAATGGTATGTTTTGTTAATAATAAATTATTTTGCAAATAATATCTTAGACCCAGAAATAATTTATTGAATTATATAATTTTAGCATTGCAAGAGACCTTTGGGTTTGTCTTTTGTTTGTTTTGTTTATGTTTTTATCCAGCTATATCTATGTTAAGTGTTTGGGCATTATTTGAAAGACTATAAAACTTTGGATTTTTTTAATGTTACCATTTCAGCAGTATTGTATTCTTCTGGAAACATACACTTCCCAATTTTGTTTAAAAAAATCAAGACATGAGTGTAGAGGCAACATACGCCGTGTACGATGTGCTACTTGAACCCAGGCACACAGTAACCCACAGGTTGCTCTCTCTGAGTGGGGCGCAGGGGAAGAGAAGGCTCTGCAGCGAGTTCAGGCTGCACTATGGGCTGCTCTGCCCTTCAGCAGTGCCAAGGTCACTCCAAGTGTCTTCGGCCAATAGGGCCGTTGTGCAGAGCCTCTGGTAATTGCCAGTACCAGAATCACGGCACATACACCCCTCAGATTCTGGAGCACCTGCGCCCTCTTCTGCAGATAACTTTTCCTTTTTGAGAAACTGCTTTTGGCCTTGTAGAAACTGAATACTTAACCATGGGCTATCAGGTGGCCACGTGAGCTGAGCACCCATAATAAACTAGCTGTTGTCTGACCCACATACTCATATGGTTGGGTGTGTACAGAAACACTCTACCATCAAACAGAAAAGTTTGTAAGACACTGAGCTCAGACAGGTTGGAAGGTACAAGTAAGTTGTAAGGACAGGTGACCCAGAGTCCTTCAACCAACCACTGTTGCATCACCTCCTCTCTCTCAATCCAAGCCTGCAGCCACCTGTGGTGTCTTTACCACCAACTTAATAAGAAACAAACTTGAGCCTGGTTTACAGATGGGCCTCCCTGATATACTGGTACCGCTTGAATATAGAAGGTTGCGACACTGCCGAGCCATTCAGGGGGACCCTGGGGAAGAGTGATGAGGGGAGATCTTCCCAGTGGGAAGAATCTGAGCAGTATGTTTGATTGTCCACTACTACTGAAGTGGGAGGTGGACGGAAGCACTGATTTTATTAGTTCATAAGCCATTACTAATGATTTGATTTTCAAGGAATAAGATGAGACTATTGGTGACAGGGAAGTTGGGGGAAGAAATATGTGGCTGGAACTTTCAGAATGGGAACGGAGTGTGAAAATATTTCTGTCATCTGTGAGCTCTCACCAAAGAGGCATCACCTGGAGAAGAGACTCTTAAAAATCAGGAGGACAAAATAATGCCCTCTGGGGGTGTAAGTCAGCCTCTTTCCGCAGCCATCCAGTGCTTGCATGGATACTGCGGCCACGGTGGCGCGGGTGGAGGCCATTCATGGACTTTCCCCCCACCAAGACTGATCTAGCTACTGCTGGGTGCCTTATCTGCCCCGTCTATGAAACCATTCCCCAGGTAGACTAGCCTGACTCCTGGTGACGGGTAGAATACATTGGTCATCTTTCACCATGGGGAGGGCCACAATTTTCATCACCGGAATAGACACATATTCTGGATATAGATTCCCCACCACACCGTGCATGATGTTTTTGCTGGCACCACGATCTGTGGACTCACCAAAGCTGGATCCACCACCACGGCATTCCACACAACACTGTGTTGACTCACGTAACTTATTTCACACTGAAAGAAATGCATCTTTAGAGCTGTACTGTTTCAGTTTGAATCTCAGTGAAGACCTGAATAAAATAAGTAAGATAATAAAAACTTGTGAAGGTCTAGGAGAAAACCTTTCCAGACAAGAGAGATAAGCAAGTTCAAAGAATGAGATTGACGTGTTCAAACACAAACTAAAATGGGAGCCATTGGGTCTGGAGTGGACTGAGTACAAGTGCTTTAGAAATGAGTTTAGAATGGAAGATAGGAGCTAAATCATGTAGAAATTTTTAGATCATCATAAGGTGTGTGGATTTTATTATTCCAAGCACTTACGTGTTTTTGTTTTTTTCTGTTTTGTTTAGGTTAACCCTACAGTTCTTTCAGTACCTGCATCCTTTCATGGGATAAAAACTTCCAATTATTTCCCCCCAAAAACAATATAATGGCTGATTACCCTCCAGGGAGATCATATTCTAATTGTCAGCATGTAATTCTACACATACAGTTCTTCTCCTCTGTAGTTATGAGAAGATACTCTGCCTTTGCGTTCCCTAAAGAAAACAAAATTTAAAATAGCATAATGCTCACTAAGCTGGAGGCGTAAGCTCATAAGAGGAAAGAGAGTAAACATTTCTTAAATCTCTAGTCCTAAGCTTCCAGATAGAAGAGGTATACGGGGTTTTCTAATAGTCCACGCATTTTTACATTTCTTTTGAGACAATACAGTGGGTGGTAAATTATTTAAAGGAATATAGCTACATTATGCATGGATTCCACGGTTCAGTCAAACGTCAGAAAAGTGTTGGAATTTGCAGCAGTACTCAAAATCTTGCGAATATCTGCATCCTGAGTAACAGTGGGAGCAGCAACTCCAACTGGGCACAGAAACTCCCATATCTCTCGAAATAGGTTTGTTGATGCTAAAGAGCATTTCTGGTGGCTACTATTCGGTAGGTCTTTTCTGAGTGTTTTACCTTTGTTACCATTGATTCCTCACAACAAACTACTGTGGCCGTTATGATTCTGATCTTCTGCTCATAGATGGGGAAACTGAGGCACAAAGATGTTAAGTAACTAGCCCAAAGCCACACAGATTACAAGTGGATGATTCAGATCTCTCTGATGTCTCCAAATGCAGCAAAGAGAATGCAGACTTACCCTTGATTGTTTTCAAGTATAGCTTTGATGTTTAAAAAAATAAGCATGAGTAGTGACAGATGGCTTTAGAATTTTAATGCTTTGGTGACTTTATTGAAAACATAATTCAGCCTAACGAAGATGTGAGAAGCAGCGTGGTTGAAAGAGAATTGGTCAGAGACGCTTATTCGGGAGAATTTACTTCGAAAAACACCACTGATTGCTTTTTATAACTGAAAAAGTCACTGACTGGTTATCTTCAAGATATTATTACTCCTCGTTTTCTTCTCTCAGAAAATAAAGTGCACTCCTCACTCATGAACCAACAGTCATCTTTTACGGTGTTTTCTTTTTTGTTTTTGTCATTTGAGTTTTGCTTGCTTTCCCTGTTTTTCCTCAGGTTGACATTTAAGCTTTAGTATAAAGATAACTGAAATGTAATGTTAATCTATGCGTGTCATGGGATTTAACCTTGGGGAATGCTATGAATGTTAACCATTAATTCATCAATTAATTGCAATCAATTTACAGATTATGGCATGACCGGATACTCCTGTGAGGACGAACTAAGCTGGGGTGGTCGGTGATACAGAGGACTAACTAGTCCTGGTCAGCAAGGCCCAGTAGTTAGGGTGCCTTGGATTCTTCTATTTCCTTTCTGA
Organism: Delphinapterus leucas; assembly: GCF_059928025.1. Lineage (NCBI taxonomy): Eukaryota > Metazoa > Chordata > Mammalia > Artiodactyla > Monodontidae > Delphinapterus > Delphinapterus leucas. The sequence continues at coordinate 84,332,744 of NC_143142.1, forward strand.
GCTCATCCCCTTAGAAATTTATTTTATGCTGCCTTTGAGCTGCTCACGTGCAATTGCTCTAACATTAGAACCTACACTTTTTGTTTTGGCCGTGCCACGTGGCATGGGATCTTAGTTCCCTGGCCAGTGATCGAACTCGCGCCCCCTGCAGTGCAAGCGTGGAGTCTTAACCACTGGACCGCCAGGGAAGTCCCCAACCTACCCTTCTGATAACACAGAACTTACTGCTTTATTCCCCACCTCCCCGCCTTGCAAATGCCCTATACAAAGGTGCCCTAAAGATACACTTCCTCTAGACGGTACAATACAGTGACAGCAGGACATGACAGCGAGATAGACATTATTGAATTTCAGACAAAACTCCTTGGGGAAATAACCTGAGTATACCAATGTTGTAAGTATCCTTTAAAATAAGGCTTGTAGGTAGACATCAACACACATAGCTAAACTTCCTGGAAATAGATGTTAGCATAGACCAAGTTAGTAATTCACCACTAAACAAGGAATCCACAGACCTGAATGTCTTCTAGCTCCTACCTCTTGTTTGTATGATCCTGGGCAAGTCATGTAAGTCCTCTAAAAATCATTTTCTTTATTTACAAAAAGTATCGCTTTCCCTGCTAATTTCCCCAGTTTCTTTTAGAGATAAAAATATATTTTAAACTATTTCAAAAACAAGAGAGTACTATCATGTACGAGTTAAAAGCAAGTAAAAATCTTTTGTGTTTTAATATAAAACAATTATTTGCACCAGTGACATTAATAGCTGGAGATTTAACATTAACACAACCGAAATTTTGCAAAGTCCAGGAGAGTTTAATCAAGTAATTCCTAGGGCAGGAACCCGTCCAATTAAGTACGTTAGCTGGAATAATATTGAATTAGAATAAGTAAATTGCTTAAATAAAATGAATTTTAAAAAATGTTAGATCAATGAGTTACCCCCCTTTCCAGCCCTGTTATAATAGCTAGCTATTCCTATACCACCCTAAAAGCCCTCACACACTCTACCCCATCACCACAATTTTTTATTTTACTCATTGATGATAATGTATTAAATCTGCTAGTAGATACATATGCAACACAAATATATTTTGAAGTCTTCATGACATTTTAGATGTAAGCGGCCTAAAATACTAGGACATAAAAATGGTCCTGGAAGATATATAGAAAGAAGCGAGTTTGACTTTTACAAAAAAAGCCCAAGGGCATCGGCGCTCTTCCAAGTTTGGTTAAGTCCCTCTGGAGTAGATCAGTCTAGCCCTGCTTGTTCATAAAACCTTAGAAGGTGAATTTAGAAGAAAGAGCTTAGTCCTTTGGCGTGCATTAATCTTGGCTGAAGCTGAGGAAAGACATGAACCCAATGTGTTCTTTCCTAAAATTATAACATATATTTAACACAACAGCGAGGACAGAAATTTGAACTCTTTCACTGACCATGATTTAACATTAAAACTTTTACAACAGAAAATCATATTTAACAATATCTTAATAATTCCATTAACAAGAGCACAGTGTTTGTCAAATTGTGGATCTTCAGTCCTCTGCCCCAGGGCTACTACCTGAGTTGTGTGTTCGAGAATTAAGGTCCTGAACCCCGCCCTCAGAACTTCTGACCCAGTAGGTCTGAAGCGTTGTTCTAGGCATCTGCAGTTTAACAATGCTCCCAGCACCTTTCATGCAATGCAATTTAAGAACTATTGACTGCTATCTTCAAACATGGATCCAAGTAATAAAATTCAAATACCAGCTCTGCCGTACAAACAGCAGAACCTTAGGAAATACACTTGACTTCCTTAGATTTCAATTTATTCACTGGGGAAATGAAAGAGGATATCTTATTCACAGGACTGTAGTGGTGTTTACATGTGTAATGCCTGTAAAGCCTTGGTCTTGTTGCCTGCTACATATTGTGTACTCAATAAGTATAGCCATTATTATTATTAATTCTATTTTTGTATTGTCAATTAAAGTATTAAATAAAATCAATTTACTCCTTGGCAAAACAATTAAAATATAATGCAGTAGGTTCCAGTGCAAAACTCTTTGGAAAATGCTGAAGTAAAATTGGCATTGTTTCCACTGTAATTTTGCAAAGTTCCATTAATGACACAATATATGCACAATTGAGTGTTAAAATGCAGAAAACTTGTGTTTATTGTTTATTTTTTAATTTTTCAAAACAATTATATGTCCCTTAAAATATTCTTATAAAAATTATGTATGCTTCCTTTTAATATTTTCCATGTACGTTTTATTGACTTTTGGTTCAATAATAATTTTTTCAACACTGATTACTCATCACAGCAGCCAAATAATTCATCCATAGTAGGTAGAATGTTGGATTTGTGTATACAGACCCTTATATCCCTATGCTTAACTGAGGATAAAAGCATGCAACACTTTCCTGGTTTCCATTGACGTTAAAAGCATAATAATCTACACAGGTTATCAGTGGCATAATAATGAAATAATATACGAATGTTCTTTAAAATGTTAAGTGAGTCAAATCAGTGTAAGGGGTTATTATCTCTTCTGCTGTTATTACCACTTGTACTATTAACAGTCATGGCAGCCACATAATGCCCTTTGAGTGGGAGACAGTAATAATAACACTGTCATTATTAAGAGCTCATTTTGAGCCCAGTTCACCACTAAATACTTTATATGCATTATAACATATAATGTTCTCAAGGACCGAACGAGGTTAGTCACATGCCTATTTTTAAGTGAAGAACCCCAAACCTAGAGTGTTTAAGTAGTGTTTCCAAAGGGCAGAGCAGTGGCAAAGTTGAGCAGGGACCTCATCTTCCTCTTTCTTACTGTCGTATCCCCAGGGGCCTAACGAAGCTCTGACACGGCAGGAGCTCAATAATAAAGGAACACAATTCGGGGTAAGGTTTTTCCACCGTCTCCAGGCACCTCTTATCTGCAGTCTACCAAAGACCTTTGGTGTTAGGGTTCTCCAGAGAAACACAGCCAACATGATGGAATATATATAGCTGAGCCTCAGACAACACAGGTTTGAACTGTGGGTCCCCACTTATACGTGGAAGTTTTCTCAATAGTAAACACTACAGTACTACACGATCCAACGTTGGGTGGACCAAAGAATGCGGAACCTTGGATACTGAGCGTGGACATAAATTACATGTGGATTTTTGACTGTGTGGAGGGTCTGCTGTATACACAAAGAGAGAGGTTTCTTTCAAGGAATTGGTTCACATGACTGTGGAGGTTGGCAAGTCCAAAATCTGCAGGGTGGGTAGGCTGCCGACCTGGAGGAGTAGCAGTTCAAGCTGAAGGCCACCTGCTGGAAGAATTCCCTCTTCTTTAGGAGAGGTCAACTGATTGGATAAAGTCCACTACATTTTAGAAGGTTATCAGCTTTACACAAAGCTGACAGATTAAATGTTAATCTCATCTAAAAAATAGCCTTCACTGAAATATCTGGACTAAGGTTTGACAAAATTATCTGAGCATGGCAACTGAGCCAAACAGATACATAACATTAACCATCACACTCTGGCAGCAAATCCATCAGATCAGAGCAACACCTTTCAATCATAACTTTACCTGCAGCCAGCCACTTGCTTTTGGGTTGGGTTTTATATGGCAATGATACATTTTCCAAAATCTAACCACTTCTCTCCACCTCAGTTGCCACCATCATCGTCCAATTCCCCCCAAACCTCTTCTTCCTGCTTCTACTAGTGCTCCTGTAAATACAAAGTCAGTCATGACTTAAAAATCATGCATTAATTTCCTATTTCACCCAGTGAAAATCCAAAATCCTTACAAAGACCACCCAGCTCTGTGTAATCTGCTCCCCGATCCATGTTTGCTCTCATCGCCCCTATGTCCCCCTTTCTCACTTTATTCCAGCCTTCTGGGCTTCCACACTGTCCCCAGCTCCCAGATTTTGCCCTATACTCATGCACTGGCTACTTCTCTGCCTAAAACACTCACACCCCAGATATTCACATGCCTGATTCCTTCACCTTTATGAACGCTTGTTCTGCGGGCACCCTCTTAATGAGCCCTACCCCAGCCATGTCTTTAAAAACCACAATCCATCCTTGTCTCTATTAGCTTTTCTCTTTGTGGCTGTTTAACAAAGTACCACAAACTTAGCGGCTTAAAACAACACCCATTTATTATCCCACGGTTTTGTAGGTCAGAAGTCCAGGTGGGCTCAACAGGGCTCTCCCTTAGAGTCTCACAAGGCAAATCAAGGTGGGTCTCCTTTTAGGAGGCAGCAAGTAGAGTGAAACCTCTCATGGATTTTTCTGCACATGGGAGCCAATGGAATCTACAGATTCAATGCAATCCCTATCAAACTACCAATGGCATCTTTCACAGAACTAGAACAAAAAAATTTCACAATTTGTATGGAAAAAAAAGACTCCTAATAGCCAAAGCAATCATAAGAAAGAAAAATGGAGCTGGAGGAATCAGGCTCCTGGACTTCAGACTATACTATAAACCTACAGTAATCAAGACAGTATGGTACTGGGACAAAAACAGAACTGTAGATCAATGGAACAGGATAGAAAGCCCAGAGGTAAACCCATGCACATATGGTCACCTTTTTTCTGCTAAAGGAGGCAAGACTATACATTGGAGAAAAGACAGCCTCTTCAACAAGTGGTGCTGGGAAAACTGGACAGCTACATGTAAAAGAATTAAATTAGAACACTCCCTAACACCATACACAAAAATAAACTCAAAATGGATTAAAGACCTAAATGTAAGTCCAGACACTATCAAACTCTTAGAGGAAAACATAGGCAGAACACTCTGTGACATAAATCACAGCAAGATCCTTTTTGACCCACCTCATAAAGAAATGGAAATAAAAATAAACAAATGGGACCTAATGAAAGTTCAAACCTTTTGCACAGCAAAGGAAACCACAAGATGAAAAGACAACCCTCAGAATGGGAGAAAATATTTGCAAATGAAGCAACTGACAAAGGATTAATCTCCAAAATGTACAAGCAGCTCATGCAGCTCAATATCAAAAAAACAGACAACTCAATCCAAAAATGGGCAGAAGACCTAAATAGACATTTCTCCAAAGAAGATATACAGATTGCCAACAAACACATGAAAGGAGGCTCAACATCACTAATCATTAGAGAAATGCAAATCAAAACTACAATGAGGTATCACCTCACACCAGTCAGAATGGCCATCATCAAAAAATGTACAGACAATAAATGATGGAGAGGGTGCGGAGAAAAGGGGAACCTCTTGCACTGTTGGTGGGAATGTAAATTGATACAGCCACTGTGGAGAACAGTATGGAGGTTCCATAAAAAACTAAAAATAGAACTACCATACGACCCAGCAATCCCACTACTGGGCATATACCCTGATAAAACCATAATTCAAAAAGAGTCAAGTGCTACAATGTTCCTTGCAGCTCTATTTACAATAGCCAGGACATGGAAGCAACCTAAGTGTCCACTGACAGATGAATGGATAAAGAAGATGTGGCACTTACATATAACGGACTATTACTCAGCCATGTAAAGAAACAAAATTGAGTTATTTGTAGGAAAGTGGATGGACCTAGAGTCTGTCATACAGAGTGAAGCAAGTCAGAAAGAGAAAAACAAATACCATATGCTAACACATATATATGGAATCTGAGAAAAAAAAACCAAACTTAAAAAACCATCATTCTGAAGAACCTAAGGGCAGGACAGGAATAAAGACACAGACATAGAGAATGGACATGATGACATGGGGAGGGGTAAGGGTATGCTGTGACGATGTGAGAGAGTGGCATGGACATATATACACTACCAAATGTACAATAGATAGCTAGTGGGAAGCAGCCACATTGCACAGAGAGATCAGCTTGGTGCTTTGTGACCACCCAGAGGCGTGGTATATGGAGGGTGGGCGGGAGACGCAAGAGGGAGGAGATATGGGTATATATGTATATGTATAGCTGATTCACTTCGTTATAAAGCAGAAACTAACATACCATTGTAAAGCAATTATACTCCAATAAAGATGTGAAAAAGAAATACAAATACTACTACTACTACTACTACTAAAAAAAAAAAAAAAAGCTCTCTGAATAGACTCCCATGTTAGTGTCAGCTGCAGTTCAGTAGGAAAGGCCGACCTATTTTCTGGATTGCATAGTACCTCCTACAGCGGAAAAACACTCAGCTGTAAGGAATAGAAATTTGGTCTTATTAAATGACTTCCCGGGGGCTCCCATTTGCTTATGACAGTGAGCACATTTTATGGTTCAGCGATGTGAAAACTTGCATTCTGCTTTTCCTGTAGCCACATTTAATGTTGTTTGAAAAGGAGGTTTTCTACTACGTAATTTTATTTTACAGATTCAGCGAAAATGAGTAGAGATAAACTCTGGCATTTGATAAAATAATTCGATTTTTCTTTTTCCTACCTACAAAATATGCTCGTGTGTTATGCTATGTTATATTTGTAAAATACACATTGTATGCCATAGTAATGTGCAAAAAATTATGTTTATCATCTCCTGCTGACATGTTTATCCTTTTATACATTGAGAGGCTAAATCGCTGTGCACTTATGTAGTGACTCTTACGGTGATATTTTTGTCATATCAGCATTAGCGTTGCTTAATCTCCTTTTACTGTCTTTGTGGACATTACATATATGCTGAGAAACTCACATGGGCAGATTATCTACCCAAAGTGGTTTGGATATACCAGTCTGTGACAATCTTTGGCACTGCTTAAAGCAGTGTTGAGATATCTGTGGAGATTTCCTTCTAATCCAGCTCACTTAGCTATGTCTTATTGGACCATGGTGCTGTGCTTCGCCATTTCAGGGATATCTATATGTTTTATATATATTTTGCACATTTACACAACTACTGTAAATGGTAAGCAAAATATTTTTAATATTAATTCTGAAAGAGTACATAATTTGAAATGTTTCATCAATCATGAAAGACAAATTAACTTATAAGCAGTATAGGGAAAGTAGCATATTTAACTGACAATACACATAGCCTAAAATTACCCATTTTCTAAACATGTTGAAAGACAAGGTTTCTAGTTAGTACTTATGCATGGTTTAACACAGATTAAACCAAAGCTACTTAAATAAGTAAGAGAAAAGGAAACTTTGGGACTTCCTTGGCGGTGCATTTATTAAGAATCCGCCTGCCGATGCAGGGGACACGAGTTTGAGTCCTGGCCTGGGAAGATCCCACATGCCTCCGAGCAGCTTAGCCCGTGTGCCATAACTACTGAGCCTGTGCTATGGAGCCCACAAGCCACAACTACTGAAGCCCACGTGCCTAGAGCCCGTGCTCCGCAACAAGAGAAGCCACAGCAGTGAGAAGCCCACGCAGCGCAACAAAGACCCAATGCAGCCAAAAATAAAAATAAGTAAATAAATGAAATAAATTTATTAAAAAACAAGGAAACTTTTCTTCAAAATAAATTTCATAACTAAACAGTGAGATAACATAAAATTTAGGGGATAATTAAAATGTTTATGACTCAACCATAACGATCTCTATTTAAGATGGCTGTGGCTGTCTGTGATAATCATCCATCACTGCTTTGAAGCTCAGAGCTATAGATTCCATTCCATTGAGTTAGCAGATTTGTAAACCTTCTATGCCCAAACCAACTATTTTTCTTCAGAGCTAGGCTACTCAATGGAATGATTGACTATGAGTATAGAATTAAACAAAGACCACTCAAATGAGATGAAGCAGAGCCCGTTTACTCAGAGTTTGCTATAGCAAGGGGATCAGCCACCATTACGATTAGCAGAGACTCAAAGGCAGGCGGGGCAGTGGGAAAGCTTCATAGTGAAGACTTAAGGAAGTGTTAAAGTCAGTGCTGATTGGAGTTCCTTGGCATGGGGAAGCAAGAAGCAGGTTGAGTAGAAGCAGGGTATCTTGTGTTGGGTTTGGGAGCATAGCTGGCTTTCCTGACTTGGAAGCTGGGTGAAAGATAAGGAAGCTGGCATTGACCAAAACCTGACTATTCTGGGCTAATTACTGAAGAAGTTGTGGCTGGGATTTCTGGACTAGCTGTGGGTCAGAATTCTACTATCATGTACGGTCCGGTCAACGTCCATTTGTATATTCAGTCTCTCACAGATGCCATAACTATTCAACCAATATTGATTTTATGCCTAAAATATGCAACACTTTTTCCCTCTAAATAATGTATCTCTTTTCTTTTTTAAGACAGCTTGTCTTGAAGTATTCTTGGCATCTCTTCTCAATAGTCTGAGTGTATTAAATATGGTCTACTGCTGCCTGTGATTTGTAAATAATGAATTGTTCTTCCTAAATTGGTCATAGGTAAATTTATTCTCTGGTTTAGATATCTTTCTCTAACACTGCTTAAAAATGTTCTTTAATCACTAAACGTATAAAGTATTTTCAGAGGTTTTGTTTTAAGCTTTCAGCTGATCTTCCCAGCAAACCTTTAAAAAAAGTTCTCATCCAAAGAAAAAAATTTTTTTTAAATATCACTTGGAATTTCTTCCACAATCTTTTATTTTCCCAAAAATGGGGATTGATGGCTGTGGGAGGAAAGAGAGTCAAAGACACAGTAGACACATTAATTTAGCAGAAGTGATATCTTGTGTTTATACGACTTATTATTCAAACTTGGTTGGTTAACCACAAGAGTGTAGAATATCCATGAGCTTGAATTTCAGACTGACTTTGCTACTTGTGATTCCCTTGCTCTCATTACATGTCTTGTTTTTAGAGTAAGTTCTGCTACAGTCTATTAACCTATGGCAATCAACTGGGAAAGGAGAATGTGACCAAGATATAAAACTCCAGCTGCTTTAAAGAAGATATTTGAAACAAAACTGTAAAGTTTTGTGGTTGTTTCTTAACCGCTGTTTTGCTTATGAAACTGGTTTTGCTTGTATGCACAGGGAACATTTTATAAAGATGATACAATAGTTGATTACAATGAAGCTAAGTAGAATTATGCTTAGGGTTATTTAGAGGGAGTCAACAATTGAATTGAGGAATAACCATTCAGATTAATGACACTTTCTGTTGCATCAATGCAACTTACAGCAAACCGAGTTTACCATAAGGTTAGAGTACAGACTCACCATCAGAATGACTAATATGCCTCATGACACATGAGCAAGAAACAAGCTAATCATAGAATCGACAGAAGACTGAAGTGTATTCGTTATTCCTGGACGTTATAAAAAGTTTCCGAAATTCCGAAGCTTTGTTTGTAAACAGAAAATACCTGGTTGATTTTTCTAAAGTTAAGTATCAGATATTTGAATTAAGATCGAGGGTAATTTAGTGAAAAAGTATAACATTTTCTATTCTTTACAAGACAATAAGACTTGTTTTAAACCAGAAATATCAGTTTCATGGACAAGATTTTACACTCCCAAATAAAAAAATAAATGCATCATTTTTGTCAGTTGCTTCAACTGCATATTGATGTCTCCTATTGAAATGTAGGGAATTTCCGTATTATTGTTAATCTCAGGCAGGAATAAAATTTTTTTCATTTTTTTCTTTATTAAACAAAACTTTGGATGCATTGCATTTTCTTCTATTAAAATTATATATAGTAAACATCTTCTAAGTGTATATTTCTTGTGTATAAATATAGCTCATATAGTTTTATCCAAGGTAATTGTAGTGCCCAGATAATTCACAATACTAGGTAATTAAAATCCTTTTGTATTTGGATCTGCAAAGGCATGTTTCTATAGAATTGAAGAAGAATGCTGATATATTTTCAACCAAATAAATTCACATTTTACCCATTTTTTTTTCCAGTTATAAAAAGGCAAGTTCATACTCAAATTTTGATAAACTAAAATTTTTTTTTCCTTTTTCTCCGCTCCACCTCTGGCTTTCCCTTTCGTCACACTACCAATAAATTATTAAAATATCCATTAACATGCTCATTGTACAAAATCGGTGAAATGAGGTACAATTCAGAAACTAGTTTGTGTGATGGAAATGTTATACAGACCATTTCATGTGCTAATATCCTAATTTATTGTTTTATATCTAATGAACTTAAAGCAGATACCAGTATATTTTAGTCCTTGTTTATCAATTTTACTCTAGGAAAAAAACTATAATATAGGTATGCTTAACATCACAAAAATCATTTCTTCTCAGACTACTGCAAAATACTAATTGGGAAAAAAAACCCCTAAATTCTCTTAAAGTTCCTCACAGACTGAAGCACATGTGAAACTAGTGTAATGACGTAAGTACACAGAAAACAACCGAATGATGTATCTTAAAAAGATTTTGTTAGAAGATCTGCTTGAAGATCTGAACAAACACTTTATTTCAGAACAACTTTTATGCTCTTTTTAGCAAACTGTAGATACGGGATATTCAATTAAAATGAGTCAGCCAATTAGCCAAGTAAATAATAAACCAAAAGGTCAGAATTCTGCAAGAATCCCCCCCATATATGAGTATTAAAAAGTTAAAACTACAAGATACTGAAAAATAGAAGATATTTAAAAAGAAAAACAGCAACAAGAAAAAAAATCACAAAAACAACAGTGTATGAATTTAGATGAACCGCTGATGAATTTGGACTATAAACTGTCATTTAAAAAATAGGAAGAAGAAGCAATGGTCCTTGGATTCAACTAAATGAAAAATATCTCTGTGCTTCCCTTATTTTTTATCTGGGATAATTGTTTTCATTAATAATCAAATAATCAAACCAAAATGAAAAATGTATATAGAAATTGCAGTCTAAAGTAATATAAGGAGATATCAAGAGTATATTCAACTTCGGCAAATGGGTTTAACGTCTTAGATTTAGACTAATTATATGTCATGGCGGCAAGCAAAATTGAAGATTTAACCAGATCCACCAGTATATTTCCAATTTTTTGAAGAATAGTAGATTTGCTCATAGACTGGAAACAAATTAACTCCCAAGTATTAAGAGGGAGAAAAAATATTCCTGCAAATATAAGTTGATGTCAAATTATGGAAAATTTCTAGATCTTATCAGGCAGTGTGAGAATATTTTAACAATGTTTACTAGTTCATAATGACTATTACTAGTTATTATTAGTAGTTATTTGGGAGAGAAAAAAGGGAGCAGAAACAATTAAATTTCTTTATAAACATGCTAATGACCACACTGACAAATACACTAAAAATACCAAAGTAACTTAAATATATGAAGTATACACGTGTATAGATATATATGTATTGATATATAGAGATATATGAATATATAGAGAGATATGTATATATAGAGAGATATGTATAAAGAGAGATACATGTCTATAGAGAGATATATGTATAGAGAGAGATATGACAAAAGTAGAACTAACTGATTACTGAAGGTATAATCAATAGAGGAGTGTCCTTTCTAGGTCATCACATCACAACCTCTCTATTCTCATCTCAGGGGAGAACAAATTCTAAACTACTGATGTCATGAAAAGACTTTATGCTTCGCAGTAAAGTAGATAAGACTTGAATTGGAATTTTCAGTCTGCCACTTACTGTGACTTCCTAGAAAGATATCTTAAATTCTGTGAAGTTACCATTTGTAAATTGTAGTTAATACTGGAGTTGCTGTGTGGTTAAAACGTAGGCATTGGGAATATGCCTGGCACATAGAAGAGCAAGGCTTGGAACAAGTGTCCAGCTGGAATGCCCATGGATTTTTCTTCAGTCGAGTTTTATTTCATATTTTCTTTGCTATCTTAGATCAAGGTATAGTAGTATTAGTATTTTAGAACTGAAAATATCAATATCATATAGACGATTGGATTATAAAAATTCACATGGTAGAAAGCTTGAGTGAAAGACTAATGTAATGGATGACAGGCAGACTCAAGATTTGGGAAGGAAGTCTTGGGAAGGCCACCTTTGGAGAATAAAATTATAGGCTCCATGGAAAATCTCAGAGTTTGAGAGTTTTAAGAAACCATAAAGTTTATCTATTTATTCTAAAATCTCTTTTTCTACTGGTGAGGAAGGAAAATTCAGGGAGGAAAGAGTAAATAGAATTTAATATGAAATATAATGTGGAAGAACTTTTACTTCTACACTTATGCTAAGGGGCATGGATTACTGAGTCATACAGAAGTGTTGTCAGGTGGCTGATACGTGTTATATGAGGTCCACTTTTTGATGTGATTTGTTGAAACATTGACTGGAAAATTCTCCCTTTCTAAAAATGCATATATTTCTACTCACTGCCCCTATAGAGAGGAAACATAATTCAATTGATAAGGATTACTCCAGTTTTTAAGATGCCTACAATAGTCTTTATATATATATATAAATCCACTAGAGGGCTAATACAGTAAGCTATCGACTAGTAACAACATTTTGTCAAAGAGTACAAGCCCTAAGAACAGTTAAGAACAAGGAACTTTAAAAAATGAAACACAAACCAGGTAAATTTTGATGTTGGGAATAGAGACAGAATAATTTTAAAACATCAGATAGTAATAGAGCTTCAACTGCCTCACATTTTTTTTCTTTCCTCTATGAGAGCTGGAGAAAAATCTCAGTTGGGGGCTAGTATTATGACTATAAAATGACATCCATACCTTTGTGCATATTCTAGGACTTATATTTACTGTTCAATAAATATGTGCAGATGTGGTCATTGAAATGGAAAGTAGAAACCCGAACACTTGAAGAATTCCAAAATTGTGAGAAGAAAATTACAAAGCTCTGTCCATTACAATTCTCCCGTGGATACCAACGTGGATCTTGACATTCTCTACATTGCAGCTTCTAAGGCAACTGGGCAAAATTATCCAGATACGATTATCAGATTAATTTACATCTTCCCATTTCCAGATTCTATACCAAACCTTTTATAAATGTGGACTCAATTGTTTTCTACACTTTCTGTTCTTTGGTCATTTTTCATAAAGTACCACTTTAAACCGCCCCTTTGGGCTTCCCTGGTGGCGCAGTGGTTGAGAGTCTGCCTGCCGATGCAGGGGACACGGGTTCGTGCCCCGGTCCGGGAAGATCCCACATGCCGTGGAGCGGCTGGGTCCGTGAGCCATGGCCGCTGAGCCTGCGCGTCCGGAGCCTGTGCTCCGCAGCGGGAGAGGCCGCAACAATGAGAGGCCCGCGTACCTCAAACAAAATAAAACAAAACAAAACAAACAGTCCCTTTGGGGATTTGAACAGAAATCTGAAATGAGTGGAAAGTGCCTGACTACTGTAGTCAACTCTGTTTCACAAAGTGATTAAAGTGAGGAAATTATCCATAGAAAATGTCATTTTCAGACACCTTAGTGATGGGTATGCTATGGTTTTTAATAGCAAGTAGCACAGAGTCTCGCTTTATATTCTCAGGTTATGCTTAGGGCAGATCTGAGGCCATGTTACTCTTCCATCTAAAGACATGTAAATTCCGTAATGAGCAGTTGATTATTTCACAGTTATCTTGTCAATGTCTCTAGAATCTCAAATCTGTAGGAAGTCTTCAACTCAGAAACTCCCAGAGAACAGTCATCCTTGCTAAAGACTAGCAGCTCTAGCTGCTAGTACTCTCTTTTATTGTTTTTTTTGGTTTGTTTTTTTGTTTTTTTGCAGTACGCGGGCCTCTCACTGTTGTGGCCTCTCCCTTTGCGGAGCACATGTGGGATCCGCGGCATGTGGGATCTTCCCGGACTGGGGCACGAACCCGTGTCCCCTTCATCAGCAGGCAGACTCTCAACCACTGAGCCACCAGGGAAGCCCTATTGTTATTTTGTTTTGTAAAAATTCGGAGTAATTTCTTTGCTCCCTAGATGGCAGCCATTGTGCTTTCAAATAGACCAAGGTATTTATTACCCCTTGGTCCCCTTCTACTTTCTAGCATCAGGCATACTTTAGTATTAACAAACTAGCAGAAAAAAGCAGGCTTTTCACTTGATTTTAAAATGAATAGACTCTATTTACTCATTTATTCAACAAATATTTTTGTCCCAAGCAAAGTACTTCTCTTTAGATGTAACATCATAAGAAGTCTTTGAAAATTTCGTCTAGCTTGTAGTGTATTGAATAAAGCCTACAATGAAAAAAAGTACATAATATTTAGAGGTATGTAGTTTCATAGCATTCAACTTATGTAAAATAAACTACTTCAAACATGGCAAGGCTCTAACTAAAGTGCATTTGTTGTAAGAATGGTGGCCCATGAGTAAATGATGAGTGTGTTGTGGTGACTATAATCTTGTTTCCTGAATAGCATGTTTATATCACACATTTTACAGTCATTTCTTCTCTTTGACTCTATAGCCACTGAGTAAATAGAAGCTGGATCATGAAAACCTATAACTGTAATAAATCCAGCTAGTAATTCCCTTGTCAAGCATGCTTTCTGACAGTGGATAGATGGGACAAGGTGGAGAAAACTGCTGGAAGCATTTCACTTGTATGCAGGAGATGCCACTGGCTATAATCAGCTAGGTAAGGACAGAAATGATTACGCTTCTCAAAGCGGGCATTGAATATCTCCTACACACCAGGCGTTTTGAAGAAATTGTGCCATAACTCTTTAAAAGTGCCAAAATGCAGATAATTATTTCTTTTAAAATATTGTGTGGCCAGTATATATCTATTCCACTCTTGTAAATTTATTTTCATCTCCGTTATAGAACAGCAGTAATGTTTATGAAATTTCATTGACAGAGAACATTATATGGACCTCAGTAAATAAACTATACAATTAAAAGCACTGACACATAACATGCTTTGTATTTTGTTTTATTTTGGCTATAAATGAATCTCAACCAGACAGAATACATTTATAGCCTATAAAGGCACAAGATAAAAGTAAATTGTGAAAAAGGTTAAGCCATTAAGGGAGCTTTTTATCCAATGTAAAATATGCTGAAACCTACACTTACTGTGTACTTACAAGAGTGAATGATCGGTTTTAGGAGAGAAATAATGAATTTCTTCAAAGTTTTTCAGTACAACTTCTGAACAAAAGACGAAACAAATAATGGTATATTTCTTATGTTTAATGTAAATAAAAAACCCTAGAAATGTAACTTAATCTGTGTATTTGTGTATATTTATTTTCAGATGCCACTGCAAAAAGTAAGCAAACATTATAGGGGTGAAAAGTGGTGTCAGACAGGATAGTTCCTCCTCCGTAAGAATATAGAACTTTCCTCAGTGAAGGGCAGTTTAGCCTGTGATTATGGCAGGGGCGCTCTTTTCCTTCATCACAGCTTGTACTGCAGAGCCCCCTGGCTCTCATTCTGGTCTGACTGCAGACTACATGTCCATCCCATTCCCGCTAGGACATCTTCATGAACTTCAAATGAGATTTCCTTAACCATGAGCCACTTTCCCCTTTCCTGTTCCTTCTGGAATTGCCTTCAGAATTCTTCATTTCTTTCTCCCCAAGGTTCAGTTATCAAACAATGTCCAAGAAAGTCGGTATTTCTCAATCTAGTGATTAAACACTGTTCCTGGGCTTGTTTCTGTTCCCTAAATATACCTCTTCCAGAGTTTCTCAGAGGATACACTCCCTCAAAATTGCCTCTTTTAAGAAGCATTTGATTCTCACTTCTAAGACATCACTACTTAACTGTATTTTTTTTTCTTCTTCGGAAAATAATATTGTACAAGTTTTGAAATCCCTGAAGATAGTGTGTAGCAAACTAACAACAAAAGAATATAAATTAACAAAATAAAAGGAACAGTACTCCCTAAAACAAAACACATTAAAAATTGCAATAATTGTCCCTAAACTGAGCATTACTTTATAATACAAGGTGTTTTGTTCTCAACTGATGTCCCAAACTTGCTGCTTTGAATAACAACAATGTATTGTCTCTCAGTTCTGAAGATCCACCAGGCATTTCTTCTGCTTTGCTTGGCGTGGACTACAGCACTACAGAAGGACCAAAGTTACCTCCTCAGATGCCTGAAAGCTGATGCTGGCTGCTGGGTGGTAATTTGCAGGGAATGTCTCTGCTCAACTGCTCTATCCTGTGCCCTGCACAATGAGATTGGGTTCTAAGAAGCTTTCCAAGAGTCAGAACTACATTCTGCCAATCCTCATAAGCCTTGGGATCCAGAATCTTTGAAAGCCACTTCTGCAGTATTCTATCTGTCAAAGCAAACACAGGGCCAGCACACAGGAGGGGGAGATCTCCATCTTTGAACAGCATGTATGTGCAGAAGGAAGCAAAACTGGCTGCCATGTTGGAGACCGTCTACCACAGAGAGCCTGAGAAACACAATTTTCCACATAACCCCTCTGAGAAAGTATAGTTTTCCCCCCTCCGACATATTTTATAGTCTAAATTATTCTACAGTTTCCTTTGGAATCAAACCTAAACTTTCTTCCAAGGAACTCTGACTCATGGAATGTGGTTAATTCCTCTCATGCCTGACAAAGCAATGCCTCTCCTTTGGTTTCAGTAAGTAAAACCTACCCAAGAAATACATTTCCTTGGGCTATTAAAATATCATCATGCTACGGAATATAAAGCAAATACAGCATGTGCTGATTCTCTTGTCATCAGAATGCCTCATTATGTCTTTCTCTTAATGAGGACCTTATTTGTGAGACTGCTGAGCTGTGAAATACATTCTAATTAATTTTGGAATATTAATTGGTTTTAAATATTCTATAGTTATAACAAGAAGAATACAGTCCTTTATTCGGCATAGTCAATTCCATGTTGTAAGTGATTTATAGTTAATATGTTAGTTGACCATGCCTATAAATATGGATGCATCCAAAGTTAAAATGACAATACAGATATTTGAGAAACTGGATTTTATACCAAATTAAGTTTTAATGGGAAAAAACTATTTTTTTCTATTATTTCTATTTTTTTCAAAATTAAAAATGAATCTACATACATATGGTAAAATCATTTTGGAGCAAATTTCTATTAAAGGTTGTTTCTATTAAAGGTGGTTAAATCATTAATGCTTACATACTTTGAAATATTCGTTTAAATGTCAGGTCTATCATCTCTGTCTCTCTCTCTCTCTCTCTCTCTCTCTCTCTCCATAGATTTTTTTCTGTGACCATGTATCATGGGGCCTCTTAGTGATAAGCTCTTAGTTGTTATTAAACCCAATATTCTCTTATTCATGGACATTTAGACTTTCCTGATCAGGACTCAATCACCACTTTTTCTCCCCAGCATCATAATACCAACACACTCAGCTGACATCAGGCATAATCATAACTTGAGAAAATACAAACACAAACAAGCACACATAGGTGAACAATGAGCTTTAGTGAGTCAACACTGATTAATAAACTAAGTTAGTGAAGGTTAAAAAAAGTCCTTAAATTTTTTGATCTGATGCAAATTCACATGGAGGTATTGTAACCCATGAAAGATGTAAGATAGCATTATTGAACAAAGGGATATAGTTTTTAGAAATACATCTTATTGATAGTTCAAGAACTTCCTTTATAAAAGTATAAGCATACACCAAAATTCGATACCTGTGACCTTATAAAGTTGCTTAAATCTTCAACAAAGTCTGCTCCCCAACTAGCACGAATAAAATTAGAGGCTAAGTACTTTTCATTGAAAAGCAGAAAGTCGCTAAACAGTATGTTTACTTTCCCAAAAGACCAGAAGTCCAGTGGCCACTCTGCCTCCAATGAGAATTACCACATAAAGCTTACTGAGCTATAATGAACATAATTACTGAATGCTTCAAGAGCAGATGTTGGCATTTACAGGTTACATATTAGGAATAATCTGCAAAAACTGCACATTCCAAATCTCACATTTGTTTAGGAAACCAAAGATTTCCATGGTTTCAGCTCTCTAGAGCTTCTTCCCTTGTACCTGATGTTAAACAGTTTCTTCCTGAAGTCACCCCTCCACCTCTTAAGAGCAGATTATTACAAGAAACTATTACCAGTTTGATTAAATGTAAACCTCGATCTCTGCAAATAAAAGACTTTTGAAAAGTTATTATCTGAAATCCAAATGAATGGACAGATGCCTCCATTATAAAATTAAACAGATTTTTAAAATATTGACAAATGCTTTCAGGTAGTTACATCTTGTGATTTTTTTTAAAAAAATGCAAATACTATCAAACTCTACTGATTTTTCTTGGGAAGCCTATTAACAACGTAAATGGAACAGGGACCAATGAATGATTGGCTCAGGAGGAACTCATGCAGATGGGATCAATGAAACATTGAGTTAAAATCTGCCCTGAGTCACACATCATCGTTTAAGGCTCATTTGAATGATAAATTTGCAGCCTTCTCATCACAAGATCAGTTTAATTTTTCCTATCATACGTAATTTTTTATGTTCTCTCCATATCGCTACCTCTCCATATATATATATATATATATATATATATATATATATATATAAAGAATGTCCTTTCGAAAGCAAGTTCTATAGCTGCACCAGTGTGTTTGAGATGTGGATAAACGAGAGTGTTCTGTCATAATAAGTGACAATAACGTCAGTAGGCATCTATTAACCAACCGCAATGAAGCAGCGTCGCCAAGAGGAGGAAACAACTTCTGACCTCTTTTCAAGTGGGGTCTGTGACAAAATGATAGACTAAGCTGCTGAGATCATTCCTCTCAGCCTGACTGTAGAGACTAATATTTATGAAAGACACTGTGTGCAAAATTAAAACAAATTATCGTTTTATTGACGAAAAGTATAAGCATACCGTAGCCTGGCAAAAATAGTGAGGACTCAGTATACACACGTAGTTCTCGATCTTTCTCTCTTCAGTGGCTGAGAAAGACATGAAATTCAGGTGAATAGATTTTATGTATCAATTATTTTGAGTTATTAAAATATAGATAGAATGCCCTACATCTTCAGAATGGGAAGCAATCACATTCGTATCTCTTTATACCATTCAAATGTTTCATGTCCTCTGTATGCCCAGAGCAAGCAGAAAGTTCACATTTTCTTCCTCAATGTCTTTGCAAACCACTGCACAAAATTGTCCAAAAGATGGGGGACTTGCTCAGTCCAAAGGGACAAGGCATAATCTAAAACAAGAGCAATGTCTTAGTCCATTTTGGCTGCTGTAACAAAATACCATAGACCGGGTGGTTTATAAATGACAGAAATTTATTTCTCACACTTCTGGAGGCTGGAAGGCCAAGATTAGGGTTTCAGTGTCATCAGGTTCTGGTGAAAGTCCACTTGCAGTGATCTTATTGCTGTGTCCTCACATGGGGAAAGGGCTAGGGAGTTCTGTGAGGTCCCTTTTATTGTTTTTTTAACAATTAAAAAAAATTAAATGTAGTTAGTTTACAATGTTCTGTTAGTTTCAGGTGTACGACAAAGTGTTTGTCTGTAACCACCTTGGAACTGATTTGTAGTTTTATTGTCTCTTTAAATTCCAGATACTGAATAAGACTTAGCTTTTAAATATTCATAATATACAACAAAGCTTTTAAATATTCATAATATACAACAAAGTAAATCATGTAATAGATTTTCTGATAAACTCAATGGGAATAAACAGAAACAGTTTCCGGAGAAATTTGAAAATAGGAAATCTCTGTCACACTAAAACATGCTCAACTTCATGTATGAAAACTATTCTCTTTATAGCCAACATGCATTTCACCTTACAGTGAATAAACTTTACCAGTATCTTCTTCTAATTCAAGGAGTAAACATTTGTCATATCTATTTAAAATATTGTTATCTTCCTACACACACCAGATCAATATAAAGTTCATTTGAAGTGGAAAGGGAAATTGTTGAAATGCACACAACAGGTGCTTAGCTATCAGAGTTGACATGATTCTGTTGATAATTTTTATAAATAAAGGTGGTCCTTTAATCATTTCATTAAAAATACAGAAATGAATCAAAAAATATTATGAGGTCACGACACAATTTATGATAGAGTCCACATTTTTCACTTCTTGACATATACCACATACATGACTAGGCATTTCTAAATTTGAGACATGAATTCCTGCTTTAATTATTTAAACAGTAAACAAAGTACGATCAGCATACATTCGATGAAGTTTCCAAAGCAAAGAATTATGGTGAATTATATATCAACATTTTATTTTAAATAGATTCATTTAAACATCATTGAAGACATTTTTAAGATTATTATTTTCTACTCAAAAGTTCATTTGTTGAAATAAATAGAAAATCCATGTTTGCAAAATCACTCTGAGTGAAAAACTGAAAAATAGAGATATTCTTCTATATTAAAATAATTGCTGTTTTGCATTTTTTGGTCTCCTGCTTTTGGTTAAATATCTCAGACTCGAACACTTTTATTCCATTTTCCTTAAATTTTCAAGTTTAGTCAATATTTTTAGAAAATTAACTGTGCTATCCTCCATATAAAGTCTTAAATTGATTCAGGGACAATTTACTTTCTTGCATGGAGAAATTGGAAGAGCTGTAATTCAACAAAATGAAAAACAGCTGTAGAGCAAAAATAATTTTTCTTTTTCCGTGTGATTTCTCAAAGTTCTTTTTAACTTTAGACTTTGGCACCTTTGACAATGGAACTACCATGGTGATAGTATCGATTGCCATGCCTTTCGTATCGTAAGTGCGGGTTATGGAGAGATTTAGATGAAAGGGTTGTGATTATTTCAGAGCTTGGTTGTAAAAGAGGAGGAGTTCATTGAGTACCAATCATTCAGTCTCATGGCGAAAGATAAAGAAGGCAGAATTAGGAAAGCAGGGTCTTAATGATAAGCATCATTTAATGTGCAGTTCTTCCTAAGTTAGTCTGGAGTCTCTGAGTATTTTGATTACTTGAGTTTTCTGTGATTTAATCATTGAACTGTTTTGCTTGGTAGATTTTTGCTTTACATTAATCTATGAAAAAGAGACTGCTGGCTCTGAAAAATAATGGGGCTATGAATGTGATGTGAGATGAAAAATTTTGCTGGCATTTTAAATCAGAAGTCATATAAGCTATATGTAATATTTTTAAAAAGGTACAGGAGGCTTACACGGAAAAAAGAATTGCTCTCAAGAAAATCATACAAATTTAAATACAAAATAGAAGGGTTATGTTTATCAACCAAATTTATTGTATTTCCTGAAGTATATTAAGGCATCGATATTGATAACTGAAAATTAAAAGAAGAAATAATATCTGTGATATGTACCAATATATGTCTAAACCCATTTATAATGGAAAAGAACCATACAAAATATTCTATCTGATTAGTTTAAGAAATAATGTTGAAAATTAAAAATTTAGAATGATTTAGAATGTATTTAGAATGATTCTGGCAGGTCAGAAGCCATATTGACTAGTGATAGTTTAGATAGAAAACTAAAATATATAGCCATCGTTTCTTTCTAGGTCTATGCTTATAAATCCTGTCAGTGAAAAAATGACACAATGATCAGACTCTCCTAAGTTACCACCAACTTCTTGAATATTCCATTAAGGAAAATCTCTAATAGTAATATCCCATGTTTATCCTGTTTTATGCTCTGAAGTTTCAAGAGACTTCATACATAATCTTATGGTAATTGTCATCAATATTTTAGAAGTAGCAAGCATTATTATTATTTTTTTAATTTTTACTGCAACTACAGTTTTGGGGAGGGTATAATATATGAAAGTTTGAAAAACTAATCCCACAGCACCTGTCATGATTCAGGTTAAGGATTAACTCTGTTATCTGGATTCAATGTCATAAATACAAGAAGAAGCATTTTCCTACCTATAGCTAAGAACTTTGCTTCTTTCTCCATCTGAATTAGCAGAGAATGTTAAAATACAAATAAAAAGCTCATGTTAGGAGTTTTCAGTATTTCAACCAGGGGTAAAAGGAAGCATTTCTGGGACCCAATGTTCTCTAATATGCTTTGAAATAATTGATAACACAATAAGTCATATTAACAATGCATGCTTCCATATAGAAACCCAGTGACAGTCTAAATAGGACAATCATGCAGGGTTTTTTTTTTTAACTCTGTGTAGCAATTGGCCAAAATTAACTTAAAGGAATCACTTTTTCTGCACATACACACCCTCTTGGATGGAATATTAACTACCATATTTGTCCTAACATCAGTAGCTACGTTCCCTTCACATTAGCTGCAGCATAACAGTAAAGATGAGCAATAGATTCCTCAGGAAAATACATGTTTTCTCAAATGGCTTACATGAATATTCAACATTTATTCTATGAATATTGATAGATAACATTTCATATGACAACAATCTTGTTCTTGCAACGCAAAGGCTCCATGTAGCTTTGTCACTTGGGAAAAATATGATTTATTTATTCTCTGATTAGAAAATATATTATTCTTCAATAATCCCGGGGGCATGCTTCTACATCAGAGCTAAATTGATTTATCCAAATTTTCTCTGAAGACAGATGGAAAAATAACCATGTCTGAGGTTAAGCGATAGCTGCCTCAGTCCAGACAGCGAAATGAGAATAAGGGACTGGAGCATCAAAGGCATTGGTACAGCAGAGGAGTCAATAGCAACTATTTGCATACTCTAGGGTTAGGGTTAGGGAAAAGTGTTAGGACGTTTTTCTATTTACTATATAAGAAAGAATACATATTGAAAATATTTTAATGTAGCCACTTACTGTGTTTCTAGTAAGAAATTAATGTAACCAGTCCATATGGTAGAGCTGTATTATTATTTCATACAGCTTTGCTCTAGCTTAGTTAGTGGCTTCAGCAAAATACTTTCCTTTGGAAGGTTTTAAGAATCTATTTAAGAAAGTAATATATAGGGTGTTTTTTTTTGCAGTCTGTATTCTTCAAATAACATTTTAAGGCTGCTTTAGTTGGTCATTAGGACAGATAAGCGCCACCATTTTTCCCAATTCTTTCTAACACTGCTTGAATTCTAATACAACAAATCTGTATGTTTGCTGGGTGACATAGCATCTCAAATTGCTAATTTTGCTATTTTTACTAGTTCACATGACCTTTAAAATGTGAAGAATGAGTCAGCATATATTAACAAATTCTACCAACAGATTCTAATCTTGTAATGTAAAACATATTCTATACCCTGCAAAGTCATTGGTATATTTGAAGATAATTTTCTTAGCCTGGATCCCTAGAAAATAGCCTGAGGCAAGACTTTTTACTAATACTTTACTGCGATGCACAACCCCAGGGTAGCCAGAGGGAGCGAAATGAGGCCAGGAAAGTTGGGAAGCAAATGCAGGGTCATATGTCACCATGTTGGTCCCTAGTTCAGGAGGCACCTGCTGCGTGCCCAGCAAATACACCTGTGCTGCTGTCAGTAGCATCTTGAGAATGGTGACGCTGTCCTCTAAGGTGGGCCTTAATCCAATGAGGGTGTGGGAAGATGAGCTAGGGACTTGGCAAAGAAGCTGGCCAGCCTCAGGTAATGGAGCTACATGGGCTGAGCAAAGTTGGTCAGTTTTAGCATCAGTTAAGGCTGAGAAAGGTGAACAAGGGCCAGGGAGAGAGGTGTGGCCAAAAGAAGCTCTGGAGGTACCCAAGATAAGTCTGACACAGACACCACATTAGATTTGGAGTTTCGTGGTCCTCACGTTCCAAGTCCTTTTCCTGAATGTCCAGGGCCCTCCTTCCACTTCTGCTGTGGGTTTGCTCTGTGACCTATACTCCAGATGCATCCCCAGCAGGGTTTCTCAGCCTGACCTTGGGCCGGATAACCCTTTATTGCAGGGGTTGTCCTATGTATTAAAGAATGTTCAGCAGCATCCTTGGCTTCTACCCACTGGCTTCTGGGAGCTCCCTTGACCCAGTTGTGACAACCCAAAATGTCTACAGGCACTGCCGAATGTTTCATGGTTGGCAAAAGTGCCCTAATTGAAAATCTGTGATGTATACAACCCACGTACATGTTAGAATCTACTTGTCCCATCTCCCAATTCCCTAGGTCTACCTTTACTTTCCAAAAAGCTGATCTATACATTAGTCAGTGAGCTTACACACAAGCAGGCTATAATTATCAAAAGGACATTTGGATTTTCAAGGCATTGTACTTCCCTTGTTTTCCTTCCTCTTCCCTGAGCATCCCTTCTCTAACTTCTGATTTTTCATCTTCAAGGACCTAAATAATGGGTGAGTACAGAGGCCCTGTTTCCAGTCCTGCAGCAAACTAACTCAGTAAATTGAATCCTTCTACTCTTTTTTTTTTTTTAATTGGAGTAAAATTGCTTTACAATGTTGTGTTAGTGTCTGCTGTAAATGAAGTGAATCGGCTACATGTATACATATATCCCTTCCCTCAGGGACCTCCCTCCCACCTCCCCATCCCACCCCTCTAGGTCATCACAGAGCACCGAGCTGAGCTCCCTGTGCTATACAGCATGTTCCCACTAGCTCTCTATTTTACACACGGTAGCATATTTATGTCAAACCTAATCCTTCTACTCTTTTAATCATCGATTATTTTGCATGGAGAGACATATGTGTAGGCTCTGAATCAAACTGGCTAGTTATGAATCCTGAGGTCACCACTTAGGGCTGCTGTGAAATTTATTATCAGCACATCCCCACTTACGGGAGATGCTGATAAGAAATAATGTCTACCTTGGAGAGTTGTGGGAGAACTACATGACATTATTAACATAATATGGCTGTCATGCTACTTGGCTTATCTCAGACAATGAACATCAGCTATTATTGCCATCTGCATTTATATTCCGATCTCTCATGTAAACTTCACTCCTTAAAGCATCTTCACATGAGATTTAGATAAGTCAGGAATATACTCAGCATTCTTCTAAAAACTTCCTCTTTGTACTACTTTGCAAGGACATGTGCTTTTTCTACTCCCAGTTTTTAAATCTTGGAGGTGCCTTTCACTTTTTCCACATCTGGTCTTCTCATTCTTCCTCTCATACAGTAACACCTCATATTTGGATTGTGCTTTCTGATTGGAAAGCATTTTCAATTTGCTTCTTTCAAAATTCCAGTGAGTCAGGAAGGACAAGTGCATTCAATATCAATTCAAAAGAAAAAATGTTATTTAGAAGCTCTTATGAAGCAGAGACTATTTTAGTTTCCAGACAATGAAAATAAGAAATCAGGTCCGTGGATTACTGTAAGGTACCTAACTTGTTACCCTGACTGTGAGTAATGCCCTTTCCTATCCTTCTTCACGTCCCTGCTAGACAATTTGCCAAAACACGATGGCTTAAAGATCTAAAATCATCCCCGGTGGTGACATAAGTGTTCTGCATCACCTTCGAATATGGCTGGTCCCTCCCTATTTTTTTAAAGCATGCTTAACTCCTAAACTCCATTCTAATGAGGTAGACCTGCCCGCTTTCTTTCATCCCATCTGTGTTTATTTCATTATTTTCCTCCCACTGTTATGTCTTTTTCCTGGAATTGTGTACATCCTACATATTATTTAACAATGCAGTCCCCTTTGCTTACTTGAGGGTGGAATGGTATTTCGTGCGTCTTAACTCTTTCCAGTAGGGAATTTCACACAGTGTAACGTTTAATTGTCCTCAGATCATTTCAAATGCTGTAGTTCTGTCTCCTGTGCTAGATTGTAAACCTGTGAAGATTGGGGCCATATGGATGAGTACTTATGTTTACCAGATACTTAGAATAAGATTTCTAGTCTATACCTACTTGCAGGATGAGCATTTGATCTTTCCAGACATCAAGGATAGTGGCTTAGTCCAAAGAGAAGCTATCATAGAGGGAATTTCATGTATGTTGGCAATCTGGGGATTTCGGTGTCTCTAGAGACGTAGCATATGCCATCCACCTCTTCCATTTAGTAGTCCTCAGATCATGCTCACTTTAGACATGTATTTTTGCCCTTCAACATAGCTAATCACAGCAAAACCACTCCCAGGAAGAACTCTCACTACGGTCTCGGCAGCAACTCCTCTTCTGCCAAGCCAGGAGTTACATCAGAATTCCAGGACTGTGTGACTCACTGACATCTAGCGATTGGTGCTGTTGCAGTATGCTTTCAAATGTAACAAATGAAAGTTGTGTTAGGACACATACATATGTCTAGGACATTCTTTTAGCTTCACTCAAATGATAATTTTTGGGAGAACTGGAAAATAAAGAGATTTACATTCTTGTAAAGTTGATCTTAACATAAACAAACAGGTATATCTGTATTTTTCCTGTCTGTAACAATCACACCTGGCTGTACCTGTTATTCTCAGAAAGAGATTAGAAATGACAGTGGCAGTTAAAAATTGGTGTTACTGCAATTTCAGTTTTCACTTACAGTATTCTTTTGTACCAACCTCAAGCATTTTGACTTCCAGATCAGCTTCCTATTAGCTGCATTCCGTTGTAGTACACAAGAAGAACGTCAGTGTTGAGAGGGTTTATAAAGATAAAGACTCTTATTTTTTTGTCTTTGATAAAGAATTTGTAATATTGCTCTGCTCTTAAAATTCATCCTTTTAGCTAATTAAAAAAATGCATGGCTTACGTAGGGTAAGTTTTAGTGTTATGAAAATAAATTACTAGCATTTAGATATTTTCCCAGGATGCTTTAGAAATCGAACTGTATTTATATTATGAAAAGTCCAAAAGTACACTCTTTCTTTCAGCAGTGTGTTACTGAGATATTTTGTTGATTTGTCACTAAGAATGTTACCTCACTGTGGACTTTTGGAAAAAGTGAAGTCAATTTCCAGGGCTACTTTACATGGTTCCTCAGAATACCAAAATCAAATTTCTTGATGATTTCCTCTTTCGTATTTTAATGTAAATATCAAGTATTCAGTTTCAGAGATAAAAAGTGAGTGAACGTGGAAGAAGTTGAAAGAGCTCTTCTTTTATGTGTGAGGGAACCAAAGGGTTATCTCGCTGAGTAAAAAGCAAAGGGAAGCTGGAGCCGCATCAGGATTAATATAAGGACTCTCCTCACTAGGCACCATCTTAAAGTGAAAGCGTTCTCAGGTCACCACGGTTAATGAGTCTTATTTACAGGAAGCAATTTAAGTACCGACTTAACTTCCCCATCATGCAGAACTGTGCCTTGACCTACAAAGGTAATAAATAAGAGTTGTCTCGATCTATAATAGAAACTGGGGTTACAATGCATGTCTTCTGAACTCATCAAAGGAAATGGTGGATGAGTAATTATTTCCTCTCCAGCGAACAAAAGGATGCCAGCCAGGAAAACCTACTCAGAAAGAAAAATAACATTTTTGGGTGCACTGGGTCTGGTTCCGTAACATGTGTTAACTGAGCCAAAAATACATTCAAGTGATTTTGACAGCTGAACAACTGGTTGAAAAGTGAAAAATATATTAACTAGCTAAAGGCTTTAGCGCTAAGAAATCAGTTTGATTTTACTGTCAGATTACTGAGAGTGCCTCTCGCTTTGGGATGCTGTTGAGTAGCGGTGACCACCAGCCAGTGACTCCTAAGGAAAAGAAAATAATAAGTAACAGGTACGAAAGTGATGCATCTCCGGGATCCAGGCTTTAACTTCCATGTGGGTTATGATTGATGTGCTTCCACCAACTACTCAGAACTTGAGCTTTCACTGGCAGCAGGAAGGGGAACATGGCGACTGACAATCTTTGTGTCGTCTGAAGTGACAAAATCTTGCCTCTCACTTCCTCTGCTTCTTCAACAGATTAAGACAGTTTCCCTCATCCTCTATCTCCTTGCAAGAGAGATCGCCTCTATCTCCTATCTATTAGCAAAATTTATGACAATATAATGCAGTGAATTTGCTTGTTTTCTCTTCTTGACAAGGACTTTTCCTTGCAAGCTTGCTCCACAGGTGCTGGTGAGATAAACTTTGCGCTTATCAGAGTAAATGATTTTTTAAATCCATGAGCCTACTGGTAAAGAAAGTTCAATCATTTCCTTTTAATTCCACATTTTCCCAACATCTTGAGTTTAAACTTCCCAACTCCAGTTTTCGTCCTTATTAGAAGTCATACTCCCGGGGATGTGGCACGTGTGTGTGTGTGTCCCTGTGTGCTGTGAATACATGCTTGCGCGTGCAAGAGACCAAAGGAACTCTTTCCTGTGCCTGAAAGTCTAGGAAATCAGTCCACCAAGTAATATTTCTGAGTGCACAACACCTCTGCTGTGCACGTAAAAAGCTTGCTGGACTTAGATTCAACAGCTGGGTAATTATATCACAGCTTTTGCATTCACTAGGTATGTAACCTCGGAAGGCACTTAATTGCTCTAAATGTTCATTCCTTCATCTGTAAGCAAGTGATGAAAGCAACGCCCACTGTAATATTAAGTAAGATACTTTTTGTGGAAATTCTTTATAAAATGAATCACTCAATTAAAATGAGGATTTTTTTCAGGTGCATACCTTTAGACTTTCTCTTTCATCAATAGTATCACTGCATTTTAATTAGTGTTTTCATTGCTATATCACCCCTTATATTGAGACCTTTTCAAGGGCAAAAACTTTGTTTCTCTAACATTGCAATGGTATGTGACACACAGTAGATAATAAATATTTGTTGATTAACAGATGTACCCAGGATTACAGAGAAAGAAAATTAAAGCAGAATATTGTATTCTAAACTAGATCATGTCACAAGGGCTCTGTAGCACTAGCTTCACTTGGAGTGACTAAAAAGACTCTTGGAAAAGGAAGTCATCCTTTGAACACACAGATGCCCATTGCCTGTGACTACTAAAGCACAGCCACGTGACCCCGGTCAAGTGGGAAGATCAACCTGAAAGTAACATTTATTTAATTTCCAATCTACTTGATTTAATTCTATTCAGTTATATTATTTGTAGTTCATTAAAATATATTTAACTAGTTTCATAACTCAATTAATTTGCACCCAATTTACAGTGCCCTTTGTTGTGTTTTGTGTGAATTTTAGAAACAACTTTGAGGATGGTCACACTAGATGATTAAAGAAAAAACTTTACAAATTAAACTACGCAGATCGGATGATTTGGTAACAGCTGGGGAAACAGTTGTAATGAGGACATGAAGTGAGACTTGACTAGAAAGAGGCGTTACAAGAAAACTGAGAAGTAACAGAAGTCTGGGCTTATAAGGAATGATTAAAGAAGTAGGTCATCTTGAGTATGTGGATCAAAGACTCTACAGTTTAAGGCAAAGAATTGTTAAAGGAGGGAGGAGGCAAATCTTGAAATTGATGAAAATCTGAAGATTAAGTAAATCCTTGTAAATTCAACCCCAGATATTTGAGGCTACACTGTATGTTTTACTTAAATATTTGAAAATCTGAGCTCCAACTGTTGCTTCTGGACTCGGTTATGTATATATGTACCCACAGTCTCACTCTATTAAGTACATAATTATCTAATATCTACCATATGTAGGGGGCTGTGCTTTTAATAAGCTAGGGATAAAACAATAGATAAGAACATCCTGTTCTAGCCCTAAAGAAACTTATTAATTTATCAGAAGGTGATAACAACAACAAAAAAATACCCTCATATGTGTGCTGCATTTTTGCTACAAAATGACTTTTACTGCAGTGGTTTATAACTGAACTGATCATATGAATCAACTCAGTATTTTATCAAAAATATGTATTTCTTTGGTCACAAAAGGTATGCTGAAATTTTATAGGAAAGTAGACATTAAGATGCAAGGAAACTTTTAAAAAGCAAACATCAGCCATCACAAGGTGAGCCAGAGCCATGAAAGAAATTGCAAAGCCTTTCTGCATGATGTCCAACATAAATACTAATGACAAAATGTAGTGGGGAATTTAAGTAGACAATAAATAGATGATAAAAAGGTTTATACGGCCATGTCCAGATATTTGGAATCTAAGGCAACATGGAGCCATTGAAGACTTGGTGACAGTGAGTACCTGGGACAGAACTGTGTCTTGGCAAAATCACAGTAATGACAGCAGGAAGATGATCAAAGCTTTGAGAGTTGGCATGACAATTCAATGGTTCCAATCAAACTGCGAGAGCTGGAATTTGTTTAAAGGCGCTGTAGACATGATAGGAGAGATTCACAAAACTTATATCAGGAATGGTGGATAGGAGGAGGGGTGGGAAAGAGTCTATGATTTTAACTCTCTAGCTTGCAACTCGTATTATTGCATTAAGTCCACTAAGACATAGGCATGGATGATAAATTCAGATTTGAACATTTTATGTGTCTAATACTCACACATCCACAAGGAAATGTGCAGCAAAAAGCCATGTTGGTTAGACACTCAAGACAGAGGCGAAGACTGGAGATAGAATTTGGATATCATGTTTATTACGATACAAGATGAAACAATGGGGATAAATGCGGTAAGTGGTAGAGATGGGGAAGAAAATCAAAGGAGAGAGAAACAGGGCAAAATTGAGTTAGAAGAAGAATGAGCGGGACATCAGAAGTGTGTATTTACATGCACAACAAAGTGAAAAGCACTATGAAAAATTTTAAAGGAGTGAAGAATAAGAAGCCACAGGACTTGATAGTTAGGAGGTAAATAAAGTGCTTTTTTTCCAGCTTCATTGAGATACTGACAAATAACATGGTACAAGTCTAAGATGTATAGTGGGATGATTTGACACTGTAGACCTTGGAAAGCGTTTACCCCAATAAAGTTAGTTAATACATCCTTCACCTGCTACAATTACCATTTTGTGGTGGTTGTTATGTTGAGAACATTTACACTCTGTTCTCATAGCAACTGTCAAGTACATAATACAGTGTTTTTGACTGTCGTCACCACGCTGTACATTATATCTCCAGGTCTTATTCATCTTATAACTGGAAGTCTGTACCCTTGACCTTCCTGTCCCCATTTTCCCTACTCCCCAGCCCCTGGAAACCACCATTCTACATTCTACTTCTATGAGTTTGGTTTTTCAGATTCTACGTACATATAAGTGAGATCATAGAGCATTTGTCTTTTTCTGTCTGACTTATTTCACTTGACGTGAATAACGATAAATGTTGCTGTGATAAATGTTGGTGCCTTTGCCTAATCAGAGTCCAATCCTCTTTCTTTAGGGACATAACTAATCTTTCTTCAGTGTAACTGCTGGTGGTACCAGGGATGGAGGTGTTAAATGATGGAGAGGTACCAAAATTTGACCAATCAGAATCTCTCTGAAATGTGATTCTTGAGTCAAAGGGATCAAAATGATTGGAGAAGATTCACCCTTAAAAAGATTTCACGTGGAGATTGCCTCTTCATTTTAGCTGCTTTCCCCTTAAAGCTATCTCTTCTCTTTATTTTTTTTTATTTATTTTATTTATTTAGTTTCAGCTGCATTGGGTCTTCCTTGCTGCGCGCAGGCTTTCTCTAGTTGCAGCGAGCGGGGGCTACTCTTCGTTGTGGTGAGTGGGCTTCTCATTGCAGTGGCTTCTCTTGTTGTGGAGCACGGGCTCTAGGCGCACGGGATTCAGTAGTCGTGGCACATGGGCTCAGTAGTTATGGCTCACGGGCTCTAGAGCACAGGCTCAGTAGTTGCAGTGCACGGGCTTAGTTGCTCCGCGGCATGTGGGATCTTCTTGGACCAGGGATTGAACCCATGCCCCATGCATTTGCAGGCAGATTCTTAACCACTGCACCACGAGGGAAGTCCTAAAGCCATCTCTTTTTCTGAGGCCTTCTCCTTTGATATGCTCAGCGATCTCATTTTCTTCCAATATCTTTCGCTTTTACTTAAGCTTGTCAGATTTAGTTTCTGTTGCTTGCCTTCACAAAATTCTAAGTGATACAGAAATGAATATAAGTGGGGGCTGATACATAACAGAACAAAGATGCTAAATGAGTTGAGGTAGGTAAGAGAAATGAGGACAGTTCTATTCTGATCTGGAAGTTGGCTACTGCCTTTTGTATATTAAGAAACTATGTGCCTACCAGGATTCTAGTTATAAAACTTCAACCTATTGAACTATGTTGGCTAATTATTGCAACTTCAGAAAACGTCCAACATCAAAGAGACAAGATTCAGTTGAAGTGGTCAGTATGACAATAAATAAGAAAATTAAAGTTAGGAATTCCTGCCTATTGCCAATGATCCAAGATTCTTGAGAGTCAGCTATGAAAATCTGTAAAGTAGAAAAAGCGAATCATCCGTCCCAAGTTAAAGTCAGGGACTGAAAACCAGGGAGGGAGAAGATACGGGGCGTCCAGGTAAAGCCTTCCCTGCCTGCCCTCCACCCTGTGCACATCTGTGCAGCTCAGGAGAGCTGACCTCGCTAGGGTGTAGATACCTATATAGTGATACTGCCTTTCTGTGTTTCAAGGAGTAAATGGAATATGTGTGAATGAAGGAAGAAACAGGTTACTCTTAAGATAGATTTCGGTAAAGAAATGGAGGAGAATTGTGGTCCAGGGAGTTATTTGTTTTCAGGCGTAGAGAAGATATGAATATGCTTGTAAGCCTAAAGAAGGAAGCAGTGGAGAGGAAAAGACCAAAGCAAGGAAAGAGAAATAAAGGCATCAGCCCACAAAGGCAGAGGGAGATGAGGAGGAAAAAGGCACCAGTGTTCGTTACGCAGGCGTCACTGAGGTTAGTGGAGCATCAGATAGACCGCGGGGAGTTTACCCTCCTCGCGGTCTCCATCCATCCCTGGAAGCTAACCCTGCACGACAGGATGCTTTTCAAAGTGCGTTTGGTATTCTAGTGTCTCTTCTAGAAAAGCTGGGCGCCTTCTCACTTCAAAAGCTTTATTGATTTTGGCCCCTCATATGCAGCACTTTTGGAATCGCTGCCGGGGTGGCTGCTCTGTGTGAGGCTGCATGCGGCTGGGGGCCACACAGTGAAGGCACCACCCTTGGCCTTGCAGGGCTTGGTGTCGGGGAGCGGGGATGGGGTCTGTGCACTGATAAATGCAGAGCTGCCTTGCAGTATGATGTGGTCCTATACCCAACCCAGAGTTGGGGCAAATTAAAAACTTCTTGGAAGAAATGACATTTAAGGTAAGATGTAAAGGATGTGTTGAAATTATTCAAGGAAAGGATCTGGGAGAAGAGGAGCAGGTTCAAGGCAAAAGAATGGCAGGTATGAAAGAAAACATAAAGGCCACTGAGAAGATGAGAACAAAGCTGTACAAAGTAACAATGTGTAATCTAAATGGCAAAATTGTTTTAAAATCTCTGTTTTTCTAAGTATAGTAAGTTCATATAAAAAGACTAAATAATTTAAGGAACATAACATGACCAGGTACAGCAGATAAACTGGAAAGTTTATCTTATTAGAAAATGTTCAATTGAATTATTTCAACATAATGAAATAAGTTATGTTCATCCTACAAGAATGTTATTTAAAATTGTGTACGGTAATATTATTTCCTTACTCCAGACAGTTATTCTGTGACATAAAATGATCAAATTCTATATACACATAATCATTATTTTCCCCCGTCTGTTTTGTTTTATGTGTTTATTACTATGCATTATTTTTATATTTTATACTTATGATCATTTAAGCTTGACTTAGATCTAGAATATGGATGGAAGTACAGTTTGTATTTTATTGTGTTTAAATAAATGCATTTACAACTCATTTCCAGGTTAGGATTCTGAACTGTATACAGACACTACTCATTCTTTTTTTTTTTTTGGAAACCCTGTATCAATGCATTTTTAGTGTATTACTTCATTCTATTTTTTCTAGTCAGGCTTTAATATTTTAAATTCCTTCTCCTTTAAGTTCTTGGCATCTTATAAGTGTATGCAAATTTTTTTACCCTTTTATCTTTCAGAGAAGATCACTTCAGTTTATTGAAAAGAGCAACAGCTTTGGAGCTAGAGAGACATCAGTTACTTTCCTGTCTCTGCCTCTTATTGGTTGATCCTAATAATACTTAAGTTATCTCAACTTTAGTCTCCTCAACTCCCACATAGAAAACACTTTTTCTCCCCTGAAATAATCTGGCACTTCCTGCTTGGATTAAAAATTTGCACATCCAGTTGAGAAATTCAACTATGGAGAAGATAACCTACAGAAATAAAAGCACCAAGAGATCATAAATATGAGCAAACATGTTTGCTTCAAAAGCTTCCAAAGAACAAGAAATGGAAACTACGTATTTACTTCAGTGCAATGACTGAAAAAATATATTTCATATTTATGATGTAGTTATCATAGACATGTATGACGTAAAAGCAATTGGTTAGACTTATAGTTATTGACATGGAGGCATAAGCATAATACATTGAGTGAAAATAGTAAAAAGAAAGTCACCATCAAATAGTTGTTGATTGAAATAGCCAAAGAAATGAATGCGTGGATGGACTGAGCTGTGTGCGCGGATAGTAGAGCACAGCCTCTGGAGCAGTCCCAGGAGGGGTCACAAAGTTCAGGGTCATGGTGGTCATACTCAGGGTTGGGGGATGTGCTTTCCCAGGTTTGGTGGGGCAGAAAAGAAATGTGAAATCCACTGCCCCATCGCAGTGATCTCCGAGTGTACAGATTGCATGTCCAGGAAAATTTAAACAAATATTGGGCATCATCGCAAAATTTTTATTTTATTTTGAATTTTACCAGAGATGATTTTAAAAAGCACCCTGCAAGCCGCAAGGCACAGGGATATTAGCTCGGTGCTTTGTGACAGCCTGGAGGGGTGGGATAGGGAGAGTGGGAGGGAGGGAGACGCAAGAGGGAAGACATATGGGAACATATGTATATGTATAACTGATTCACTTTGTTATAAAGCAGAAACTAACACACCATTGTAAAGCAATTATACCCCAATAAAGATGTTTAAAAAAAAAAAAAGCACCCTGCAACCTACTCTCACATCAAAGAACACAAGAAATCACATTACTTCAAAATTAGCAAGGATCATGAACTACATGGTGTTCCCACAAATAGTACACATACACTTTGTGAAAACATTACTCTTCTGTTGTAATTTTCATCTTTTGGACTCAGACTGCTGAATACCTCTCATAATCCCAAACCAGCCCAGAGGCATGAGTCTAGGAGCCCCTGTCATGGTGTGACCATTGCAGATCTGAAGAATGGACAGAAGTAGAGGAGAAGACTTCAGTGGGGAGTTATTTTGTTTGCTTTTAATAGGTTATTTTACCCAAAGAATTTAAAAGGAGGAATCTAGAAAACAAGCCCAGTTTCTACAGTCAAACTAAAATCACCATCAACGCTATAGATTCTTGGCTGATCAATTAAATGTTGTGTGTTCTTTATATTAATCTAACCCAAATAAAGACTCAGGGTCAGAGGATGGTATGCACTGAAGTAAAAGGTGAGAGTGAATTGCCTCGGCTACAAAGATAATGGATCCAGAGGCAAGAATATAAGCAGGTTATTATACTGGAGCTCAATCTAATGCATTAAAACAAAACAACAATTACAACTCCACCACAAAAGCAGAGCGAAGGGGATACAAAGCAGATGTCCTTGCCTGAGAGCGTAGTGCACACCACATGAGTACGCCATGTGGAAACAGATGACAGTGGACACTTGACATTTGTTAAACTTAACCACGAGTGAGGTAATTATTTTTTTTAATTTAATTGTAAGCTGAATACTTCAGAGAGAAGCACATTCCTCATAAACACTGCTACATCTCTGCTTATGACTTTAGAAGCATCATTAACAGCCTTTACTTTTTAATTAACTTTTGATTGGATAGCTGAAAACCAAAGATTATATATATATATATATATATATATATATATATATATATATTTCAGAATCTCAGGTCAGATTTGTTTTGATCCTATCTTTATGAATTTATTTTATTTATTAATTTCCCTGGGGGTGGGCACACTTTCTTTTAGAATATCAACACTACTGGGAAGTAAAAAAGAAGAGCCTCTTTCCCTTTTCATAATTCAAGAGTATTTACTGACTCTTATAGTATTCTGCTTGGGCTGCCATAGCAAAATACCACAGACTGGGTGGCTTAAATAACAGAAATTTATTTTTTCACAGTTGTGGAGGCTAAAGTCCAAGATGAAGGTACCAACATATTTGATTTCTGATGAGGGCTTCTTCCTGGCTTGCACCTTCTCCCTGTGTCCTCACATGGCGTTTCCTCTGAGCTCACATGGAGGGAGAGAGAGCTCTGGTGTCTCTTCATCTTCTTATATAAGAACACCAATTCTGTGGGATTAGGGACCTACACTTATAATCTTATTTAACCTTAATCACCTCCATAAAAGCCCAACTCTAAATATAGTCATGTTGGGGGCTGAAGCTTAAACATATGAATTTGGGGGAGATACAGTTTCATCTATAATGAGATGTTTATATTATTCATTGTTTCATGTATCGAAAGCTTTTTAAAAATTTTAATTAAACTTCTAAAATTTTGGTGAAAACTTGTGAGATCTCTGGTTTGGGTAAATAGCTTGAAAATTCCTAAGGCTTGAACTTTGGGGCAAAAATCCCCTGAAACTAATCCTGTATAATCTGTTTGTGATATGTTGTGTATTTGGCGGCATTAAAATATTTAGAAGTAAAGCAAGCTTAGCACAATTTATAAATTCATCTTGTAAAACAGAGGAATCGTTCACCATAAAGGACAAGTACTAAGTGTGAGAATTTAGAAATAAATGACAAAGAGATGGCTTATAGTAGGTTAGTCCCCAAAAAAGGTCCCAAAATGGCTTTGGTAAAGAGAAATGAAGGGCTGTTTGAGCAGATAAGGTGATGTGAGGGGAATGAAGTCTCATTTATTTTGTTTCTTTGTACAGTAAAGGGAAAGTCTAGAAGAGATAAACCAAGAATCAGAAAAGTTGCAAGTACAGTCTTCATAAGAGTTCGAGTATGAAAAATTCTTCAGATAAAGGTCAGGAAATTTCATTTTCTTTCAACTGTTTTACTGAACTATTTTGTTGTGTAAAATTTAAAACCTGGAAAAAGTGTTTTTATGGATTTCATAAGAACAAATTACATTTTAGGAGAAAGAACGAACGAGACGGGGTGTTCCACTCATGATGATGATTATAAATACCCAAGAACATCCCCACAATTTTGTCCCAAATACACTAAACAGAAGTTAATGGCAGTCAAAGAACAATCCAGGAAAGTGCCCAGGAGGAGCTCTCTCATTTTCATAAAACTAGATTATACCCCTTGACCTATAATTACAGAAATTTTACACCTGTCAAGTTGTGGCCATCAGTACATTGTTTCACTGTGAAATCCAGCTCGTTTCTCACACACAGTGGCAAGTTCAAAGAAACCTGCAATCTGAATTTGTCCTTCTCACTTTCAATACACTTGCTGCAACTTTCCCCCTAGATTCGTGACATCTGTTTCTAGCCTGTAGTATCCTCAAAACATGGGTTATTTCAAGGGAAAACTTTAAAAAATTTTTCTTAGAATATTTTTTGAGAGATGGCAAAGTGAATTATATCTATGTTGCCTAGGCTGTGTGTTCCATTTGTGTTTTCTGGGTCCTAGATACTGGTCAAAGACCACCCCAGGGGACATAAAAAGGAATGGAAATAGTAGCAAAGGAATCAGCTTCTCAAAACGTCCACTGGCCTCTTGGTGAGAGCACTTCTTCCTGATGACTATATAGACATATTTTAATTTTCACCTCTAACACTCTGGGCCCCTGAAATAATGTACAGAGCTGTTCTCAACCACACAAACTCATTCAGGTCTTGCCCAATCATTTACCTCCTAAACTGCTGGAGGGCATAATCCTAAGAACAGGAAAAGGCACAGATGTCCCCTCTCAACACTTATTTTCAACATCATACTGGAAGTCCTCGATAACGCAAGAGAGCAAGAAAATGAAATACAAGGTATATGGGTTGGGTAGGAAGAGATAAAATTGCCTTTGTTTGCAGATGACATGATTGCCTATGTAGAGATTCTGAAAGAAGTGATCAAAAAATTCTTGGAACTAATAAATTATTATAGAAATGTGCAGGATGCAAGGGTAATATAAAAAATCAATTGTTTTCTTATCAACAATAAACAAGTAGAATTTGAGATTAAAAATGCATTACCACTTACAGTAGCATTCTAAAAATTAAATTTTAGGTATAAATCTAACATAATGCATATAAGATCTTTATAAGGAAGACTATAAAACTGTGGATGAAAGATATCAAGGATTAAACAAATGGAGAGATATTCCATGTTCATGGATAACAAGACTCAAAATTGTCAAGATGTCAGTTCTTCCCAACTTGATCTATACATTCAACTCAACAAAAATCCCAGAAAGCTATTTTGTGGATATCCACAAACTGACTCTAGAGTTTATATAGAGAGGCCAAAGACCCAGAAGAGCCAAAATTATATTGAAAGAGAAGAACAAAGTTGGCAGACTTACACTACTTAAATTCAAGACTTACTATGGAGCTACAGTAATAAAGGCAGTGCCGTATTGGTGAAAGAAGAGAAAATAGATCAATGAGACAGAATGAGGGCCCAGAAATAAACTGGCATAATTAGAGTCAACTTGTTAAAGTAGAGATCTATAACAATAACAAGGCAATAAAATGGAGCAAAGATAGTCTTTTCAACAAATGTTGCTGGAACCTGGACATCCACATGCAAAACAAATAAACAAAAAAATGTAAGGACCTTTCACCCTTCACAAAAACTAACTCAAGTGGATCACACACCTAAATGTAAAAATCAAAAGTATAAAACTCCTAGAAGACAGGACAAAACTTAGATAACCTTGGATATGGTGATGACATCTTAAACAAAACAAAGGTAAAATCCCTGAAAAAAACAAATGGCAAATTGCATTTTACTAAAATTAAAAATTTCTGTTCTATGAAAGACAATTATCAAGAGAATGAGAAGAGAAAAAAGAATTGTTAAAACTCAGCAATAAGAAAACAAACAGCCTGAATAAAAAATAAGCCAATGGCTTAAATAGATACTTCACCAAAGAAGATATACAGATGGAAATTATGTATAAGAAAAGATGTTCAATATTAGATGTCACTATTCTAAATTAAATTAAAACAACAATAAAATATCACTACATAAGTATTTCAATGGCCAAAAATCCAGAAAACTGACAAAATCAAATGCTAGCGAGGACGCAGAGCAACAGAAAGTCTCATTCATTGTGGTGGGAACGCAAAATGGTGCAGCCACTTTGGAAGACAGCTTGGCAGTTTCTTATAAAACGAAACAAATTCTTATCGTAAGATCCAGTCATAACATTCTTCGGTGTTTATCCGAAGTTGAAAACTTATGTTCATAACAATACCTGCACATGAATGCTTACAACAGCTATATTCATAATTACCAAAACTTAGAAGCAACTAAGCTGTCCTTCAGTAGATGAATGGATCAATGAACCGTGGTCCATCCAGACAAGGAAATATTATTCAGTGCTAAAAATAAGTGAGCTATCAAGCCACGAAAAGATGTGGAGGAATCTTAACTTCATGTTGCTTAGTGAACAAGCCAATCTGAAAAGGCTACATACTGTAGGATTCCAAAGATATGACATTTTAGAAAAGGCAAAATTATCACTCCTTCATATTTTGGGATTACTTATCTCCTAGTTTATTGAAGATGCTATCAATTGTGTCTTTTTTCACTATATTAATTGCTTTTTCTGTTTTGAATGGATAAGAAGACAATAAAATAATACATATGTTACTGCTAAGAACTTGCCATTTGAGACTGAAGATTTCACATTTTTTTCTAACATACAACTCAGAGGCTGACAGGCTTCTTCCCAATTCTAGCCCCTGACCTCCCCTTTCTTAGAGCATTTTATTTAGAAAACTTGCCATTGTAAATGATCCCTTTGCCCCTTGGAGATGCAAATCTTCTTCCAGCTTCTCATCCGTTTTATAAACCAGGAGTGTCATTCTCAAGGACCCAGGAGCAATCCCTTTGAAACACAATCACATAGAAAGATAAGACCCTTATCTCCCAGTCTCTGTGGGATGGCAGGAAAATAACCTTGATTAGTCCCAACCAGCAAAAGAAGGTGGTTAATAACACTACCTGGCCTTCCCTATAAAACTTACAGCAATTTTCCACCAGCTCACTCTTGCACTTTTAATCTCCCCATCTTTTGTTTCAGGGAGTTGAGTGCAACCTCTCTCCCCCATTGCAATAGTGTTGAATAAAGTCCTGCTTGCCTGTACCAGTGAAAAAGTGTTGCCTGCCATGTCAGTAAACAAAGGATGTTGCAGCCATTAAAGACACCCCAATGGTGAGCCCTGAGGGAACTCAGAATAGAAACAGGATGACCGCCATCTAGCAGTCACGCTGTAGCAGCCACCCCACCTCTACCCTCTCCACTCCCCCACCCCCCATGCCCCAGTGCACCCTGAGGAGACACAGGATGAGAAAGCACAGGATACTGGCCCCAAAGAGCTGAGGTGCCTATCAAAGGAATGATGTTAGTGAGCTCAGACTCTTGCACCTTCCCATACATAGAAGAGCGTTACATTCCTTAAGTGGAAGTGTCTGGTTTTCTTTAATTAACAGTAGTCTTTTGTTGTTCCCAACTACCTGGTCTTTGTCGCAGAAACTCCTATACATGCTGGCTCCTCCTTTGCCTCTTGGGAGCAGTCTTTCAGAGCTATCTGAGACTGTCTCCCAGGCTTAAGTCCTCAGTTTTGTTCACCAAATAAAACATAATTCTCAACTTTCAGGTTGTGCTCTTTTTTCAGTCTACACCTGTTTACTTTGTCTGGGACAATCTTCCTTTGACAAAGATAATCTTTCACAGGTTTAGAAATCATAACATGGAGGACTTTTATCTCTGCCTGGCCTTAGAGGAATGTTTTAGCTTTCATGAATTTCTGATTCATTTTCAGAAGATAAAAGTTTCCCTTAAATTTGGAAGCTTGTATTTCTCTTGGATAAAGACCACACCAAAGTCCTTTAGTTTTCTCAGACTCTTAAATACATAGAAAGTCAGGCTAAATCACGTGACAAAATAACTGGGAATTACACTAGGTGGATCAAAATCATTTTTTTAGAGATGAAATATCTTAATGAGACTGATTTGAACTACGGGGCAGGAAATAAAATGATTGAATTCTCTAAATTGAGGTACCTGTAGCTAAGCAATTCCTTTCACGCATGTCTTGTATTTTTCATGTGTTAAAAGGGATCAGCCAGCAATACTAATAACAGTAAACACACACACACACACACACACACACACACACACTTTCTCTGAAATAAAATGAAAAGTGCACTTAAAGAGTTTCTGTTTATCTTTCGGAAATCTTTCATGAGAGTCAAATCACCAGATCACACCTGGACAAGGCAGTTTTATTTAAATTAGCTTTCCAAGTCCATCTTGACAAGGATAACTACTTTTATAGCTTTAGAAAGAGGTATACTGCAATTGCCATTTTAATGTAAAAAATAAAGGAAGCTCCTTTTGAGAGGCAGCTGCTAGGTAAAGTAGGAAGTGATCCATTTTTTTCTCTTTTTTTTTTTCCTACTTCTTTCCAGAACTTTCTCAGAGTATCTACTTTATTTTACTCTCAATTTAGAAAAGTATGTGCTTTCAAATTTTGGGTGAGTGTTTGTGACTCCAGGGCCAATTGGGGGCAATAGACAGGATTTCCTTAAATCTATTTATGACATGGTCAGACAATTGTTTCCTTCCTAATGGGAAGGAATCGCAGTAATATAGCTAGCAGCCACTTTCATTTGGGGGATGTAATAAAAGAGACTCTGTAGAAGGTCTTTTGCATCTCATTATCAGACATTCTGCTAAAGTAGCTCTTTATAATGGAAAAAAAGGAGTCTTTCTCCTGAGACTATCTAAAGCTCCATGCTGTTCATTAATAGGCCTGAACAGAGAGGTCTCACATCTTTATTCAAAACCAACATTGGACAAGTCTTTAAAGAAATTATTAGGGCCCTCTTTGTTACCAAGCCTACCTTGTTTCTTTAACCTCATCCTCTGGCTGTGCACAGATCACTCCAAAGAGGGCACATCCAATTCCCTTTACTGCAAATGAAGATGGACTCGCTACTGTGCCACATGAATATTAACCAGTCAGTGGGCACTGGCAATCTGGAAGTGTGTGCTGAGTTTATTTCTTTCCATTTCTAAAAGAAGTAAATGAATTAAAAAAAAAAAAATTCTTGACTGGGGCATCTGGGCCCAGGAACTCAAATTATGAGAGCTGTAAAGAGAAAATTAATATGAGGTGTTGAAACTAAAGATATTCTAATCCTACCTGGCTGTGATGAGAAAAAGGTGTCAGGTGACAGGTTGGGTTAGGCCACACTCATCGTTCAGAACAAAGTAATGTCATCTCTTTCTGTTCTGAAAATGAACCATTGTCTTAATAAACAGTTGAAATTAACAATGCATTTTTAGATTCACCAGAGGATGGATAATCAACTTCATTTTCACCCAGGTGAACCAGTCTCCTTGGCCTTTTCCCTTATGCCTGGAACTGCATCCATGGCCATGAATTTAAAAAAGCAGCTGAAGATAACATATTTCATGTAATTACCATTGAAACTGCAGAAAATCCCACCTGGGAAAGGTTCTAAACCCTTAAAAAAACTACAAAGTGTTCACATGCTGCCAGCATGCCAGCGGCAATCATCTGAAACTCTACCGTTAAATTTAGAGAATGCCAAGGCACAGGGTCCACGCACCATGAGAGAGAAAACTGTGTCTAAAAGATGGTTTGTTTGTAATGCTCTATGTTAATGTGGACATACATGGGGCAGGGAATTGTCTTGCAAACTCTGCTGCTTATGGGCTGTGCATGGGGGCAGTCACACAGGCTCTAAATACAGCCTGCCAAGGGTCAAAGCCTGATTATCCTCCTTATTAACCTTCTGTGACTCACCTTCCTCATCTGTAAAAGGGGCTCAGCAGCAGTTTGTATCTCACAGAGTTGTGGAGGTAAAATGAGTTATAGAATGTGCAGCACTTAGAACGGTGCCCGGCGCACTACAGCTCTCTGTAAACTGTAGTTATTATTTCTATCAGCTTGGTTCTACAAGGACACTTTTTCTCCTTGCCCCCCCCCTTTACCTTTATTAACCAAGTAACAATCATTGCAAAATTTAAAAAATGCAAGTAAGTAAAAAGAGAATAAGATTACTCCTATTCCCACCATCAAAAATATACACTGGTATATAGTATCCCTATCACTTTTCACTGCCACTATGTAATTTCATTGATTTGACATATATTGGGGGGCTTATATACACATTATTCTATGTGATATTCTACATAAATAACCAAGCAAGTACCCTACCTTCAAAGACTTTATATTTTAGTGGATAGGAAAGACTGTTTAAAGCATACATGCCTACACGCATGAGCGAATACATCCATAGATACATACAAACACACATAAAATATTAAGTTAGGGAAGAGGATCGTGGAGAAGAATGCTTATTAAATGAATAGTGACTAATGGACAATGTTCTTTTAGGTAGGGTGGTCAGGAAAATGCTTTCTGTGGTGACATTGGAATAGAGACCAGAATTAACTGAGAGGGAATATCATGTAGGTATCTAGGGAAATAATTCTCTAGGCAGAGGGAATTGGAGGTAGAAAAGTCTGTCTGCATGCTGGGAGTCTTTTAGGCACAGTAGAATTAGTGTGCCTGGAATTCTGTGAGAGGGGAGAAAAGAGAGATGCACTCTAGAAGTGGTCAGACATCAGACCATCTATGGGTTGTAGCTCATTGTAGGGACGCCGAATTGTGCTTAAGCAGAAGAGATTCCATTGGTGGATTTAGAGTGGGAGCATATAAATATTTGTAAATATTTAAAAATAACATCCTACAGGCTCTGTAACAAGTGTATGCTATTTTGTAACTTACTTTATACTTCAGTAATATATACAAACATACATATAGTTAGGCATCAAAGCCAAGGTAATATTGTCCCAGCCTAATTACTATTAGTCTGGGACAATGTGTAAGGTGAAAACTTCCTGGGCACAGAAGGACCCAATACCTAAATAAGTCGATTCTCCTGTGGTGTTCCCTGCAGGATATCCTTTCATGAAGCTGTGGCAATTCAAGTGACAAGAAAGCCAATATGGCTTTATAGGCACGTGCCTCACTTACGTGGCTAAGCTGGGGGAGAAAAGATAGCAAGATATTATGAGTCAGAGGCTCTCAAGTCCGCAAGCTCAAGATGTATCTTTTAGAATGGATGAGACCGTGTGTTCTTCCTTTCTAAGTAATTATTTTTCATTATATTATTATTTATTTATTATTTTACTTTGTATGAACATATTTTGTTAATTATATGGGCAGACAGTTGTCACTGTGATACACACTGCCCTGTTGAAGATTTTCAAATTACTTAATTTCCAACTTCAATTATAAAAATATTTTTAATTATAGCCCATTTTTATAATCTATATTTTTAAGTTTTAGTCAAGTCAATATACCTATAAAGAATTTGTATTTGTTCACTCCTGAAAAATCTACTTATCTCTTGCACATTTTCAAAAGCCTTATTTACTTAATTCCTTTTGATTTCTCAGGTACTATTTGTATATCATAGATACTATTTTAAAGATGTTCTAATTGTGTATGCACCCAATCTGTTTTCTTATGCTTTGTTTTTAAATTATCTGTTCAAAAATACATTTATTTATGGCTTAATACTTTGAGCTATGTTCAGAAAACCTAACCTCCATCTCAAGATTATATAAATACATATCCTTTCATATTTTTAAATACTTCTCTCCAATTACCTTTGCATTTAGGTCTTGAACCGTTGGGTAGGCTCTGTCCATGAGAGGCTCTGGCAGGCACCTGGAAGGTGCAGG
Organism: Delphinapterus leucas; assembly: GCF_059928025.1. Lineage (NCBI taxonomy): Eukaryota > Metazoa > Chordata > Mammalia > Artiodactyla > Monodontidae > Delphinapterus > Delphinapterus leucas. Next base: position 84,377,349 of record NC_143142.1, read on the forward strand.
AAGGAAGCAGTCATCTATTATCCTGCTCTCATCAGGCGCCCAGAGCAGCAGTGGCAGCGGGGAGGCTGCAGACCAAGAAACTTGGTGCTGGTTTCAGCAACACAATCAGCTGGACTGCCCGGGAGCTGGCCCCACTGTTGGGCATCTCCTAGAAGCGACAGCCAGTGCTACTAATAGCTTTTGATCAGTTCTTTATATTAAGTATGTGTTTCAAACACCTGAAGCAGCTTCGATTATTTTTTGCCTGGGCCTTGACTAATCGGACCAACTATTTCCCAAGCTGTCACTTTTATCTTCTATTAAATCACCTCCACTCTCCCTTACACCCCTCCTCGATGCTTGGGTTCCCTTTCATGTGTCCTACTGCAAATACCCTCCATCTCAAAACTCTCTAGTAAACCTCTCTGCAGCAAAGGGATCTTTCCCAAGTACAAATCTCATATTGTCATTCTCAGCTTTGTTGAAAACTTTCTGTGAATGACCATTTTTTTTTTTCCAACAAAGACAAAACCTATGAAAGCCTCTGCATGATGCTAAGCAAATGGTCTTTTGACTCCACTTCCTGACTCATCTTGAACTGTGTTCATTCTAACTTTCTCACTGTTCATACAAACCTGAGACTGGTTTTCTTCTAATCTTCATGCTGCCAAGCTTCTCTCCACCCCAGGACCTGTGTTCATGATGTTTCCTCTCCCTTGAAAGCTGTTTCTTCCCTTTGTTCATTTTTTTCAGTCACTTGATGTGTATCACTTATTAAATCAAAACTTCTCTGATTAGTCTAACCCTCTATTAGAGTTTATTTTGTTACTGTGTACATCTCCTACATTACACTTGGCAAAATTACAAATTTAATATTTGCTGTGGAGATTATTGGATTAATACCTGGTATCTTTCACTCCAACCAGACTTAAAGTCTCATGCATGCAAAGGATGTGTCTGCTTTTGCTCATTCTTTAATTCCAGAAACTAGCACAGTGCCTGATATATTGGGTTCTATGATTACTTACTGCAGCCCTTATTCCTAGATTCTCTGCTGGATTCATGTGCTGTTCCATTTCTATACTAGGCTATCTTATATGATTAGAGGAGTGTTGTAATGTCCTTTGCTCCATGATACAGCAAGCCTCCCTGCATCATTCTGCTCTTTTTTCACGATTTTATTGACTATTCTTGCATACCTTTTTCCAGGTGACCTTTATAATTCTTTTTCTGGTACAAAAACAATAACTAAAACAATAACCACAATGATAGAAATAATAATAATTAGGATTTTAATATGAGCTGATGTTTTAATATGTTTGTTTAGGAAAGATAATGCTTTCAAACAACCCTTAGCAGTGGGCATTGGGTTTGTTTGCAGTTGTTTTATATTATAAATAGCTTGTGTCCATATGCATGTATCTTTCTTTTCAAAAGATAAGTTTAAATTTTATGCATTTTATTGTATGTGAATTTTAACCTAAGAAGGGGAAAAAAGTGTAAGCACATGTTGAACCCTAGATTATATGCTTAACAAAGAATTTAAGGTATACTGGTGTCTGTCACTTACTTTTTTTTCTTTTTCTTTTATATTGGAGTATAGTTGATTAACAATGTTGTGTTAGTTTCAGGTGTACAACGAAGTGACTCAGTTTACATATACATATATCTATTCTTTTTCAAATTATTTTCCCATTTTTGTTAAAGAATATCAGAAAATGAGATGAGTTAATAAATGAACAGAGGGATGGATGGATTCAAACATGGTAAAGTGAATTTTAGACAAATAGTAATTATAAAATCTAGATGGTTGGTATATGAGATTTACTATAAAATTATTTTATTGTTTATGTATGTTTGAAAATATTCCTAATAAAATATTGGGAAAAAAAAGAGAATTATAAACATCATAATCAGGATAATGATATTTGCCATGATCTTGTTTCTGGTACCTAAATTATATTTTTGAGGAAATATTAATGCATCATAGTGAATTTATAGAAAAATGATATAGAGCTAAAATTTTATATTTGACCAAATTTCCATTAATATATTTAAATAAAACTTTCATACAATTTATTTTCCATTGACTACCAGTCTCCTATTCATGGGTTTTTCATGGATTCCAGCAAGATTCTGTTAATTCATGTTTATTTTAAAACAATTTTTCCCAAATAATTAAATGCATTATATATTTTCTTATAATCATATATATATCAGCTTTATTCCTGTATTGACCTTTAATATAATTTGTTGTTTTACTATATTTGCTCATGTTTTCCATGTGAAGCAAATAATATATACTCTACAATTATTATTAAATAAATGGATTCTTTCATATATGGTTCACTTCAATGTTTACATAACTTTAGTAGCCAAAGTAGTGATTTAAACATTTCTGGCAACGCAATTGCTATATTTTTAAAGCAACTGCAATAATTTACTTACAATTTGGGTAAACTGTTTCTCTTTTTCTTTTCTGCTTCATATTGAAAGTCTCCTTATTAGAAGCTCTAGAATTTAAAACTTCAAATTTTCTAAATTTAAATATACCTAGATCACTTAAAAAAGAGAGATGTCTTATAGCAGTAATTTTAATTTTGTAAATCTTTTGCAACCTTAAATTCACACTATATCTATTTTAATATTATTCATTATTTTTTATTCTTCTACATGTTTAAACTATTCCTTTCATGTAATATTGGTATTTGATAATTTTATAGTAACTACCGTATGTTATGGGCTGAATTGTGACCCCCTTCCAAATTCATATGTTGAAGTCCTAACCCGAGCACTTCAGAATGTGGCAATATTTGCAGATAGGGTCTCTAAAGAAGTAAGTAAGGTAAAATGAGGTCATTGGAGTGGGCTCCAATAGGTGTCATATTCAGTATGACTGGAGTCCTTATAAAAAGAGATTAAGACACAGACACACAAGAGGGAAGACCATGGGAGGACACAGGGAGAAGATGGCCATCAGCAACCCCAGGAGAGAGTCATCAGAAGAAACCAAACCCACCGATGTCTGGATCTTGAACTTCTAAGCTCTAGAGTTGTGATAAAATAAACGTCTGTTGTTTAAGCCTCCCAGTCTGTGGTACTTTGTTATGACAGTCTTGGAAAACTAATGTCGTGACTATCATTTCTCAAATTATTCTGCAGAACAAAATGTTCTTAAAATGTTTTAAAAGTTTCTCAAATTTGAATATGTATGAATATATATTATTTCTTTTGGAGAAGATCTAAGTATTCTTTGGAGACGATACAGTTTCAAATGGCATTAATACATGGTCATTTCTGATGCTCATATAGGACTCCTGACAGAATGGGTTAAAAAGAAAACAAAAAACTCAATCTAGATTTATTTATTTTTTATTCTTGCTACAACATATCTATTGCAAAATTTTAAAAATTAATTAAAAAGATGGAACAGTAGGTGGTAATATTTTGTAAACTCCTACTGTCCTTATGGGTATAGTATCTGGATATTAAAATATCCAGTGACAACATCATACACAAATTTGACAAGTGCTGTAAATCAAGCAACCTGGATGGAATGGAGGAAAAGGTACTCTCAAAAAACTGTGTTAGATTACTCACACTGATGCCATAGATGTGTGTGAATAGCTTGAATAAAATTATTTTATGTAAGAGAGGACATATGTTATAGATCTAAATTAATATGCCATTTATATGTATGTTAATTAAATATATGACAAGTAAATGAACCTTAAAATTAGACATTTAACTATTTCGTTTATACCCTTAGAATTTAGATATCCATGTTCACCAAAAACCTTCTGTGTGTTAATGTACATTCAGTTTAAGCATTTGAAATAGGCCAGCAAAAAACAAACAAAAGAAAACAACAAATATAAGTAGAAATATAACTATATATGTATATACATACACATATATATATGCTAGGCATCTGTCATTCTAAGTGTGTGATGCATTCTTTTAACTTTATAACTAAAGAAATTGTCTAGATTATTTTTTTTTGGAGCGGTTGAGGAAATATTTCAGCAAAAGATAAAAAACTGCCTGAAAACAGTTTAACTTGTGTTATCTTAAAGCCTTGCCTCTCTGTCATGTTTCCAATTTCCATGAGCTTTGCAATTCTAGCTTTTCCCCTTGTGCAAGTCTAGACAATGAGTGACTTCAGTTTCTGCTCCTTGCTTGCCAGTGTAGCACAAAGGTAATGGGGAAAAATAATGGATGGATAGTCCATTGTTTCTGCTATTTATTTGCTTTGCTCATCACACTTTTCCATTTTCACCTAGACTTTGAAATCCCCTGACTCAGGAAAGGGAGCTGGTGGCAGAAATGAGAAGGGAAACAGAAGTTAGTGTTCCTTTTTAGCTTTCAAGAGTCAAGGACAGGACCAAAAGCAGCTTGGAAAACTAACTTCTTTAGACACTCCCTGACACTTTCCTTGGTCCGCCCCAACCAGCAGGGATACGGGATCAAGTGATGTCTTTGTCAGGGTAGAAAAAGTATGCATAATTATCGAGGCAGCCAAGCAGTTTGCCGCTTGGAGAAGGGACCTTGAGTCTTAGGTGTCATGAGCCAGGATGAGCTGAGAGGGAATGATAAAACTACCAGAGAAATTTGGTACTCTAGGTCATTGAAGACCTGTCATTTTCTTTGTTGGGATTTGGGAAAGGGCTTAGCTGACTGTCCTTCATGTGACACCGGCATCTTGCAACATCTGTGGAATTCAAGAGGCATCACTGTCTACAGCCAGAGGCAGGGATGCAGGAGTGGCTGGGGCAGGAAATAGAGCCCATGGGGCTCCATGCGGTGAGGATGCGGGAGTAGACCCAGAGCCTACAGACCTGTGAACAGAAAATTATGGGATGTAACAGTGCTGCAGGTTGAGTGGAGGGGGCACTACTACCACAAAGGCAAAGGAAAAATAAGACAAACTCCTTTTTGGTCTGCCCTAGAGAAAGAAAAGCAACAAGAACAACAACAAACAGTTGGACCTAAACCATAAAACTGATATAACAAAGATAATGCTGAAGTTATCAGGACCAAGGACTACAGAACCATGTGTCGGTCCATCACACCACCGTCCTCTGGACTCCTGTTTCTTGACTCACTCACCAATAGCTGCACACACACTGCCTGATGCATGTGGGAGGGCTGTTCACCCAGAACACGGCCAGTGTGAAGTCACAACTAACTGGGATTCATTCCTACTGAGTCGGACCTTGTTGCTTGATCATTTCTCATTGGTTAAGAAGAACACGGCTCTTGTTTAAAGGAAAAGCTGTAATCATTAATCACTCTTACAGCAAAACCACGTAAGACTGAATTGAGGAGTTGTTCAAATACTGATATTTGGTCTTACTTAACAGCCAGGCCACAGACAAAGGCAAAGCCATGTATAAACCGCTATTAAGTAGCTAGCTTGTTTTTATGCATACGAACCCATCCAGCTAAAGCCATATCAATCAGGCAGTTTTTTAAAGTAAACTTGTTAGACATTTAAAAAAAATTTTAATTAAAAATTTTTTTTAAATTATGTGTTTGAGAGCCAAATGTGTTTCTGTTGTAGAAACAGTGGGAATCATATTCTTCCCACCAAGCATAAGTTTTTTAAATTACTATGTAGTAGAAAATCCACATATGATACTTATAAAAGTCATAAAATATAATTTTCTTTTTATTTTATGACTACGGAACAGACTCCTGAGGTAGTTAAAATTCTACACGAAACACTTGAGCAATGCTTCCTCCTACATATGCTCTCCTTAATGTATCAGATGAGTGGTGTCCCAGAATTATTTAAAGGACAGATTAGGAACCTTTGATGAGCCATGTCCTTCTTCCTCATCTCAGATCACCACCCGCAGTTTCCTTCTCTGTCCTCCCCAAACCCAAAACATAGGTCTTTTTTTTTTTTTTTTTAAGTTTTTCAAAAGTGCCTTGTTTTTTCCCACTTGTGAGTGTTTGCATCTGCTGTTCCATCTGCTGGAATCCCTGAGTCCCTGCGCTGTGATTCCCAGGTGACTTCTTTTCCTTTTGTAGATCCCAGAAAAGCATCACCTTTATCCGCTCTTTGCCTTTCTATCTCCCCACCCACACTGCCTCGGATCCTAACTCCACTCTTCCCCTCCCCTCATCACCAGACCAATTCACATGTTCTCACACCACTCACTGACTTTTTTCATAACATTTACCTGATTTTGTGATTTTAGTGTTTGCAGAATGATTATTTGATTAATACCTTTTACCTTCTCCCTAATCTGTAAGATTCTTGGTGGATCTTAGTGTTCCTTCTGTTATCACCATGTCTTAAGTGTGAGACATATGGTAGATGCACAATAAACATTTTTCCATATTGTCTGAGTCAGTCTGGGCTTCCAGAACAGATTGCCATAGCGGAATAGCTTAAACAACAAACATTTATTTCCCAAGATCAAGGTTCTGGCAGGTCGCTGTCTGGTGAGGGCATTCCCGCTGGTGTGCAAACGTCCTTCCTCTCCTTGTGCCCTCACTTGTTGGAGAGCAGAGAATGGTCCTCTCTCTCTCATTTCTTTAATAAGGAGGGCTCCACCCGCATGACCAAATTACCTCCCAAGGACCCCACGTCCATCACACTGGAGATTTAAGCTTTTACATATGAATTTCTGAGGTTGGAGGGTAGATAATACAAACATCTAGTCCATAGCACATATATTTACCATATAATGCCAAATGGCAAACAATAAGTAATCTTAGATGTTTCCATAAATCTCTGAGTTTATTTATCATCTTTGAAAAGGTAAAGAGCAAAGTAGATATTGATAATTATCCTAAAAGCATTTTGAAGTGCTAAAATCTGACCACGTAACTGGTAGAGAGAATAAAGCACTAATGGAAATCTCTCATGGGGGTTTCTTCCCTTCAGCCTCTTAACCTCTGCATATCTAAAGATTCTGGAGAGTCAGTCAACCTGAAGCATCTCCCACTACACAGGGTCCATGAAGGAGATAGTAGGTCTATCCCTTTCAAGTTGCCTCTGGGTATGAGAACAACAATGGCTTTCATTCTTCCAAGGGAAAACCCAAATCCCAAGACAAGGTCCTGAGTCCCATCCTGAGATGAGGAAGAGAGAAACACATAACAATTCTTGAAATATTATTCAGGTTGTAAAGAGGTATTAAGTAACTTGCCTCAGGCCATCATGGAAAAGCTACTTTTTTTTTTGGCCACACCTTGCAGCTTGCAGGATTTTAGTTCCCGGACCAGGGATTGAACCCACGCCCTCCACAGTGAGAGCACAGTGTCCTAACCACTGGACCAACAGGGAATTCCCAAGCTACATTTTTAAAATTTAAATCTAGGAGTTCACCCTGTCATCCAATTTTTGCCAAATGCTTTTCTTTTTTTAGACAAGTATCATTCCGTTTTCCTTATTTTCAGAAAACCTGACATTAGTTCATGTGTTATGTTCATGATTATATGATTCTCCCTTCTTGTAGTCCACACTCAATTACCCACAGTATTGGTCTATAAAATCGGTTTGTAAATATAGAAAACAGATAAACTGCAATGGTAGTTTCCAAATGATACAGTTCCTAAAAACAAAACAAAACAATGAAGATGGAGACCAAGATGTCATATCGAGGGACAAATGTTGATTTGCATTTTGCCTTTTACCTATACCTTGTTCATCTTAATGAAATTGTTACACAGGAAGAGAGGGGGTGCCTAAAATAGTAGGGGGGAGGAATACCGGAAGAAACAACCTCATGTGTCAAAGTCAATATGTAAACAAAATATAGACAATGCAGTTTTCAGAAATTATATTTTGTACTCCTCCTTTGCTTTTCCTTCATTTTTTTTAAAATTGCTCTCTTTCATTTATGAGTATTTTCTCTGGCCCTCATGATGATTCTTGCTACCCTATGTGTCAGGGTCACCTCTTCTGGGACTATAATCTAACCTTCTTAGTGTCTCATCACTTTACTAATTCACAAAAATCAGCACAGCCTTCCAACCACAATTCTTCTAACAAGGCAATAGATCATTTTGTGCAAGGATGTGTCATTCTGTGATTCAACGTGAAATACATCAGGGGGAAGTAAAATTTTTCTGCAGCAAGAGCGCCATAAAGCATCTCCATTAAATCCCCTCTCCTGCTTTCACTCACACCTGTTTGACATAAGAACATTTCTTAGGTAATAGGGTTTTTTTAAACCAGGGTATTGTCATCGTCATCACCGTTGTTTATTTCATTTATGAATTTTCTACTCTGAAGAGGTCTAGGAAGTTACCTCAGAGGGTGGCACTGAGAATGTAAGGGTAGGATACATGTTAAAAGGACTTGAAAAGACTTGGAAGAGCTATAGAAATATAAAATATTATCCTAGTAAAGCAATTCTTAGTTTTTAAACAATATCTGTAAAGATAACCACAGAAGTCAGAATAATGCCAGAAAGCAAGATAAAGCACACTTGCACAGGCAAGAGTTTCTGCATGAAGGAGTAAGGATAGGATAAAAAGTTAAATAGCCAAGCCGACACAAGGCAACCACAAAAGAGAGAAAGAGACCAAGGAAGAGGAATTAACGGGAAAATCATTTAATGTAGCTCAGCTATGCAAACAGCTGTGGACATACCCTTGCGTGGATGAGGCCAAAGGGCTTATACAAGGGAATATGTAATCAGATATTTAGTTTTATTGTTGCTGTTTAACTTAGCTTTGGGTGCCACAAGTTTGCATTGGTCTTTTGGCCCTGTGTGCCGCCAAGAGGAACAAACACTGCCACCATCCAGTATGGACTAAGCCTGGATGCATGTGCAGGGTTTTAGTGGGGAGATCAAACTCCCATATCTCTCCAGGAAAGAAGAACACAAAATTATTTTTACCTTTTCCCACGTCAGATCTGGCAGTGGTATGGAAAATGCTTTTTTCCCACTTGGATTCGAAACTCTCAGGCAAAATTCCATCTTTCTTATGGTTTTGAGCAGCCAAGTAGACAGTGGAACTTAGCAAGTAATAACTGCAAACGAAACAAAAACAATTCTGTTTGTGTTCTGCAGAGATAACAAAATATGCAGAAAAGAAGAAAGGGGTAAATGCCTCATGACCAGAGAACATTCTTTACAAACCTTGAATTGACTTTTTTGTCTCCTTCCAAGAACAAGGAAAGCAAAAATGCTGTGATTAAGGACTCAGCAGTGGGCGGTGGATAAATAACACCCAGAAGGATCTACTAATGACGGTGTCTTATAATAAGTAAAGGCAATGTTCTGTTGGCCAGAAGCCATACCCTATAATTTATTACATTCTATCCAAAAACTGTGTGGCATGATTCATTAAAAACAGTGAGAATGAGATGTGACGTCCGAAGGTATGCATGTTGAACAGTAAAACCAAAGCTAATTATTTGACAGTAAAATCAGGCAAGTAATGCCTACTCATTTTCTACTTGAGGCCATGAACCAAATTCATGGCAAGACCTCCATCACGCCCTTGTTTCCTAAATAAGGATAAGGAGACACATTCAAAATTAACTCTCAAAAACATCTGTAAAATGAGTGTTATTATAACAAATAGGACTTCTGGTCATTAACTTATATTTATTTACTTTTTAGTTTATTTATTTGGTCATTAACTTTTAGATATTATGCTTACTTGTAAATTTATGTTTTTAAGTATGTCTCCATATTATTAGTTCATTCTGTAAAAATGTCTTTGTATTACTTTGAGTTTTCAGAAAGACTCTAGGAGAATATATATATATATATATATAATATATATAGACTTACATATAATATATACATATATATTTCTATAATATATACTTATATATTTCTATAATATATACTTATATATATTTATATAATATACTTATATAATATATATACTTATATATACTTATAAATATGTATATATTTACAATGTACTATTTTTCAATGCATAATATAGTTAATCAAATGCATACACTAATTTTTTCAGCTTATATGTTCAAAATAAAAGATAATTGTCATAGAAGTACTTAATAACATTATACGAATATTAGGATTATTACTAGTACAATTAGCAAACAAAAATCGTGTTATTATTATGTGACATGAATTTTAAATATTATTTCAGTATAACCAAAGTGAATGTATACTTTTTCATCTTATCCTCCCTACCGACTAGGTCCTCTAAGAATCATTGTAAGGTGTTCTTGATCTTGTGGCTTACAGACGTCATCTCTCCTTTTTTTTTTTAGATTTCTTCTTTCTGGCAATAGTAATCTCTAGAGCTTTTTATAGATTGGGTATTCCTGGAAAACAGAGTTTTATTTAGATGTGTTATCTTAAATATAAACAAGAGTTTGTTAGGATTGCCAATTTTGTGACTTTTCAAATCTTACAAAATTTTCTATTTAAATTTGTGAAATGCACAAGGTGCACAATATTCAGAGCCAATGTAATATTAAGTATAAGATAATATTGAATTCAGTCTGTCAACTCAGGTGCAGGTGATAGAAGAAGCCAGGGAATTTCAGATGATAGAAGAAGCCAGAGAATTTTAGAGTCTTCTGAGGACATTGAATGTTCATCGTTCAGATCAAAACAAGTTCCTAAAGTCAGCATTCGTTCATTCACTCACAAAATATTTACTGGGGGCCCAAGTTGTTCCAGGAATCATGACATTGTACAATGGACATGGACACAGGTAAAGACAATACCAAATCATTATTTTATTTTTGTCTTTCTGTATTGAGGCTACCATATCTGAGTTATTTAGTCTGAAACTAAATGCTTAGGAATAGGCAAAATGAGGTATATAGAATGGTTCATACAAGTAAAAGTAACTACTAATAGATTTAGTTTAACAGACAAAATTTCTTAGAGGACTGGGAGGAAAAAAATCTCAGTAATTTTGGATATAAGAGAGAAAATAATCAGACTTTAAGGATATTCTCAACATCTTAGTTTTAAAAAGGTAATGATTCTTTATTTCACCAAAGTTTGGCAATCTTTTTAAAGAAGCAATACCTTGAATGAAGTAACAAGAAGCAAATAAAGAAAAATAAATATTTGTACAATGCAGTACTTATACTTCGCTACAATAATACACATAATAATTTTGAAAAAATTGAATTGTTTTTCAACAAGTATTTTTCTGTAGATCTTGTACTCGGACATGCCAGAAAAAAAAAAAAGCTACCTAAAAATTCTCAGCTACCAAAAATATCTTGATTCTTTGTTTACTGCCTACTTAAAATATAGCAGACTATTTACAAATGCTTTAAAGAAAGAAATTATACATTCCGGGTAACATTTCTCCTTTTGTTAAATTTTCTGTTATTTTCTGGGAAGCACTAAGCCTTATTTAAAGGAATTAATTACAGCTTGTATTTAAAAAAAAAAAAAAGAAAGGATTAAGGGAATGTTTTAACTTACACTTTAAGATTTCAGAGAAATACTCAGTGAGATTGGCCTATGAGCTTCATAAGTCAAATAACCTTCCATCCAATGATGAAAATACCAAATTATTCACTCACTGTTGTTTCATGTGAATGGAGCCTGGGCAAATTATAAAGGGAATGGGGCAATAGGTGAACTTTGTACTTTGACAACCATGATGTGATATTTGAAGTCCACAGAAAGTGCTGACAGTAGATAAGAATCAATAGTAAGAAAAATAATTCAGAGTTTCCAAACACCTTAGCATTGTTGACACGTGAACGGGTTTGACACCTGACAGACGTGAGCACTAAAAATGTTATCGCAGTGCTACGGACTCAAGGCTTGTGTCTCCCCCAAATTCCTGTGTTGAAGCCCCAACGTGACGGTGTCAGGAGCTCTTGCTGCTGCCTGAGGCCACCTGCATTTCTTGGCTTATACTCCCCCCGCCTCCATCTGCAAAGCCAGCACAACGCCATAGCGTAGTTTCTGTTGATTCTAACCTTTCTGCCTTCCTCTAATAAGGACCCTTGTGATTACATCAGGTTCACCCATACAATCCAGCATAACCTCCCCATCGCCTCATTCTTAATTTAAACACACCTGCAAAGTCTCTTTCGCCATAGAAGGTAACATGTTCCAAAGTTCCACGAATCAGGAAGTGGACACATGTGGCAGGCATTGTTCATCCTGCCATAGCTCCCAAACCTAAACTGAGTGCAAACTTGTCATGTGGGTTGAGCGATGGTCAATATGATGATGAGAATATTAGCTGATGGCAGTGCTGATATGCAAAATTTTATCGTAAGTAAGGCAGTGATACCAGCCGACTCAGCCATGCACTGAGGCAGTACATAGTGAGTAATGAATGAATTTATAATTAATTAGCTTAAAATAAAATACATGTAGCCTACCTCCAGTAAACGCAATCCACATTTAGATCTAGATTGCGATTTAAACGGCGGTTGTTATTTACCATTTAGGTTTTATTTTCAATTGAAATATTGTTAAGAAAAATGTTTGCGTCCCCAAACTGGCCTAAAAGTCTAGATACCATGTAACAGAGCCTTTTCAATCCTGATGACAGAATACCAGCTTGAAAGACTCACATTGTTGAAGATCGTGAAAACACAGAACTTGCTTTCATCAAACCATAAATTGGTTCAGAGAATTCGGGGTTCTTTTTAATTTTCCTCTGTGCCAATGCTCTTTTACAATACCACCATATAAACACTTAATCTAATGTTTCTACATGAAGAATAGATTCTACTATCAAGTCAGTTAGTCTTTTATAAATGCTAAATTGCCCTAACATTGTAAAGCCATTCCAAGGCCAAAAATTTATTTCATTATTCAAATTTGCAAATGAGACTTAGGCTAAGAGAGATTTCAAACTTCTGTCCTTAATAAGAACATATGAAGATAGAAATGTGCTATACTTTTTCTGCAAATCTTTAAAGAAAAAGCATACATAAAATATACAGAAATGATTGCTGACAGGTGTGGGAGGCACCCAGCTGCACCTACATAATTCATAATATCATGTCTTGGATTTGTTCCTATTCAACCCCACTGCATTTTATAAATTGTTTTGAATCTTGAACCAGCTACAAAGGTTTGCTAAGCAATTTAATGTTGTTAAAAGGTTATTATTCCTAACAATATCAAGTATGGTTTTTTATTTTTCTTTTTCAAGATTTGCATTGTTCTTGACTGTTGTTTTCCATTTTCTCACACAGATTGTTATACAGTAGGAACCTAATCCTTCAGTGCCCCGGGCAGTAGGAAAAATAAAGCCTGATCCTCGGCTTTGTTCACTTACACTTTCAGTTAATTAAAAAAATAAAAACAAAAAGAAGAGTGAAATCCTTTAATGTTCAGACTAATTATTTGACTCAATGATTAAATGCACATTTGCCAGTGAGGCTTCCAGATATTTAAGCAGCTGTGAAAGAACTCAAAATTTCCCAACTGGAACCGGCAAATAGAGCATTTGCTCCCTTTGGGGGCTTTGCAATCTGCAAACAGGGACAGTCGAGTCTGACTGAAAACAAATTGAACACTGTTCTCTAATCTTTCATTTGTGTAAAGCCCAGACAGTCCCCAAACATCAACTGATCACAGTGTAAGTGATTCAACACTCAGGTTCTTGGGTGGCACCCATCATGCCTAAACTCTTATTTGCACATATAACATTGCTTGAGTAAAGTGTACAATATCAAGCCATCTGCATTAAAAAACACTGTCATTTTAATTTCAAATATGTAAATCTTCAATGCTAATAGATACTTAAAATTTTACAATATATTTTAGATAACTTAAAATACCTTTCTTCTAAACGTGCTCTGGGTGTACTACATTGTCTATCACACAGAGCATGTCCAGACCTTTTTCACTTTCCTGCCTTTCTAATTTTTGCCCCTGGAGAGATTTGTACAAACCTTTGTAGTAAAAATAATCAATTGATTGTGACCAAACCAATTATAAAACAAGGAGGACATCAATCAAAAGCTTAGTGGTAATGAATACTGGTGTGTGTATGTGTGTGTGTTGGCACACATGCATGTTCATTGGCAAAAAGGCTAAAGCTGAATGAGAAAATAACTTGAAACCATCTAACCTTTAATGTGTTCCAAGGACAAGAAAGCCCTCATCTTCCCACATCCAAATCCAACATCCTAGATTCCGTACTGAGTTCCTTCTTGCTGATTCAGTACAAGGGCCCCTGCTTTCCTTTTTGGCAAACCACTGCTTCTGAGATCTGAATTCCAACTTATCTCACTTTCTCAAAAACTTTCTTTCCACCCTTCCTTTCTCCTAGGACTTTACTATGAGCACATAAAACATGCTCTAGCATCTACTACATGAAGACTACCTTTGACCCCAAATGTCTCTGAACTATCAACTGCTCCGCTTACAGCAAAGTCTCTCCACACAAGTTGCGTCGTCTGTCTCCCTCTTTCCACCCTCTCCTCAGCCATCTCCGATCTGGTTCCTGACCTTTGCAAGTCACAGAAACTCTGTAACCGATTCATCAATCCTCTCCTGGCTGCCCACACAAGGACCCTTTGGTAGTTCTGGTTTCAGATTCTCAGCACCTCCTACTGGACCAGTCCGTCCCTCTCAAAATGCTTATGCTTCTGAGGGATTACATTTTGCTGTATTTCTTTCCCTTTTGATTTTTCTCCTCCATACTCCTTTTACTCACTTTGGAGACTTTATCAAGCTATTTTTATCCAACTCGAAATATTAGAGTATCCTGCACTTTTTATCTGAGGTTTTTCCTCTTTTCTATTTATATTTTTCCCACAAGTGATAGCATCGAGATGCGTGGCTTTACAGACCATGAGACTACTGCTAAAAATTCCCAAAATATCTACTTGACATTTCCACTTCAGTGTTTAAGAAGAGCCTCACATTTAATCTATCCAAAACAGCGCTCTTGCTTTCTACTATTTCTAGTGCCTGTGCCCCTTACTGCTATAGACATTCCCCGTTTTAATACACACCAGCAACATTTTGCTCAAGCCAGAAACCTACACGTATGCTCTCTTTCCCCACATCACTCAGAGCCAATTGAGTAACACATTTTATTCCATTTCTCTCCATTTTCTCTGCTCCCACCATCAAAGCTACCATGTTTCTTCTCAAGGACTGTTACATTACCTTTGCAACCGGTCTCCCAGCTCCCGTTCTCGCCCATTATAAACAACTCCCCAGGAGCTTCAAGATGGCGGAAGAGTGAGACACGGAGATCACCTTCCTCCCCACAGATACATCAGAAATACATCTACACGTGGAACAACTCCTACAGAACACACACTGAACGCTGGCAGAAGACCTCAGACCTCCCAAAAGGTAAGAAACTCCCCACGTACCTGGGTAGGGCAAAAGAAAAAACAGAGACAAAGAATAGGGACGGGACCTGCGCCAGTGGGAGGGAGCTGTGAAGGAGGAAAAGTGTCCACACACTAGAAGCCCCTTCACGGGCGGAGACTGCGGGTGGCGGAGGGGAGAGCTTCGGAGCCGCGGAGGAGAGCGCAGCCACAGGGGTGCGGGGGGAAAAGCGGAGAGATTCCCACACAGAGGATCAGGGCCGACCGGCGCTCACCAGCCGAGAGGCTTGTCTGCTCCCCCGCCGGGGCGGGCGGGGCTGGGAGCTGAGGCCCGGGCTTCGGTCGGAGCGCAGGGAGAGGACTGGGGTTGGCGGCGTGAACACAGCCTGAAGGGGTTAGTGCGCCACGGCTAGCCGGGAGGGAGTCCGGGGAAAAGTCTGGACCTGCCGAAGAGGCAAGAGACTTTTTCTTCCCTCTTTGTTTCCTGGTGCGCGAGGAGAGGGGATTAAGAGCGCCGCTTAAAGGAGCTCCAGAGACGTGCGGGAGCCGCGGCTATCAGCGCGGACCCCAGGGACGGGCATGAGACGCTAAGGCTGCTGCTGCCGCCACCAAGAAGCCTGTGTGCGAGCACAGGTCACTCTCCACACCTCCCTTCCGGGGAGCCTGTGCAGCCCGCCACTGCCAGGGTCCCGTGACCCACGGACAACTTACCCGGGAGACCGCACGGCGCCTCAGGGTGGTGCAACGTCATGTTGGCCTCTGCCGCCGCAGGCCCGCCCCGCACTCCGCGCCCCTCCCTCCCCCCCCCCGGCCTGAGTGAGCCAGAGCCCCGGAATCAGCGGCTCCTTTAACCCCGTCCTGTCTGAGCGAAGAACAGACGCCCTCAGGCGACCTACACGCAGAGGTGGGGCCAAATCCAAAGCTGAGCCCCGGGAGCTGTGAGAACAAAGAAGAGAAAGGGAAATCTCTCCCAGCAGCCTCAGGAGCAGTGGATTAAAGCTCCACAACCAACTTGATGTATCTGCATGTGTGGAATACCTGAATAGACAACGAATCATCCCAAACTGAGGAGGTGGACTTTGGGAGCAAAAATGTATATATTTTTTTCCCTTTTTCTCTTTTTGTGAGTGTGTATGTGTATGCTTCTCTGTGTGATTTTGTCTGTATAGCTTCGCTTTTACCATTTGTCCTAGGGTTCTGTCTGTCCATTTTTTTTTTATTACTTAAAAAATTTTTTTCTCAATAATTATTTTTTATTTTAATAACTTTATTCTACTCTATTTTATTTTATCTTCTTTCTTTCCTTCTTTGTTTTTCTCCCTTTTATTCTGAGCCTTGTGGATGACAGGCTGTTGATGCTCCAGCCAGGAGTCAGGGCTGTGCCTCTCAGGTGGGAGAGCCAAATTCAGGACACTTCAGCCAACTTCAGGTCCACAAGAGACCTCCCACCTCCACATAATATCAAATGGCGAAAATCCCCGAGAGATCTTCATCTCAACGCCAAGACCCAGCTTCACTCAACGACCAGCAAGCTCCAGTGCTGACACCCTATGCCAAACAACTAGCAAGACAGGAACACAACCCCATCCATTAGCAGAAAGGCTGCCTAAAATCATAATAAGGCCACAGACACCCCCAAAACACACCACCAGACGTGGACCTGCCCACCAGAGAGACAAGATCCAGCCTCATCCACCAGAGCAGTGGCACTAGTCCCCTCCACCAAGAAGCCTACACAACAAACTGAACAAACCTTAGCCACTGGGGACAGATACCAGACTACGAACTACGAACTCGCAGCCTGTGAAAAGGAGGTCCCAAACACAGTAATTTAAGCAAAATGAGAAGACAGAAACACACAGAGGATGAAGGAGCAAGATAAAAACCAACCAGACCTAACAAATGAAGAGGAAATAGGCACTCTGCCTAAAAAAGAATTCAGAATAATGATAGTAAACATGATCCAAAATCTTGGAAATAGAATAGAGAAAACACAAGAAACATTTAACAAGGACGTAGAAAACTAAAGAGCAAACAAAAGTGGTGAACAACACAATAAATGAAATTTAAAATTCTCCTAGAAGGGATCAACAGCAGAATAACTGAGGCAGAAGAACGGATAAGTGACCTGGAAGATAAAATAGTGGAAATAACTACCACAGAGCAGAATAAAGAAAAAAGAATGAAAAGAATTGAGGACAGTCTCAGAGACCTCTGGGACAACAATAAATGCACCAACATTTGAATTATAGGGGTCCTAGAAGAAGAAGAGAAAAAGAAAGGGACTGAGAAAATATTTGAAGAGATTATAGTTGAAAACTTCCCTAATATGGGAAAGGGAATAGTTAATCAAGTCCAGGAAGAACAGAGAGTCCCATACAGGATAAATCCAAGGAGAAACACGCCAAGACACATATTAATCAAACTATCAAAAATTAAATACAAAGAAAAAAATTAAAAGCAGCGAGGGATAAACAACAAATAACACACAAGGGAATCCACATAAGGTTAACAGCTGATCGTTCAGCACAAACTGTGCAAGCCAGAAGGGAGTGGCAGGACATATTTAAAGTCCTGAAGGAGAAAAACATACCACCAAGATTACTCTACCCAGCAAGGATTTCATTTAGATTTGATGGAGAAATAAAAACCTTTACAGACAAACAAAAGCTAAGAGAATTCAGCACCACCAAACCAGCTTTACAACAAATGCTAAAGGAACTTCTCTAGGCAGGAAACACAAAAGAAGGAAAAGACCTACAATAACAAACCCAAAACAATTAAGAAAATGGGAATAGGAACATACATATTGATAATTACCTTAAATGTAACTGGATTAAATGCTCCAACCAGAAGACATAGACTGGCTCAATGAATACAAAAACAGGACCCATATATATGCTGTCTACAAGAGACCCACTTCAGACCTAGGGACACATACAGACTGATGGTGAGGGGATGGAAAAAGATATCCCATGCAAATGGAAATCAAAAGAAAGCTGGAGTAGCAATTCTCATATCAGAAAAGATAGACTTTAAAATAAAGACTATCACAAGAGACAAAGGAGGACAGTACATAATGATCAAGGGATCGATCCAAGAAGAAGATATAACAATTGTAAATATTTTTGCACCCAACATAGGAGCACCTCGATACATAAGGCAAATACTGACAGCCATAAAAAGGGAAATCAACAGTAATACAATCATAGTAGGGCACTTTAACACCCCACTTACACCAATGGACAGATCATCCAAAATGAAAATAAATAAGGAAACAGAAACCTTAAATGATACATTAAACAAGGTGGACTTAATTGATATTTATAGGACATTCCATCCAAAAACAACAGAGTACACATTCTTCTCAAGTGCTCATGGAACATTCTCCAGGATAGATCATATCTTGGGTCACAAATCAAGCCTTGGTAAGTTTAAGAAAATTAAAATCGTATCAAGTATCTTTCCCGATGGCAACGCTATGAGACTAGATATCAATTACAGAAAAAAAATCTTTAAAAAATACAAACACATGGAGGCCAAACAATACATTACTTAATAACCAAGAGATCACTGAAGAAATCAAAGAGGAAATCAAAATATACCTAGAAACATGACAATGAATACATGATGACCCAAAACCTATGGGATGTAGCAAAAGCAGTTCTAAGAAGGAAGTTTATAGCAATACAATCCTACCTTAAGAAACAAGAAACATCTCAAATAAACAACCTAACCTTACACCTACAGAAATTAGAGAAAGAAGAACAAAAAAACCCCAAATTTAGCAGAAGGAAAGAAATCATAAAGATCAGATCAGAAATAAATGAAAAAGAAATGAAGGAAATGATGGCAAAGGTCAATAAAACTAAAACCTGCTTCTTTGAACAGATAAACAAAGTTGATAAACCATTAGCCAGACTCATCCAGAAAAAAAGGAAGAAGACTCAAATCAATAGAATTAGAAATGAAAAAGGAGAAATAACAACTGACACTGCAGAAATAAAAAGGATCATGGGAGATTACTTCAAGCAACTCTATGCCAATAAAATGGACAACCTGGAAGAAATGGACAAATTCTTAGAAATGCACAACCTTCTGAGACTGAACCAGGAAGACATAGAAAATATGAACAGACCAATCACAAGCACTGAAATTGAAACTGTGATTAAAAATCTTCCAACAAAGAAAAGCCCAGGACAAATGGCTTCACAGGCGAATTTTATCAAACATTAAGAGACGAGATAACACCTATCCTTCTCAACCTCTTCCAAAATATAGCAGAGGGAGGAACACTCCCAAACTCATTCTATAAGGCCACCATCACCCTGATACCAAAACCAGACAAAGATGTCACAAAGAAAGAAAACTACAGGCCAATATCACTGATGACCATAGATGCAAAACACCTCAACAAAATACTAGCAAACAGAATCCAACAGCACATTAAAAGGATCATACACCATGATCAAGTGGGGTTTATCATACGAATGCAAGGATTCTTCAGTATATGCAAATCAACCAATGTGATACACCATATTAACAAATTGAAGGAGAAAAACCATATGATCGTCTCAATAGATGCAGAGAAAGCTTTCTACAAAATTCAACACCCATTTATGATAAAAAACCCTGCAGAAAGTAGGCATAGAGGGAACTTACCTCAACATAATAAAGGCCATATATGACAAACCCACAGCCAACATCATCCTCAATGGTGAAAAGCAGAAAGCATTTCCACTAAGATCAGGAACAAGACAAGGTTGCCCACTCTCACCACTCTTATTCAACATAGTTTTGAAAGTTTTAGCCACAGCAATCAGAGAAGAAAAAGAAATAAAAGGAATCCAAATCAGAAAAGAAAAAGTAAAGCTGTCACTGTTTGCAGATGACATGATACTATACATAGAGAATCCTAAAGATGCTACCAGAAAACTACTAGAGCTAATCAATGAATTTGGTAAAGTAGCACAATACAAAATTAATGCACAGAAATCTCTTGTATTCCTATACACTAATGATGAAAAGTCTGAAAGTGAAATTAAGAAAACACTCCCATTTACCATTGCAACAAAAAGAATAAAATATCTAGGAATAAACCTACTTAAGGAGACAAAAGACCTGTATGCTGAAAATTATAAGACACTAATCAAAGAAATTAAAGATGATACAAATAGATGGAGAGATATACCATGTTTCTGGATTGGAAGAATCAACATTGTGAAAATGACTCTACTTCCGAAAGCAATCTACAGATTCAATGCAATCCCTATCAGACTGCCAATGGAATTTTTCACAGAACTGGAAGAAAAAATTTCACAATTTGTATGGAAACACAAAAGACCCTCAATAGCCAAAGCAATCTTGAGAAAGAAAAACGGAGCTTGAGGAATCAGGCTCCCTGACTTCAGAGTATACTACAAAGCTACAGTAATCAAGACAGTATGGTACTGACACAAAAACAGAAATATAGATCAATGGAACAGGATAGAAAGCCCAGAGATAAACCCATGCACATATGGTCACCTTATCTTTGATAAAGGAGACAAAAATATACAGTGGAGAAAAGACAGCCACTTTAATAAGTAGTGCTGTGAAAACTGGACAGCTAAATGTAAAAGTATGAAATTAGAACACTCCCTAACACCATACACAAAAATAAACTCAAAATGGATTAAAGACCTAAATGTAAGGCCAGACACTATCAAACTCTTAGAGGAAAACATAGGCAGAACACTCTATGACATAAATCACAGCAAGATCCTTTTTGACCCACCTCCTAGAGAAATGGAAATAAAAACAAAAATAAACAAATGGGACCTAATGAAACTTAAAAGCTTTTGCACAGGAAAGGAAACCGTAAACAAGATGAAAAGACAAGCCTCAGAATGGGAGAAAATATTTGCAAATGAAGCAACTGACAAAGGATTAATCTCCAAAATTTACAAGCAGCTCAATATGAAAAAAGCAAACAACCCAATCCAAAAATGGGCAGAAGACCTAAATAGACATTTCTCCAAAGAAGATATATGGATTGCCAATAAACACATGAAAGGATGGTCAATATCATTAATCATTAGAGAAATGCAAATCAAAACTACAGTGAGATATCATCTCACACCAGTCAGAATGGCCATCATCAAAAAGTCTGCATAGAATAAATACTGGAGAGGGTGTGGAGAAAAGGGAACCCTCCTGCACTCTTGGTGGGAATGTAAATTGATACAGCCACTATGGAGAGCAGTATGGAGATTCCTCAAAAAACTAAAAATAGAACTACCATACGACCCAGCAATCCCACTACTGGGCATATACCCTGAGAAAACCATAACTGAAAACGAGTCATGTACCACAATGTTCATTGCAGCTCTATTTACAATAGCCAGGACATGGAAGCAACCTAAGTGTCCATCAACAGATGAATGGATAAAGAAGATGTGGGACATATATACAATGGAATATTACTCAGTCATAAAAAGAAACGAAGTTGAGTTATTTGTAGTGAGGTGGATGGACCTAGAGTCTGTCATACAGAGTGAAGTAAGTCAGAAAAAGAAAAACAAATACCGTATGCTAAAACATATATATGGAATCTAAGAAAAAATACAAATGGTCATGAAGAACCTAGGGGCAAGACGGGAATAAAGACGCAGACCTACTAGAGAATGGACTTGACGATATGGGGAGGGGGAAGGGTAAGCTGTGACAAAGTGAGAGAGTGGCATGGACATACACTACCAAACGTAATATAGATAGCTAGTGGGAAGCAGCCACATAGCACAGGGAGATCAGCTCGGTGCTTTGTGACCACCTAGAGGGGTGGGATAGGGAGGGTGGGAGGGAGGGAGACGCAAGAGGGAAGAGATATGGGAGCATATGTATATGTATAAGTTATTCACTTTGTTATAAAGCAGAAACTTACACACCATTGTAAAGCAATTATACTCCAATAAAGATGTTAAAAGAAAAAAACAACTCCCCACACAACACCAACTAGACTTTTGTACTTAAAAGTTTCTTGTGACTCTTCTTTGCACAAATGAAACTTAAACTCCTTTTATAATGTGAAATAAAATTCATATTTTGTGGCAAAACAAGAAAAATTTAAACATAAAAATTTGGCCTCCCCTCTCCCTGCACCGTGCATTGTTGTACCTGCCTTATACATAGACCAAACCTCCCCCATCAGCAGGAATACCTGCTCAACCATAAACAGCAATGTTCTCCTAGCATCAACAAGGCAACTCCTTAATAGATAACATTCCTTCTTGATCATGTAAGGGGTCACATGACCCACCAGGATGACGCTTAGATCTGGATTATGTAAATTGTCAATACTGTGTCATTTGATGTACAGCCCTCTGTCTCAAAAAAACTTCTGTAACTGTGCCTTGATTTCTAACCAGCGGAACAGTTCTCAGAGCTTTCTGAGATGCTCTGCGGATTATAATCCTCAAATTTGGCTTGAATAAATATTCCCAACTCTTTCTTAGATTGACTGATTAATTTTTCATCGACAATAGCAGGTGAAACCTCTACCTCTGTTGTCATCATTTTGTTCTGTCCTCATTGTTCCCTGTACTCCTGCCCCCCTGAATATTTTTTTATTCCTCAAAGAAACCAACTTTTGTTTTTCCTTTGAAGATTTTGCACTGGCTGTTTTGGCCTTCCTTTTCCCCAAATCTTTTCCTTACCTGCTCTTTGAACATGTCTGACTCAAATTTCATCTTTAAGGGACTTGCAGTTATCTCCTCCAAGCGTGAATGTAGCTTTTCTTTGTCTGACAACCTATATTCTAAAAGACAAGTGATTCTGACCTCCAAACACCTTAATAGAGAAAGGCAAAAAAGCCAGGATAACCATAATAAAAACTGCCCCTCAGAAGATGGAATATGTCAATCACGTGTCAGTCTACAGCATCTGTCAAATCTCACTGAACTGATAAGGGGAAGACTCACTGGCCCTTTAGCCCATCTTTTAGCCCTGACTGTGCTCTTCCCTTCAATTAATTATAACAAAAGATCTTAAGTAAACCTAATCTCTTAGGTCTCAAAGTTGGCTTTTGTGCTCTGCTGTACCTCTTTTTCTATCGAAGTTAAACTTAATGGGTAATTAAACCAGTGGGTTTAGATGGAAAGGCCACACCCTTAATCTGAATTTTGCCAGGAGGCAAACTTTCATCTCTTCCTAATGGCCACTTTTCAGGCTGCTTCCGTTTGGTGAGAGTGGGAATAATTTTCTGGTTTGTTTATTGTTCTATATCAATTGCTTAGACTAATGCCTGATACAAAGGAGACATACAATATACATATGCCGAGTAAATGAACAGATTTATAATCTAATTTATAAAAACATCATACATTATTTATGGATATACTCATATGTAATAATATTACAAAATATACACAGAAATCATAAGTAGCAACTTCAGGAATGGTTACCGCTGTGCAAGATGGGAAAAGAAAGGATTTAGGGAAATGGAGCTTTAGCTGTGTTTGTTACTATTTCCAATTTATTGAAAATTTCCATTTTCAAAACTAATATTTCAATTTATTAAACATACATTTAAGGGAAATATGGAAAAATAAGAATATACTAATATCTATTATCTGAAGATAACTGGTTACTTCATATATCATTTTTTAAGAATCCCAATTTAATCTTTCTTTTTCCTTTTTCAATTGAAGTATAGTTGATGTACAATATTACATAAATTACAGGTGTATAACTTATTGATTCACAATTTTAAAGGTTATAGTTCATTTATGGTTACTACAAAATATTAGCTATATTCCCTGTGTTGTACAATACATCCTTGTAGCTTATTTATTTTATACATAATAGTTTGTACTCTTAATCCCCTACCCCTATCTTACCCCTCCCTCTTCCCTCTCCCTGCTGGTAACAACTAGTTTGTTCTCTATATCTGTGAGTCTGTTTCTTTTTCGTTATATTCATTAGTTTGTTTTATTTTTTAGATTCCACATAAAGTGATATCATACAATATTTTTCTTTCTCTGTCTGACTTAATTTAATCTTTAAAGCAGAGTTAATGAGAGTTAATTGACATAACTGCACCTATTAACATATACAACTTGATAAGCTTTGACTTAGGAAGGCAGTTGTGAAACCATTACAGCAACCAAGATAATGAACATTTACATCAGTAGCAAAAGTTTCCTCTTACCCTTTTCTCCCCTTTATTTATGTCATTTTCTATGACATTAAAATAATTTACAGGAGCAGAAAAAGAAGCCATAGATATGTGAAATTAAAATGCTGGAAACGTACCTCACTGAACATCTATGCCTGCTGAGCAGGGATGGGTTTAGCTCGCCCAGCTTCATGAGGACCTTCTTCATAATTGAGGCTTTAATGCCACTTGGAGGATAAGATGCTATTGGATCACTTTCCTCACTTCTTTTAAATCTGTCGCCATTTCCCCACTTTTGATCTGCTTCCTTGTCCACAGTGGGGAGGATGGCTGCGTGTTAATCACCTCTCTTGGAGAAAGTTACCTATTGGACTTTCCATACAAAATACTACTCTTCTAGGATTCCCTGGTGGCGCAGCAATTAAGAATCCGCCTGCCAATGCAGGGGACATGGGTCCAAGCCCTGGGCTGGGTCCCACATGCTGAGGAACAGCTAAGCCCGTGGCCACAACTACTGAGCCTGTGCTCTAGAGCTCACAAGCCACAACTACTGAGCCCGCGTGCCACAACTACTGAAGCCCGTGAGCCTACAGCCTGTGCTCTGCAACAGGAGAAGCCACCGCAATGAGAATTCCCTGCTCACCACAACTAGAGAAAAGCCCACGTGCAGCAATGAAAACCCAACACAGCCAAAAACAAAAATAACTAAAATTAATAAATTAAAAAAAAATACTATTCCTAATTGGACCTGGGTTTTCTGGATTTAGCTTTCATAAAATGTCTTTAAAACAAAAACAAACAGACAAAAACCTCCTTGAGGTGTTTTAGACAGATACAATTTCTCCATTTGACATTTTCTTAGCTTGGTTTTCCCACTAAGCAGAACCTGAGGCAGGTATAGACAGGTATGTCAGGAAATGGGGAAGAACAAAACCCAGAAGGAGAGACAGCCCATCCAGGTGTGCTGGGAAGCTGTAGGTAAGGATTTTGGGGCTCCTGATAAGCCCCAGGAGAGCTGACTCCTCTGCTCCCAGATCCGTGCATGTGGCTGAAATGCTCTCCCAGGCAGCCCATCCAAACAGTGTAAGCAGAGAAGCAGTAGGTCAGAAACCAAGAGATACGCAGCGCAGCAGTGGTGGCAGGAATGGTTAGGACAAAAAGGAGCCCAGGGATAAACATGGTCCAGCAAAAGTATTAAGCTCCCTTGAGAATGCATGTGATTATATTTTATTTATTCCATAAACAAATACAGACTGGACTCTTAGTGAATGACTATGCAAATTTTTTATCACCTTCTAGGGACTGATATGTTATCTCACATAAAAATCATCATGTCTAGCTAGTTTAATCCTTCCTAATATGTATTAAAATGTGCTTTTATTATAGAGACTGATTAATTACAATTAATTATATTAATTAAATATTTATAAAAGATTAGGTAATTAGCGTTCAATTAAATGAAACATTTTGTAATACTATCAAAAAGGAATCAACTTAACAAAAGTAAATAGACAATAGATTCTTTAAGAAACAATAGCAATTACAATAATACTAGCAAACACCAATGCAGTGCTTAATTTGTACTGTTTTTAGATCTCTACATAGATTAACTCATTTAATACTAACAATGTCCTATGAGTTAACTAGTGTTGACATCATTATTTTCAAGATAGTAAACTGAAGTACGGAGTGATTAGTAATTAACATTTTAGGAATAAAATAAAATAAAATGGTATCTCATAAACACTACACAATCTTTTTTTTTTTTCCTCTCCTTTTATTCTTTTCTTTTAGGCAGCAGAATCTGGTGGTTAGATGGTAAACACACAAGCCTGTCTAGTGGCTCAGTTCCTATCCTAACTGTACCCCTTACTAGCTCTACAACTTTGGGCAAGTTATTAATTCCTTTAAAAGTAGTATTAAAAATTATGTGTGAATATAAATAACATTTTATGAAAAATAGATTCCCCCAAACAAAGAAATTAGCAAGAACATTGACATTGTTTTATAGTTTTTGCAAATGTGTTTAATGTCTGCTTAATAGAAAATAGCTATAATCTTATATTGGCTTCTGTACCTAATCTGTTGTGATAGTAGGTCATTGGCTTCTAGAAAATGTCACCGTACACACATAAGAGAATGAGCGAAAAGGCACCTAAAGTCTTATAGTTATTATAAAAATAACTGTGACCTCATGAGCCCTGAAGGTGTCTGAAGGACTCTCCCACGGAATCCCCAGGATACACTCTAAAAACTGCCACTAAAACACCAACATATATAGTCAATTTAGACAATTCACTCAAAAGTAAAATTCCCTAGGAGAAAACTATCAAACAGTTCATAAGATATTATCTAGACAAATCTGACACCCGATTGGGTACACTTTTCAATTTTCCAGTGACCTTTGCTTATTTATACCTATGTATTAAATCTTTTATAAAGATGTAATATGGCCCATCTGATTTTCAAAAATTGATCTAGAAGATTAGTAATATTTCTAGAAGAAAGTTATCTTCCTATGGGATATCAAGATTCAAAAGCAAGAAATTTTCCAAATGCTTTAGAATTTCAATATCCTTGGCTTACTGATTTAAAAAGAACTTAGATATTTCTTTTGCTGTGGAGCAGAAGGAAGGTGGGTGTCAGAATTTCATGTCTCATAATACATGTGCAATAGTTCATTAGGTTGTACATACGACAGCCAATTAAATACTTATTATTAAAGGTCAACAGCCGCGTACAAGCTGCAGATCCTCTTTCCTGCTCTGCGGAAAGAACATAAAAAGCCTCATTTATAAACTCATACAATTACCCAAGAAGTCGGTATTCTTTAAAAATCTAGTGTATTCTATTTTAAAATAATAGATAAGATATCAATTTGCCTCTTTGGTATATATTTCTTTCTCTTAAAATGCTTAACATTTCAGAGTAAAAATGTTTCCAAAAGATCTTATTTAAAAATCAAAGGGTTTTTTTTTTGGTGTTGTTGGTAGTGGTAATACTCTCCACCCCAATTTTCAACCATTGTTAATTTTTAAAAGTTCAACTCATTTTAACAGGTTTAATTCAATGGATTGATTCTTAAATTGCATTTATCAGTTGATTCAATAGCTATTGCTGAACTCACTTGAGCTCTGAATCACTTAAGCAGAGAAACTGCCCTCAGTGCTATTTTGCCTGCATTCGAAAACAAGGAAAGCCATAGTAGCTTTATCTGCTTTCCATCATAATCCATCCCTTAAAGAACCAATCGCACATTGAACTGCATTATCACTGCGTGAGGACATCTCGGATTTCCTCCCTAGTCTCATTCCACTGAACACTCTGGCCATTCTCATTATCAACCTAAAATCCTGCAGTTCATAATTCTCTTGTATGATCATGCACCAAAACACTTTTTTCTGCATCCCACAGCTGACTAAAGATTCTTCTTAAGCTGTGTCCCATTGGATCTCAATTTTCAGCCTTGCTCTCACTTTTAGTCTGGATTTTCTCACACATTTCTTCCTCTGTGGGCTTCACTTTTCCAGCAGTTTTCTTGGTATTGCCGATACGTTTTGTTAAAATCTTGTTTGTAGGATGCGTCAGTTTCTGCCGTGCATTAAAGCCGTTAGACAGTCATCTCATTCCCTTGATTAAAAATATAAAATCTATGACAACAGGGTGTACTTTACTCTTTGTTATTTCCTGATTCATATATTGTTTTTTTCACTCAATAATCAGCCAATGAATATTTGTTGACTTCAATATCTTACCCATATATATGTATTAAAAATATGCTGCAACGTATGCTTTGTCTTGGCGCAGACCGAAATTTGAGAAAGATGATACTTTTTACTAGATCTTTTAGTATCAAAAAGATTCTGAAGATATAATACTATCAGTAATTTACCACATAAAACGTTTTTAGTCCATGAGAGCCGTGGAAGCTAGATCAAAGTGAATGGAATGAATATTCAAATGTGAAGCATCTCATAAGCTTCAGACTGGACCACATCACATGTACTCAAGCCTCCCTCTCTCTTTATATTCATATGCCTTAATTGACCGAATTGTCAATAATTTTTCAAGAAAAAATCCCATTTTAAAACTATAAAAGATCATTAAAGTAAGAAAAGATTATAAATGTAATTGTGATTTTTTTAAAGATAGTCAATTTTGTTCACCTTTGATTTATCTAGGAATTATAAACTCAAAATTGAAATAAGAGTTAGAAAATCAGAATAAACCAAATGTTTTTCTTAGGGTAAATTGAAAACACTGTCAAATAATGACCACCTATCAAGAAATAAGACAAAGATAATTCTATAGACAAGTTCTTTTCAATCTTTAAGAACAGACAACACTATGATAATTAAATTGTCCTTGAGCATAGGAATATCAGTGGCTTCAAAATTTGTTGTTAGTGTAATCTTTTTGCGGTACCCGGGCCTCTCACTGTTGTGGCCTCTCCCGTTGCAGAGCACAGGCTCTGGCCGCGCAGGCTCAGCGGCGATGGCTCACGGGCCCAGCCGCTCCGCGGCATGTGGGATCCTCCCGGACCGGGGCACAAACGCATGTCCCCTGCATCGGCAGGCGGACTCTCAACACTGTGCCACCAGGGAAGCCCATTAGTGTAATCTTGATAGGGAAATCTTAAAATCTTAGCAAAATTTATAGGTGTCATATCTATTTTTAAAGGGAGATAAAAAGCCATCAAATATAATACCGTCAAATAAAATAGGGTGCTACATTAGAACTACTAATGAATACATAAGATTTATTATAATAATGCAATGATGATACAATTCTAAGAAATCTTTAAAGGGAGAGAGGGGTGAGTAAAATAGGTGAGGGAGATTAAGAGGTACAAACTTTCAGTTACAAAATAAATGAATCATGGGGATGAAATATAGAAAGAAAGAAAAAGATAGAAAGAAAGAAAGAAAGAAAGAAAGGAGGGAGGGAGGGAGGGAGGAAGAAAGGAATGAAGGAAGGAGGAAAGAAAGAGCTCTTTAAAGGAGAAAAACTTTATTTTCATTCTGAAAGGGAATTTAATGAAATTCAATATATAGTACTGACTCAAATATTTTAATAAAATAAGAAGAGATATATACTTCCTTGAATTATCCATCTGAAACAAGGTGCCAGCATTACAGATAGTAGTAAAAATTTGACAGCATTCTACTCACATTTAAAAAGAGGTATTTTTGCTGTTATTTCTGGTATTATTCATAAGGTATAATAAAGTAATGATGTTAATATCCATCTCACCATTTACATTTTACAAGCATTCTGCTAAGCATTTCTTTAAATTCATTTGACCAATATTCACAGAGTGTCTCTGTTGCCGCTGTAGGTACTAGGGATTCATCAGTGCAAAGAGACAAAACACACACCCTGTGGGGTTGGCAACAGGCCTATCAGGGAGTTACTATGCAGTGGCCACAGTTAACAGATGAAGAGACAGGCCTGAAGATGCTAATTAACTTTCTCAAAGTTACACAGCAAGTGGCAGAAGGGATTCAACCCCAAGGCCATTTAGCTCCAGATTCCAATCTCTTATTTATTCCCTATATTTTGTTTCCTCCAGTCTTTGTAAATTTCTAGTCAATTCTGCACCAGAGAAAATAATAACATGTATAAACCTTATAAAGCAGGGGTGTGACCTTCCATTACTCACTTCATTTCCTCCCATGAAAGAAAAGGAAAAAAATAGACCCCAAATTTCCCAGGACTGGCTGTGAAACACATTAAAGACGGGACAAAAAGTTTGCAGGGGGAAGTTTCTCAAAGACAGACCCCCAGTCTTACAACTCTTTCACTTTCTGTCCTAAAAAAGACCTAGATTGACCATGTTGACCTGCCAGATATTTCTCCAGCAAGGATGTGTTTATTCAGGATCAGCAGAGAATTGCAATGCTGGGTCTGCCACCATGGTGAGCTGCATGCGTCCCCGCATGGCAAGGGAAGGAGAACCCTTTTATAGAGGGCAAAGGAAGATGGGAGGGCTACAGTAAACAAAGAGCCCATGGCTGTTCACCTGCTGAGTCCTTGCCAGGAAACAAGAGGAGTCTTTCATCTTCCTGTTGGGTTCTGCTATCGTTAGGGCATGAGAGCGCTTCCTTCTGGCTCCCAACTCTATTTAACTGAGGTTTCTGCTTATTAATATTTTACAGCCGCATTTAACAATATTTTTTTACGTCATAGTGATAGTATTTCTTTCTTGGGAGAAAGAAGAGTCGTTTATCTACAGCTCTTTGCTCTTCTTTGTAAATTATTTCCTTTGATCCAGATGTTGATGTGAACTTTGCCTCTGTCTGAGAAGGTCCAGGCTAGTCTAACGCTGACAAGGGACACATTTTCTCTAATGATAGTCATGTTTCGTGGGTCACGTTTAGAGCCAAATCTGCCTCTGGTTTGCGCTAAAGAACTTGGTGGCAGAATCTAGCCTAGCTCACCAACTTTCTACATGGAGGCCAGATCCTATTAGCAAAGAAGAGTATTGACGGGCTGAATCTTCTAATCTGTTAATATAGTTCACTTTCAGAACTTTCAGAGATAAATGAAGATTTAAGGACAGGATTCTGGTCTTGTTGGGTTGCCCTGGATAAATATTATCTCTATATTAACACATTTGTTTACAAAAAAAATCTAGTAATTACATTCACAAGTTTTAGTATTTTAGATAAGAGAATATTTCATTTGATTATATTCGGATATTTCACTTACATTATAATGAATCTAAAATGCTGCTACCACAAATTCTCTCAACTCCATAAGCTCCCCCAGGCTCCATCTATTCAATTGTTTTGTATTGACTACAGAATTAATTTGCAAACCCTTAGTCTGATGTGTACGGCCATTCCCAACCTGGTTCTGACCTGCCTTTACTGCATTTCCTCCTGTCATTTTAATTCAGTAAGATTTTTTTTGAAAGTCCTAATTATATTTGCAAATATATATATATATATACATTGATTCACATATATTTTATATATCTAATATATAAATAAATAACACAGGTTGATATACGGTACAATAAGGTAACATGTATTTCTTTTTTTTTAAACATCTTTATTGGAGTATAATTGTTTTACATTGTTGTGTTAGTTTCTGCTGTATAACAAAGTGAATCAGCTATACGTATACATGTATCCCCATATCCCCTCCCTCTTGCGTCTCCCTCCCACCCTCCCTATCCCACCCCTCTAGGTGGTCACAAAGTACCGAGCTGACCTCCCTGTGCTTTGCAGCTGCTTCCCACTAGCTACCTATTTTACATTTAGTAGTGTATATATGTCAATGTCACTCTCTGACTTCTTCCCAGCTTACACTTGCCCCTCCCTGTGTTCTTAAGTCCATTCTCTACATCTGCATCTTTATTCCTGTCCTGCCCCTAAGTTCTTCAGAACCTTTTTTTTTTTTTTTAGATTCCATATATCTGTATTAGCATACGGTATTTGTTTTTCTCTTTCTGACTTACTTAACTCTGTAAGAGTCTGACAGACTGTAGGTCCATCCGCCTCACTACAAATAACTCAACTTTGTTTCTTTTTATGACTGAGTAATATTCCATTGTATATATGTGCCACATCTCCTTTATCCATTCATCTGTCGATGGACACTTAGGTTGCTTCCATGTCCTGGCTATTGTAAATAGTGCTTCAGTGAACATTGTGGTACATGGCTCTTTTTGAGTTATGGTTTTCTCAGGGTATATGCCCAGTAGTGGGATTGCTGGGTCGTATGGTAGTTCTATTTTTAGTTTTTTGAGGAATCTCCATACTGCTCTCCATAGTGGCTGTATCAATTTACATTCCCACCGACAGTGCAAGAGGGTTCCCTTTTCTCCACACCCTCTCCAGCATTTATGTGTAGATTTTTTGATGATGCCCATTCTGACCAGTGTGAGGTGATACCTCATTGTAGTTTTGATTTGCATTTCTCTAATGATTAGTGATGTTGAGCAGCTTTTCATGTGTTTGTTGGCAATTTGTGTATCTTCTTCGGAGAAATGTCTATTTAGATCTTCTGCCCATTTTTGGATTGGGTTGTTTCTTTTTTTGATATTGAGCTGCATGAGCTGCTTGTATATTTTGGAGATTAATCCTTTGTCAGTTGCTTCATTTGCAAATATTTTCTCCCATTCTGAGGCTTGTCTTTTCATCTTGTTTATGGTTTCCTTTGCTGTGCAAAAGCTTTTAAGTTTCATTAGGTCCCATTTGTTTATTTTTGTTTTTATTTCCATTTCTCTAGAAGGTGGGTCAAAAAGGATCTTGCTGTGATTTATGTCATAGAGTTTTCTGCCTATGTTTTCTTCTAAGAGGTTTAGAATATCTGGCCTTACATTTAGGTCTTTAATCCATTGTGACTTTATTTTTGTGTATGGTGTTAGGAAGTGTTCTAATTTCATTATTTTACATGTAGCTGTCCAGTTTTCCCAGCGCCATTTATTGAAGAGGCTGTCTTTTCTCCATTGTATACTCTTGCCTCCTTTATCAAAGATAAGCTGACCATACGTGCATGGGTTTATCTCTGGGATTTCAATCGTGTTCCATTGAGCTGTATTTCTGTTTTTGTGCCAATACCATACTGTCTTGATTACTGTAGCTTTGTAGGATAGTCTGAAGTCCAGGAGCCTGATTCCTCCAACTCGGTTTTTTTTTCTCAAGATTGTTCTGGCTATTCGGGGTCTTGTGTTTTCATACAAATTGTGAAATTTTTTTTTTCTAGTCTTGTGAAGAATGCCCTTGGTGGTTTGATAGGGATTGCACTGAATCTGTAGATTGCTTTGGGTAGCATAGTTATTTTCATAATATTGATTCTTCCAATCCAAGAATATGGTATATCTCTCCATCTGTTTGTATCATCTTTAATTTCTTTCATCAGTGTCTTATAATTTTCTGCATACAGGTCTTTTGTCTCCTTGGTAGGTTTATTCCTAGGTATTTTATTCTTTTTGTTCCAGTGGTAAATGGGAGGGTTTCCTTAATTTCTCTTTCCTATTTTTCATCATTAGTGTATAGGAATACATGAGATTTCTGTGCATTAATTTTGTATCCTGCTATTTTACCAAATTCATTGACGAGCTCTATTAGTGTTCTGGTCGCATCTTTAGGATTCTCTATGTATAGTATCATGTCATCTGCAAACAATGACAGTTTTACTTCTTTAATTAATTAATTTATTTGTTTTTGGCTGTGTTGGGTCTTCGTTGCTGCACTTGGGCTCCCTCTAGCTACGGCGAGTGGGGGCCACTCTTTGCTGCAGTGCACGGGCCCCTCATTGCAGTGGCTTCTCCCGTTGCAGAGCATGGGCTCTAGGTGTGCGGGCTTCAGTAGTTGTGGCACGCGGGCTCTAGAGCACAGGCTCAGCAGTTGTGGCACATGGGCCCAGCTGCTCCGTGGCACGTGGGATCCTCCCAGACCAGGGCTCAAACCCATGTCCCCCGCAATGGCAGGTGGACTCCCAACCACTGCACCACCAGGGAAGCCCGACTTCTTCTTTTCTGATTTGGATTGCTTTTATTTGTTTTTCATCTCTGATGGCTGTGGCTAAAACTTCCAAAACTATGTTGAATAATAGTGGTGAGAGTGGACAACCTTGTCTTGTTCCTGATCTTAGTGGAATGGTTTCAGTTTTTCACCACGGAGAACAATGTTATTGGCTGTGGGTTTGTCATATATGGCCTTTATTATGTTGAGGTAAGTTCCCTCTATTCCCACTTTCTGGAGAGTTTTTATCATAAATGGGTGTTGAATTTGTCAACAGCTTTTTCTGCATCTATTGAGATTATCATATGGTTTTTATCCTTCAGTTTGTTAATATGGTGTATCACATTGATTGATTTGCCTATATTGAAGAATCCTTGCATTCCTGGGGTAAACCCCACTTGATCATGGTGTATGATCTTTTTAATATGCTGCTGGATTCTCTTTGCTAGTATTTGGTTGAGGATTTTCGAATCTATGTTCATCAGTGATATTGGCCTGTAGTTTTCTTTCTTTGTGACATCTTTGTCTTGTTTTGGTATCAGGGTGATGGTGGCCTTATAGAATGAGTCTGGGAGTGTTCCTCTCTCTGCTATATTTTGGAAGAGTTTGAGAAGGATAGGTGTTAGCTCTTCTCTAAATGTTTGATAGAATTTGCCTGTGAAGCCATCTGGTCCTGGGCTTCTGTTGGAAGATTTTTAATCACAGTTTCAATTTCAGTGCTTGTAATTGGTCTGTTTGTATTTGCTAGTTCTTCCTGGTTCAGCCTCAGAACTTTTCTAAGAATTTGTCCA
Source organism: Delphinapterus leucas (assembly GCF_059928025.1). Taxonomy (NCBI): domain Eukaryota; kingdom Metazoa; phylum Chordata; class Mammalia; order Artiodactyla; family Monodontidae; genus Delphinapterus; species Delphinapterus leucas. Next base: position 84,411,984 of record NC_143142.1, read on the forward strand.
TTTCTTCCAGGTTGTGCATTTTATTGACATATAGTTGTGTGTAGTAATCTCTCATGATCCTTTGTATTTCTGCAGTGTCAGTTGTTACTTCCCCTTTTTTGTTTCTAGTTCTGTTGATTTGAGTCTTCTCCCATTTTTTCTTGATGAGTCTGGCTAATGGTTTATCAATTTTGTTTATCTTCTCAAAGAACCAGATTTTAGTTTTATTGGTCTTTGCTCTCCTTTCCTTCATTTCTTTTTCATTTATTTCTGATCTGGTGTTTATGATTTCTTTCCTTCTGCTAATTCTGGGGTTTTTTTGTTCTTCTTTCTCCAATTGCTTTAGGTGTAAGGTTAGGGTGTTTATTTAAGATGTTTTTTGTTTCCTGAGGTAGGATTGTATTGCTATAAACTCCCCTTTCAGAACTTCTTTTGCTGCATCCCATAGGTTTTGGGCCATCATGTTTTCATTGTCATTTGTTTCTAGGTATTTTTTGATTTCCTTTTTGATTTCTTCAGTGATCTCTTGGTTATTTAGTAGTTTATTGTTTAGCCTCCATGTGTTTGTATTTTTTACAGTTTTTTTCCTGTAATTGATATGTAGTCTCATAGCGTTGTGGTCAGAAAAGATACTTGATATGATTTCAATTTCCTTGACTATTTCCTTTCCCATATTATGGAAGTTTTCAACTATAATCTCTTCAAATATTTTCTCAGTTCCTTTTTTTTCTCTTCTTCCTCTGGGACCCTTATAATTCGAATTTTGGTGTGTTTAATGTTGTCCCAGAGGTCTTGAGACCTTCCTCAATTCTTTTCATTCTTTTTTCTTTATTCTGCTCTGCAGTAGTTATTTCCACTCTTTTATCTTCCAGGTCACTTTTCCACTGTTCTGCCTCAGTTATTCTGCTATTGATTCCTTCTAGAGAATTTTAAATTTCATTTATTGTGTTGTTCATCATTGTTTGTTTGCTCTTTAGTTCTTCTAGGTCCTTGTTAAACATTTCTTGTATTTTCTCCATTCTATTTCAAGATTTTGGATCATCTTTACTAACTTACTGTTTTGGGGGTCTCCTTTTTGCAGGCTGCATGTTCGTAATCCTGTTGCTTTTGGTGCCTGCCTCCAGTGGGTAAGGTTTGTTCAATGGGTTGTGTAGGCCTGGTGGAGGGGACTGGTGCCTGTGTTCTGGTGGATGAGGCTGCATCTTGTCTTTCTGGTGGGCAGGCCCGAGTCCAGTGGTGTGTTTTGGGGTATCTTTGAACTTAGTATGATTTTAGGCAGTCTCTCTGCTAATGGGTGGGGTTGTGTTCCTGTCTTGCTAGTTGTTTGGCATAGGGTGTCCAGCACTGGAGCTTGCTGAGTGGAGTTGGGTCTCAGCATTGAGATGGAGATCTCTGGGAGAGCTCTCATTGATTGATATTACGTGGGGCCAGGTAGTCTCTGGTGGACCAATGTTCTGAACTTGGCTCTCCCACCTCTGAGGCTCAGGCCTGACACCTGGCCAGAGCAGCAAGACCCTGTCAGCCACACGGCTGCTAGTGCTGGAGGGTCTTCTGCAGAGGTGGGAGGTGGCTGTGGCTCACCAGTGGGACAAGGACACTGGCAGCAGAAGTTCTGGGAAGTACTTCTTGGCGTGAGTGCTCCCGGAGTCTGCCATTAGCCCCACTTAAGAGCCTCTCAGTAAGATTTTATTTTTGTTTCTTGACCATGTCTAATGTACACCAAACTTTGTTCTTTGCTTAAATTGTTATCTTGATTTGCTGTGTTCATTCTTCTTTTCTTTCTTCTCATTCCACCTATACTCCAAGACACAGTTGAGCATTCTTACATTCAATCTAGAAAGTATCGATTTTCCCTAATTTTTAAAATTCATTTGATCTTGAACTCTGTATTTTCTTATATTATTTTAGTGCACACGCATCATTACCCTATATAAATTGTGGAGGTCATGAGCATTATCCTAGATCTACTTATATTCCCTGAATGTGAGACAGTGCCTTGAATATATTAGAGCCTCATAATTTTTCATTAAAATTAATTACTATAAATTTATGATGTTAGTGTAAAATACGATATTGATAAATACAAATTATGTAGAAGAATGTTCCTCATAAAGACCCAGAAGCTACTGTCACATTTAGACAAAGGACAATTTATGGTGGTGCTATCAATATTTCAGAGAGAAAGATTTCTATTTATTTGAGTGCTCCAGATAATCAGAGAAAATTCGTCTTTTATAAACTGAAGGGAGTGATCTTTTAGATGAGGTATCAAAAAAATAAATGCCACTTGTCCAGAAGGTGACTGAATTTAAAAGTTTGGGTTGCCAACCGGAATGTGGTATTTTCACAGAAATTTCACCAAGCATGTCCTTTGTGAAGCATGCCACTAATTAGGCATCTGTGAGCACCTTATGCTTGATGCATTATGCAAAAAACAACTTCTCTTTCTTACAGAAAATACACCCACAACTTCCAAAGAAAATTATCCACATATGAAGGTTTCAAGACTGTCACAGTAATGAATTTTATTTATTATATTTAAACTGCTAAATTAAAATCCATTGTAATAAGTAATGATGTCTAACATTTACTAAATGCCTCGTATTGTTCTCAACATTAGAATGAACTCTTCACACTGTAAGATGGATGCAGGTATTATACTTACAGGTCCCCAAAGCTAGTACATGACAGAGTTGGGGTTTGAACCTAGGGATTCTATTTGCAGATTCTGTGTACTTAACCATGGTACTATATTATTCAATATGAAAAGGCTATATACATTCAATAGAACATTTATAGCAGACTGATGAACATGTGGCCTGAAAACTAAGTTACCATGGAAAGTTTAGAGAAAACATAGTCTACCTTAAAACCAGTTACTAATAAAATTCCATTAAGCAAAACAGTCTTGTGGGAGGAGAGTAGTGAAATATTTGGAGTTCTTATATTTTACATTCTGTAAAGATTATACAATAAAGCTTGGAATTTAAGACAGCTGGAAGGTTTAAAAACAAGTATATTACATTTTATTGGGTACTTATAATGAGTAGAGCATTGAGCTAAGTATTTTATATGCTATTTTACCTAATCCTCCCAAACCTTTAGAAGTAGTTACTACATTGAAGTCATATTTTATGCAAATTTTATGTTTTTAAAAACTTCTCATTAAGTTATAACATATGACATGCAATAGCACAGACCATAATATACAGCTCAAAGAATTTTGACAAAATGAATACACCCATGTAACCAACGGCCATATGAAGAAATAGAATATAAACTACCTTTCATTAGAGTATCTTGTGACCACACTTGCTAAACACCGGCCTTTATATGTAAATACTATCCTGTTTTTCAGCATCACAGGTGAGCTTTACTTGTTCTTGAATATTATATCAGCAGAGTCATCTTTTATAAACATACATTACATCACATATTCTGTTGAGCATAACGTTTATGGGATCCATCATATATTTATGGCTAGCAGTAGTTAATGATTTCTTATTGAAGAATATTCCATTGTATGAACTTACTATAATTTATTCATTCTAACATTCATGAACCATTTAGTTGCTTCTAGTCTGGAGCTGTTATGAATAATGCTGCTGTGAAGACAGTTGTACATGTCTTTTAGTGCACATATATAAGCCTTTGGAGAGAAGCATACACTTAGCTGTAGAATTTCTGGCTTCTATGGTATATACATGTTCAATTCAGTAGATTTTGACAACTGTTTTACCAAAGTGACTATATAAATTTACAATCCCTTCATCACTATCAAGGACTTCCAGATGTTCCACATCCTAGCTAAATGCTTACTTACTTTCCATCTTGTTTTCAAGTATTGTGTCTTAATATATGCACAGCTTTCCCTTGCTTTAGCAAATAATATAGTCAGCTTTTTGATTCAGATGTTAAGTCATGGATTCTTTGAAAAATGGAGCTTCCACTGAGATTTTTTTTTTGCAGACTTTCATTCGGCCGCATTTGGTGGGACCTACACAGCAGCAGGTGCATTCTTCACGTCCCTTGTTCCCACAGTTCAAATGTGCTGCCAATTTGTTGTCAGGGACATCTCTCAACAGCAATAAGGGTTCTGCCTTATTTTATTGAATCCTAGTTGTTGAATTTATTTTGTTATCTGAGAAGTTGTTAATTACACTCTTTGATTTGAAAGTGCATGATGTGGTAAATACTCTAACCATTATCCTATGGAGCCTTCCACTGCTCCCTTTGTTCTTTCTGCATGTTTGTCTGTCTATATTGTCTTGTTTCATATGTTTTGCTTTGTTCTTTGAAGGCCTTAAGTCTGATGAATCTATAAAGAAGTGCTCCATAGGGAACAATGGCATCATAGGCCCCATAAGTCTCCTATTCAAGCCAACTCCAAGAACTACTAGCTATGAACTCATTAAATGGGCACGCAAATTATATAAAGGTAATTGGCCAGAGGTTGGGTTGGGTCTCTCATAAGATCTATAGTTATTTTTTCTTTATTCTCTGGTTGCCTCTAAGAGTTTTTCTTTATCATTGCTTTCCAATATCTTGAATATAATGTATATTAACCCAACTTGGGTTTCTCTGCATTCCTTTTACATGTGATTTGCTGTTTTTAATTATATTTGAAAATTATCAGCCATTATCTCTTCAAATATTCCTTCTTATCCATTCTCTCTCTCTTCTCCTTCTAGTATTTCAATTTACATATATGTTAAATAATTTGATATTGCCCCATAGCTCATGTACACTCTGTCTTTACTCCTTTTTATTCTCTTCCTAGTTTTCTCTTTAGTTTGTGTAATTTCTACAGATTTATCTTCATGTTAACTCATCCTTACCTCCTTTGTGTCTAGTCTGGTGATGTTAGATTTATCGTTAAATGTGTCCAGTGAATATTTCAAAAACTTTTTATTTCTTCTACCATTTATTTTTACTTCTAAATTATCCATTTGATTCTTTTTATAATTTCAGTTCTTCTGCTGAAATCTGTTAATGCTTATTGTCCAATTTTCCACTACAGTATTTAACAAAGTATTCATAGTTATTTTAAATCTTTCTATTTCTAAGACCTGAGTCATCATTTGGCCTAGTTTTGTTGATTGTTTTCTCTTGTTACAGTGGGTTGCTTTTGGGTTTTTTTTCCCTGTAGACTTGCATTATATAATTGACCTGATCTAAGGCCGAGTGACAGTTTAGGCAATTTTAGCTTAACGTGAAATTATCTCTGTAGCTAAGGTGTACCCCACCAAGGTTGTCAACTTAGAGCCAGTTGTGATCAATATAACATTCCCTGTAGAGTTGTGAGCACTAATCTTTTTCTTTTAGCCACAATTAGACTGATGAATATATCTCTCTATTTCAGGGGTTTTCAGCAAAGATCTTTAGGCTCTCACTCCAAACGACTTCAGTATTCAGTAAATGTCTGGAAACGTAAATTGTTCATGCTTTTGGTGCCCTTTTTTTTTGCCATTCAAATACCCAAATATTGCATGTGCTGGGTGGATTTCTCTGTCCTCCAGCAGGAGTTTTCTTCTTAAAGGAACAATAGAATTGCAGCCACTTGCTCATGCCCAGAATTGTCAGATATACACAAGGACAAATCAATTGCAAAATGTCAACTTAATCCTTAAATTTCCTCTTCTCTGATTGTAAGGTCCTCTTTTCTTGTTATTTTAGCTACTGTCTGATGCCTTCAAGCAAATGAGTTTTGTGTTTCAACAAAGTTTACAAACTTTTGTCAATGGGACCATTGGAATGCATAAGGTACTCAATTCTCTCTTGAAGCAGAAATTCATAGTGCTATTTTGAAATAGGGTGACATTAATGGTCTCATTTGTATGAGAAGATTGTTTTAATCATAATATCATCCCCCAAATTTTAAAGTCTTAATAAATCCTCATTTATAAGTTGGTACATCTTCCTTGGAAGTTATAATTTGTTTATATTTTTGCCATATAATTGGGCTTCTTTAATTATTAAACATAAGTTATTTTTAGACCACCTGTTTATTTGTACAAATCTTCTATTAGGGTTTTGGTTTTTATGGTAGCTATTAGTATTTAAATTGTTTTAATCAATATGAAAGGTCATCCAGATATTTTCTTTGTTTGCAATTCTAATGTTAAAATTTGTACTCAAAAGTTGATAATGTTGGAACAGAAACTGTTATGTAATAAAGTGCAACAATATGGCCAGACAACCTCAATATTATTTTTTACTATTGTTCTTTAGGAGTGAACTTAAACATCTATAAGAGATAATGTCAAAAAATAAAAAGCAGCATTAAAGTATGATATGTAGCATGTTTATAGATTTACATGCTCTGTTAATGTTCTCATTTACAACAAACCTGAACAAATTTGAATTACATAGTATTTTCAGAAATGTGTATCATGGAGAGAAAAGCAAGTAGATGTTTTCTTTCTTTTATAGGTAAGAAAAATAAAGTTCATTGAAATTAAATAACTTGCCAAAAATACCTATCTTGCAAATGGGGATATATTTGACTTCAATATCCATGCTTTTAATCATTATAATATACCAGGTTTCTGACTATTTTAATGGTTATGCTCCCTTGGTGTATGCAAAGAAATTTACTGAGCATCTACAAAGTTCCAGAACATATGGCATATCTGGGGATACAAAGATGACTAAGACCCATTTTCTGCCTATATTGAGCCAGGAGGCTATTAGAGAAATTCAGAGTCTAATAAGAAGTCAAGATTTGATACTACTCAAAGGACCATTAAATAAAAAGATGGATAATTGGATTTTTTTCTAAAAATTATTCTTTGGGACTTGGAAACCAACCAATGCTGCTGCAAAGGTGAAAGTGGTCACATTTATATGATGATTTAAACTATTTAAAAGATTGAGCATATGATCACTCCATTTTAGCATTAAAAGTAAATTGTTTTCCAGAATATTTACAAGCAAAAATATTTCTACTTCCATTCCATTCTTATCATGTCATCAAATCCAGGTTCTTTAAATTGGATGCAGTCAAAACATTTGGAGTCCTCTCAGTTTACTGTGTTAATTCATACTTCTGTGCACTAGTTTCTTCTTCCTCTTTCAGGAATGCATTTTATGTTTTGTCCATCTGGAAAATAGCTACTCATCTTTCAAGACTCAGTACACAAGTCACTTACAGGAAGACTTTGACTCAATCCCACATGATTGCCAATGCCACAGAATTGACTCTTTGCTATTTTAGCATATTTACCACTTAATTGTACTAATTTGTTTTCAAGTTTTCAAGGTTCACATTTCATAAGTGTGAAAGCTCCAGGAAGAATATCTCCTTCAGTTTTATATTTCTAGCACATTAAACAGTTGCATTCTCCACTCAAGGCTAATTCATCAGCATTGTGTAGTTTGTAGCAAGTAAGTCCTCAGTAAGTTTTGTTAGATTTACAACTAAGTATTTCATTTTTTGAGTGATCAAAAATGGAATTATAGTTCTATTTTCAGTGTTTATGTGTTCATTACTAGCTTATAGAAAGACAGTTGATTTTGTCTGCTTATCTTTTATATGCAAACTTGCTGAACTCATTTATTAGTTCTAGAAGGGTATTTTTTGTAGGCATCTTGGGATTTTCTATTTAGACAATCAGGATGTCCGTAAATAAGGACAGTTTTCTTTTTGTTTCATTTTCTTCTCTTGCCTTATTTGATTGGCCAGAAAATCCAACGCTTTTGAATGAGTAGTGAAAGCAAATATTCTTGCCATTTTTCTCAGTCTTAGGGGAAAACATTCAGTCTTTCAACATTAAATACAGTGTTAACTATATTTTTGTGTGTGTGGATGCTCTTTATCCAGTTGAGGAAGTACCCCTCTATTCTTATTAGAAATATACACGCAGAGAATTTTTATCACAAATGGGTGTTGACTTTTGCCAAAGATTTTTCTGTATTAATTGATATAATCATATAATATGATCAGGTTTTCTTTGTTACCCTGTTAATAGGATAGATTACACTAATAGATTTTCAAATATTGAACAGTCTTTTCAAATCTGGAATAAAACCTTCTTGATCAGGGTAGAAAAATAAATTGGGTTGTGTTCTCTCTTCTATTCTGGAGAGAGATACTGTGCAGAATTAATGTTAATTCTTCCTTAAATTCTTTGGTAGAATTCTCCAGTGAAACTATCTGGGCCTGAAGATTTCTTTTTTGAGAGCTTTAAAATTATTAATTCCATTTTCTTAACAGTAATGGGACTATTAAGACCATCTATTTCATATTGGTGAGCTGTGGAGGTTTGTGTTTTTCAAGGAATTGGTCCATTTAATCTGAGTTGTCAAATTTCTATGTGCAGAGCTGTTCTTAGTATTATTTTTTCTCCTTTGGATGTCTGCAGGGTCTGTAGTGATACCCCTTGTTTCATTCCTGATATTAAAAATTGTATTTATTTCTTTTCTTTTATCACTGTTGTTAAAGTTTTGTCAATCATATTGATCATTTCAAAGAACCAACTCTATATTTCTTTGGATATTTCTATTTTTTTCTGTTTTTAATTTCATTGATTCTACTTGTATCATTATTATTTCCTTCCATTAACTTTCTCTGTGTTTTTTTTGCTCTTCTTAGGGCAGACTCTTGAGTGAAAGTTTAGATTATTGATTCGAGACTGTACTTTCCTAATATACTCATTTAGTGCTATAAATGCCCTTCTCAGCATGACTTTATCTGTGCCCTACAATTTTTTATACAGTGTATTTTCTTTATCATTCACATCAATGTGTTCTTTTTAAAAATATTCCTTGAGAGTTTTCTTTTACCTGATATATTAGCAGCTCTTTATTTAGCTTCCAAGAAATCAAGTTTTCTGTTTTCTGTAATTGATTTCTATACTAATCCCACTGTGGTCAGAGAAAATACATTGTATGATTTAAATTCTTTTAATTTGCTGAGATTTGTTTTTATCCTGGGATGTAGTCTATCTTAGTGTATGTTCCATGGGCACTTAGAAAGAATGTGTATACTGCTGACTTTTAATAGAGTATTCTACAAATGCTCATTATGACCCTGCTGGTTGATGGTAGTATTAAATTCTTCTATATACTTGCTGGATTTTTGCCTAGTTATTCCACCAATTGCTGAGAGGCAGATGTTCACAAAACTAACTATAGTTATGGTTTTGTCAATTTTTCCTTTTAGTTCTATCAGCTTTGCATCATATATTTTGCAGCTTTTTGGGGGGGCACATACACATTATAACTACTATATCTTCTTCATGAATTGCCTTTTTATCATTACTTATGAGTTTTATTTCTTTGCTCTGATGTCTACTTTACCTAATATTAATACAACCACTTATTTCTTTTGATTAATATTTATATGTTTTTCCATCATTTTACTTTCACCTTACCTATATCATTATAATTGAAAGGATTTCTTTTATATAGTATATGGTTAGTTTATTGTCACTATTCTAATCTGCCAATCTCTGTCATTCAATCAGTACATTTAGATCATTTACATTTAATGTAATTATTGATCTGTTAGTGCTTAAGTCTGTCATTTATTTTTTCTGTTCTCTCTGTTTTTCATTTGCTGTTCCCCTTTTCCTGCCTTCATGTGTGTTATTTGAGTCATTTTAAAATTTTCATTTTAATTTTTCTATAGTGTTTTTGAGTGTATCTCCTTATATAGTTTGTTTTGCAGTTGTTCTATGTATTACATTATATTTGCACAACTTATTACAGCCTACTGGTATCATCATTTTATAATAAAAGTTCCAGAAGAGGTGTGTAGAGACTTTTGTGAGTGGAAATTATTTATAAAAGTAAAGTCTGAGAATTTAGTAGAGTTAAAGAAAACATGAGTTATAGAATCAAAACGTCCAAATTGACAGTAGGAAGAATAAAACTAAAACTACTCTCAGGGACATCTTGGTAAAAATTCAGAGCATACAAAACTAACACAATGTCTGAAAAGTACCTGAGAGAAAGGACAAATGACCTACAAGGAAACAATGTTTAGCCTGGTGGTCATTTCATCAGCAATGGCATATGCAATAAGAAGATGGAATACATATTTAAAATGCTGAGGAAACATAACTGTCAATCTACAAATCAATATCCAGCCAACTTATAATTAAAGACTGAGGGCAAGATAAAGACACTGAGAAACACAGAGGTGAAGAAAGCTCTGTGTGGGTACCTAGTTTAAAGCGACTAAAGTTTAAATTATATAGGAAAAAATTCTGATAGATGATCCTAGTGAAACATAGATAGTTAGATAACACCTAAATTAGTCAAATTACATAAGATCTTTAAACTATCTTGTTTATGCACATAGAAATAATTTTGAAAAATATGTATCTCTTTATAATAAAGACCCACACATTGTTTTCTATTTTTTTATACATTCTATGCTATCTAGCAGAACATTGATGCTTCTATTCTCAAGATATTATAAAATTATTCCTTTAGCTTTTGTAATTTGTATAAGGCATAGAACTATAGATGCAGTTTCTATTAAGCCTGGTTTAAATAAAACTTGTAGAAATTCACTGCAGTACTATCTCCAAGGAATGAAAGATGCTTTTTGATATTAATTTAGCAACACTTTATAAATCCATTAAAAATCCTTTATTTGAAGGTTATGCATTATATTTTAATCCTCATATATACACAGGTAAGGAACTGCTTGAAGTAAAGGATAATGGAATAATGGAATTGGCATAGCCTTACACAGCCTCTGCAGCAATCTCCTGTTTTCTTTTCTTTTTTTTTTCTTTTTAAGTATCCATGTCTTATAAAATATGACATTGAGGTTGTGTCAGTCAACCTTGGTGGTGCGCATATATGTTGGGGTTTAATCAAGAGAAATAGAGTGTCTAAGTGCGCTAAGTACTAAGTACACTACACGTCCTTGGGCCAGAGTTCTTAGGACTAAACTGAGCTATACCACTTACCTGCAGGTTGACTTTATAAAACTTGCTTTAAATTGTTTTCTGTGACTCAGTTTTTTCTTTAACTAAATGGGAAATTAGAGTAGTATTTTTCTTAAACATATAGTGTATGTGTGTGTTTACGTACATACGCATAATGTAAATACTAGAATCACACCCAGTTAGAACATAATAAATATTAGAAATATTATTTATCATGAAAACATACAATATCTATGTATATCAAGAAGAAGAAAACAGAAAAAACAAAATACATATTTCTTTTACTTTCTCGACTAGCTTTCTATTCCCTTTAGCATGAACGCAGCAGTGCTCCACTGTGTTATTTCCTGAAGCATACTCTCAGTTCCAATGTTCCATCCCATGACTGATACTTTTAATGGAGGGGGCAGACAGTGGATATTACTCCAAGCTGACATCCTCCCTTTTGTTTAAGCAGAGTATATAACCTACACAGAAGAAAGGTCAGGTGGAGAGCTGTACAGAGAATCCTAAATGAGTAATGTTGTACAGTAAAGATCTCATAAGAAGCATTATCACAATCAACTCCACCGCCACTCTTGACATCAGCTCTTCCGTGACCGTCTCCCACTTGTTTGGAAAGAGTTCCTAGTGCTTTTCATTTCCCATTAGGAGGTCAGATCGGCACTTAACTGTCATCATATTTACATTAGTGAAATGATGCAGTTTCAAAATGCTCAGTTAGTAGATTCAGCTTTCAGTAGCGCTGAGCCAAGTGTTAATTTGATGTTGTTTACTGCTGGTGGCTCTCATCGTTCCCTTGGCATTCAGGTTGCTCAGTTCATAGTAGGAACCCCAGTCTTAGAAGAGTTCACTTTCTCCTCCTGCGATCAGTCCTGACAATTTTCCTCTTTACTATGATGTACCATTAACAGAGGTACTCAGTTGGTTCTTCCCAGGAACGGAGGGTAGGATTAGCTGTAGAGCGTATTCTATATGGCTTATATTTCAGGCTTCCATGAAACAAAGTCACCACTCAACAGAACGTTAAATTAGCATACTCAGGAAATCAAGAGCTCCCAGTGTAATTAGCATACAGCTGCTAATTATCAAGTGAAATGCTGCATTGAAGAGGGATGGGAGTTTACTGTCGATTTGGGTGTTAACATGAAGAGATAATTATTTCAAGCCACTTTACTTCAACATTTTGGTTATTGAACATATGTTTCGAATTTCCCAGGATGCAAAATTTTATTGGAAAGATATACAAGGCAACTATTTCTTAAAGCACATCTTAGAATTGTTCAATAAGTTCATTTGAACGTTGTATTGTTATATACCCTTGCAGACAGCAATATGTTAAAATGGTGTTCTCTCATAAAAATTAACTATAATATTTTAAAGATGCTGTATAAGTTACAAAATGCTTTACTATGTATAGTACACACATATACAAATAACTTCTCGATTAATGTATTTTAATATAGCCAGCTTCTCCAAATAAGTGACCAAGAGTTACATCTATTTCATTTTTCCAATTTATTACTTTAACATGTATCACCTTTGTCCTTAGAAAGTGAGTATTTTACTTTTCAGTGTCCCTGGCTGGCTCTTTGAAACAGTAAATTTCCAACAATTTTTGGGGTTTATTCTATTAAAAGGATAACATTTATTTCCAAATTATGTTTTTGGAGAAAAATTAACATGTGGTCAGCTGAGGGCTGCCTTTGCTCCACTCTGCCCCACGTGTTGCTGTTGACAAGACAGCTTTCATAAGGAGGCAGATAACTTTCCAGTATGCCTTTGATTGGGCACATCCTTGTGCAGGGTACAGAGGAACCGCATGCTTGGTTTCCAAGCAACAGTTGTCTTTTTCATATTCACATGGTCAACCACTGTTCACAAAAGCATGGGTCTCCAGGTGGTGTGAATGAGATATAAAAAAATCTAGAAGGAAGTAATAATTGTCCATTTTAGGTATGGCTGAAACATAAAGTTCAAGAAAAAGTATGTGGGTCTAAGAGAATAATGGAGGTTTTATGTCATGATTGATCCTTTTAAGCCGATAATAATTTTGTATATTATTCTGTGAGAAAATGTCTTGTGCGGTGGGGTAGAAACACAAGGGAGAAACAAAATACTAGGAACAAAGTAGGTGTTCTAGTTAGTGTTGTTTTCATTTGAAAATTTTTATTTTTATTTTGGTAACATTAAGAAAATGAAATAGATCAAAGGTCTAAAAAGTTATTTGAATTTCCTTTTTACAAAGAGGGGAATATTTGTCACTTATTATTTAATATGTATTTTCTATTTCTAAAAGGTGGGGAGGAGGAGATAAGGGAGAAAGAACCATGTGGAAGGTGATGATGTTATACTGTTTCTGTATAACAGGAGAGAGATTTGAATCCTGGGAAATGTCTTGGCCAAAAAGGACAACCATGTAAAAAGAGTGGGGACAAAGGAGTTGACGCAACCCTGGAAATAGGAGTCTGTGAGACCAAAGACAAAAGGAACCACACAAAAATAATGCACTGTGGTTGATACGGTTGCTTCCTGTGGGGATATAGGTTAATAATTCTGAGACAGCTCTACACGTATACTGAGGCTGAGCAATTAAGGAGATGAATAGCTCTGGTGGGAGCCAGATTCCTCACTACTGGAGGCAGAATTATAGATAAGCAAGGAAGGAAGTTACAAAGACCCATGTGGTCATTAGTGTTGCAGACTTCCATACGGACTCACGTTTAGCTTAATAGATACAGATGCTTCCATATAGATATAGGTATAGATATGCATATATACACGGTTCACTATATACACATGTTTTTTTTTGTCAGCTGACAGAGCCTAGAAGCAACGATTACTATGACATAGGTTATTTCTAACAACACTTCCCTTACCCTAAATCTCAGAATGTGCCGTATTTGATTTCCATATAGATATTTGTTTAATTTGGGGCATTGTTTTTGAGATATATGGCTTCAGCACATTGTAACCTTGAGTTTAATGTGTAATGTGTGTGTGTGAGAGAGAGAGACAGAGAGGAGAGAGAGAGAGAGTTTAATGGGACCTCTTTGCATTTACAGGGTTCAGTCCTGTGAATGGTTCAGTCCAGGACCTAGACCACTCTGATAGAATTGACTGAATGATAAAAATATATAAAATAAATATTAGCACCTCCTAGGGTCATTTGTCAGGGATGATTAAATCCTGAAAAATGTAGTCTGTTTGAATAAGTCATCCTATCTACAAACCTAAATAAAAGTTTGGGGGGGATACAATTTCAACTGTGGCCGCAAAACTCTGGGAAAAAATAGCATTCTACAGTGAGTGTATAAAAGTCCAGGAGAAATCAACTATTATGTTGACAGTAATCTAAAAATATAGATGAAGTCTTTTTAGAGAGGTATTCTATCCTCTTTTACATCTTTGTACAGAAAAATAAAGAAAAATACTTTCAGACAAATTCAACATCGCCAGGCCTCAAACGGTTTGCTTGCATTTACCTAAAATATATCACAGGTATGTTTTCTTGCTTTAAAATGAGCATTTAATTAGTATTTCTTCTCCAAATATGCTTATCTTCCAACCTACAGCCCACGCATACGTAACGCTGCAATTACAATCCTGTTATATCACAAATTTAAGCTGTTTCCAGTCTGTACAATACAAATGAAATTATATTGTAGAAAACTGCTTGGGGTGTGACTTTTTTATAGGAACTTTTGGTCTGAGGTAGAGGAGGATTCTGCTCCCTAATTAATTGGTCCTGACTGTGAAGCAGTGAGTTCTTTTGAACTCAGTGAGATGGATAGCTGTCGAGAAAGGTCTTACATAAAATCCTCTTTTTCTTTTCTATTCAAGGCAATATTAAGTAATAATCAACTTTAAGTGCAATGTTTTTTCAGCCCTCTGAGGTTCTTTGCAATATTTTAAAAGTACAAGCAAGGAAAAACACCCCTAAACTTTTCTTCATTCCTATCTTAAGAAGTACAGTAAATACAAAACCTCACCCTCAGTTAAACTGTGGGTTTCCAACATACTCACCATTCCCATCGGCGGCAAGATATTCAGTCTCCTTTTTAAAATAATTGTTCTGATAGTGATATCTTCCAATATCAATGATTCCCATCTCATTTGGGGTCCTGAGGGGTACAGAATCTCTCTACTTACATACGTAATGAAGATATGAATTAACATGCACACAATTTTCTCAGCATAAAGCATACTACAAAAATCTTTGCAGAGCTACTCATGGTTTTGTTCCCCTTTTTTTTGTAACTTAAATATTTTTTTCCTCTGGTTAATGGAACAATCCACACTTAACAATTCCTTGTGAATTATTCTCAAATCAGCATTTCCCCCGGATAAAGAACCAGTTGCCATAAGGCATATAGTAAAGGAGCTATTTTGGTTTATGAGGCAAGATCCTCCAAGAATCCCCTGGACCAGTATTTTAATTAATCCTGGAATCTATATAAAGCTAAACTAAGATGATAAAATGTTTAAAATGCTAAAAATAAGTTTCCACTGAGTTTGATCATTGCTACATTTTAAGATTTTATTTACTTATGCCAATCTCCGAATCATATTTCAAAGTCCTCTTCAGACCTAGCCACAGTGATTTAAGTTGCCTATTGAGACTTGGTTACAAATGCCCAAGCAACGGGTTTCAGAATAGAATCAATATTGCAACTTTGCAAGCTCTATGTTTTAGCTGTCTTTGATGGAGACAATAAATGTATAAGAATGCGCTGTTCTCCTTGAAAGATATTAGTGAGTTTCACTGTTAATCAAAACTAATTATTATATCAGAGGTCACTATTGTGAAAAGTTATTTACATACTGACAAACAGAAGAAGACAAATGTAGTGTTTGACAAAGACTTAAAAAAATATCAGCATAAAATTGTCAGAATACTAAGTTTCTATTTCTCATTTTCTTGTTTATGAATAAAAATTTAGAACTTCTGATTTTGCAATAAAATTATAAAATCCCTTTCTTTTTGTTTTCTCCCCTAAGTTCCCTAGAACAAAAGCCAAAATTTGTGTTTACTGCTCCATAAATGTTCCATATGAGACCATGCCATCAATAAACATCCTATCCCACACAGCATCTCCTCTGATGGAGGAACATATTTATGCATCAAATAATGACATTTCTTTGGGAATTAAGTTTTGAAAGAACTCTGCTCCATGCTGCCCTCTCTGGTACAAGAGTGGTCCAACGAAAGCGGTTAACTTCTCAAGGTGCCCCCTGAGGAGGCATGGGGTTAGGGCATAGGCTTGTTAAAATGCCACACATCTCAGTCTTCTTACAGATATTCAGGCATTTTTCTTAAATAAATGTTCTCTGGGTTGCTGCAAGCCTTTAGTTAATTTCCAGGGTTCTGAAATTGTTGATATTGACCATAGTTGCCAGTTGTTTTGTCGCTTTTATGGAAGAGTGGATGTTCAGAGGTCCATACTCTGCCCTTTGGCTAATGTTGGCTGAAGCTCTTATACAGAAAGAGCCAGCTCCCAGTTCCACTGGGGGGTGGGGGGGTGGGGGGTGGAGTAACTTCCCACTTTTGCTAGTTTTTTAATACATCGCTATTCCATGATGGTTTTCTCAACCTAAACCACACCTCTGTAAATAATTTCTCTTTAAAATTATTTTTGTTTAAACCCATTTCATTGCATCAAATCTTTCCTAATTGAACCATGACCAATACAGTAATAAAATTCAATAGAACCCAAACAGTTTAAGCAACAAATATGTACGTACAAGACAGAGTGCTAATTCTAGAGTTATTTTGAAGAGGACCACAATAGATTTTCTATGACAAAATAATTTTAAAACTTTGCCTTCTGATAAAATATTTCCTTTAAACCCACTTTGCTTTAGATATAATCCATTCAATAGGCATTTATTTTCCTTTAAGAAACTGCTACAGATTTTTAAAATAAACATACCAAAACAAAAAGAGAATAGCCTGTATTTTTCTAGTTATTATTGAGGTTAATATTTTTCATTAGTATTTTGAAGGATGTATCTATAAACATTTGAGGAGTGCCAATTATAAATGTTATTCTAATTTCCTCAAGTGATTTTACTTTTGAGATATAATATTTAGATAATAAATATTGTTTCATTTTCCTTAATTGAATACTGTTTATGTAACAGAAACATTTTGTTTGGGGATTTAATGTAGATGAAATATCTTTTCTAAAGATACAGAGATTTCTATGTAAACAAACTTGAAAGGATTTTAATTGTTTCATTGTGTATAAATGCAATTATATAATGGAAATCTGTTTCTACAGGTACAGAAGGGATACATGGTACTTTAAATATCATTTACATGAAATAAATTATTTTCATGTTGTAATAATTTTAAAATAACAGTATGAATACGTGAATATGTGAAATAATAACATATGAGTTTTCACTGGATGACCTTGCCGAGGAGTTACTGTTTAATGGGAACAGAGTTTCAGTTTTGGAAGATGAAAATGTTTATGGAGATGGGTGGTGGTGATGTTTGCACAGCATTCTGAATATATTTAATACCACTGAACTGTACTTTTAGAAATGGTTAAGATGGTGAATTTTTGTATACTTTCCCAAAATAAAAAAAAATGAAGGAAAAAAGCATGGGAAAAATGCATTCATGTAAAAGAAACAATGTAATATTCATAAAGGGAGCTTTCAAATGAAAAACATAATTATCAAAATATAAAATCCAGCAGAGAGTGAAAAATGAATAGCCTCTAAAGAAAACTGGATTAGCAATATAAAGATCAGCACAGGAATTTTTTGAGAACTAATTGAAAATAAAAAGAAACAATGAAAGAGACATGTATTATAGACCCTCAAGGCTCAGTGTGCATATAATATGAATTCTATTAGGACTTTATGGGAGCAAAAATCAAGGAAATGAAAGTAGATACTCTGAAAAATAACTTGACTCTTGAGATGCAAATGATTCAGCAAGTACCTGGGTAAAATTTTTAAAAAATAGACTCATATGGGCATTTTTTAATACTTTTCTTTTTAATTCAAGGTTATATAGGCAAAAAAAATCAGGTATGTACAGAGACATGCGAAACATACGCACACAAATATAGAGTTGGCTGCAACGGAACCAAAAATGCTGAAGTGTCGTTCTTCCTTCTGGTTTCTGGTATTTCTTTATATTCTTCAAGACCTCCACACAATTTCTAAATCTTACACACTGGATGTTCTTTCCGTACAGTGTGGGATCAAGTGCGTGACCCCTGCATCAAGCCGTCTTGGGCTTGTTTCTAGTGAGGATACTATTATGGTCCCAGACAAAGTCCATGTTCCTTGGGAGCTTCGGTTTATTCACCATCAAAAATAGCTTAAGTGTTATAAGGCTGTTATCAAAATTAATGGAGATGATATACATGTATCAGGAGGTCAGATGAGCTGGTGAGGGAGAGCTGAGTGGTTACAGGTCGGAGTACAGAGGAGTCGGTTAAAGCAACGAGCCCAAAATGAAAGAGTACAGCCTTGAATCACTTACTGCAACGGTACAAGAAAGAGGTAGAAATCTGAGAAAGCACTGATTCTCCTGCTCCGTCTCCCCCCTCGGGATGGTGCACCAGGTGTATGAGTACAGACATAGGGGGCGTTGTCTCACTGTGGTGGGAACTCGAACAGAAGCCTCTGCAGTTTTATGGTACCTGGGGTGGAGGCGGGAGGACGAGGGGGAAGGGCTAAGAGTGGAAAAGCATTGCGACTGAGTCAGAGTGGGGAAAAGTGACTTTGTTTTTCCAGAAAACCAATACTAAGTTTTGTCTTAACAGACTGATGAGGCTGGCCAGAGATTCTGGGTGCCTCTCAAACCTTGGTGCTCATCCAAATGGCCATGTTTGTTCTAAACAGCTCCCGGGAGATTAGGGTGTGACAAGTCCTGTCAGCCTCTGGAGGTGGGGTAAATGTGCTCCCACACATTCATCCCCCAGGAGGACTACTAGTTACCTGCCCCATCTGCTTCCAGATGAAGGTGAATTCGAATTAGAATTAGCCCAGCCCTCAGGTGGCAGCGGCGAAAGCTTGCATTTAAACCTCTCCAGGGAGAAGTTGGGACCTCGGCATTTTCTCATGGTCCTTCTGTGCTGAGCCCACGGGGATGGCAGCGGGGAGCACTCATGCCTGTTCAAAACCTGCCTCTTTGTTTTCTGTGGTCCTGGGAGTCTTGGGAATGCTGAGACCCATTGGCTTTAGAGCTGGGTGATTTGATAGAAGTTGGGGTGCTAGATGTATGTTTCAAGCTCTTTGGTCCTGAGGGAGAAGCTGGGGTTTCGGGGTTCCCTCTCAACTGTGAAGTGCTGTGAGGTTTATGTAGTTGAGTGTATGTCACCTTTTCCTACCCATTTAGATGTGGTACTTTCTCAGTCACCTGATGTGCAGCTGTCTCTCAACTAGTTTCTGGATTTCTCCCGGAGGGGATTGATCTGTGTGTAGCTGCGTACTCAGTGTGCCTGTAGGAAGAGGGAAAGTCAGGAGTTTCCCATTCTGCATCTTGCTGATGTCACTCTGTCTTCTCCTAAGACCTTCAACCGATTGGACAAGGCCTACCTACCTCATGGAGGATAATATGCTTTACTCAATGTGTACTGATTTAAATGTTAATCGCATCTGAAAAATATGTTCACGGCACATCTCGTGGTATTTGACCAAATATCTAGGTACCGTGACTTAGCCAAGTGGACACACCTAATTAACCAGCGTGGTGAGAAGTCTGTATTGGAACTCTGCTTGTTATTAGAGCTCCTACGAGTATTTGTTATTTCTTAAATTCATTGCACTTCCATCAACAAAGTAGTGAACTATTCTGTCTGTTAGGGACATAAGTGAACCAGTCAGAATGTATCCATATATATCCATATATATATATATATATATGAATATGATGAAACCATATGGAGAAAATGTTTCTTGTGATAATAGAAAGCTGTCATCTTTGTAGCTGTATTGTCATTAATGAAGTCAAATAACTGTGAGGCCACCTGTGAACACCCCTGGTGAGGTCACACTGGCACATAGAAAATCAGGCAAGTTAAACACAAATTTTGAGAAAAAGCAAGTAATTGAAATGTCAATTCCTTTTACTCCAAGTTTCTCAAGAGCTAAAATGCAGCATGTTCTTTTGCATTATTAATTTGAGGGAGGTGAATATATACAAGCCTTAGAAGTCAAGCTACACATATTAAATATATAGTTTTAAGATATTTTACAATATTCATGAGTTGCAATTATTTTACAAGTAAGGCAAACCTACTCTACAAAATGGCCTGGGGATCCTGCAGTTACCAAAGAGAAGACTTTGCTTAGTGGTTTAAAGAACATCGTAATAAACTCCTGGACGTAGTAGCCTTTGCTTCTTTGCCCTGTTGACCAGTTGATGAACACGAGCAGCCCTCTGGGATGTGGTTCACAGAATAAGCTGTATGGTAAGAAGACAGGGAGCCCAAGGGAAATGAGAAAAGGTCCGAGTCGTCCTGAGTGGACCCAGAACACTTTTAATGTCATAATCTGAATGAGACTCCAAACTCCTGCACTTTGTATTTGATGACTGAGTTTGTCTGGAAAGGATGGCTCCCATTTGTTTCTGGTGTGGGTTTTCTTGTTGGCTGGATTTCATCCTCCTTCTGTCCTCCAGGATACCTTTGAAATTTGTACACTGCTGCTGGATCCTTTATTATATTCATGGCAATTTATGGCTCTATTATGTTCTCTCTGTCTGTCTATTTCTCTCACTCTGCCTCTCTTCCTACACACACACACACACACACACACACGCACTTCAACATGAGCTTTGTAAAGGAAAAAGGAACACAGTACCAAGTGTTCTGCCCACTAATCTGAACCAAGTAATTTCAGTTTTGACTTATTCAAATATATACAACATAAAGATCTCATACCGTACTTACTTCTTATTGGCAAAATAAAGTCAATGTGCCAATTCTTCTATGCGTTGATTGACTGGAGAAAAATGTTCAGACACTATTAAATTCCAATCTCATCTCCATCCAAATGAGTCCACGTCACATAATGTGTGCTTTACTGGAACTGAACAATATCGTCCAGGCAAATAAGCAAACAAACATAAATCAACATAGCTAGAGAGAGATAAATAGAGGGAACGTGTAATTGTAGTGGCGGAGTGAGTTGATCAGCCCTGTCAGTCACTATGCGTCAGTCCACAGAAATGATGGCCTTCAAGACCAAAACGGTGGAGGCGTTTTGATGAAACCTAAGAAGGATATGTGAATAATTTTAAGAGTTTCTCATTATTGGCCAAGAGGTGAAGCATACTGTCAGGGGGGCAGGGAAATAGAGTGAAATGTCTTCAGGAAGAAACTGAAGAATTAATTAGGGGCCGTGAAGAACCCTAGATTAAAGGAGAGTTAGGGGAGTTGACACAAAGATCTGCAGAACAAGAATACCTCTAACAGGATAAACCTTAAATTGGAACCTTTATAAATCTGATGTTATATTCTAAGCATCCAACATTTGAAAATTTTAATTTTGAACAGTTATCTAGTAATCCTCTATAGAATCACAAAAAACACCTATTTCTTTGTTCATTAAATACCATACACACATATTTACTATATTGGACTTGAGGAACAATAAAATATGTACTGTACTTTGAAAGTTTATTAATGTTCTATAAAGTTTTATAATGTTTTATAAAACATAGACTGTTCAATTCTAAAGCTATGAAAAAAAAAGAACGTTATTTTTCAGTTTTGGAGAAATTATCTCTTTGTTGCATGTTAATGTGTTAGAAATACCCTGTAAGAAGATAAAGTTAACTTCTTGTTACTTAAAAAAAAAAGAGTTAAAAAAGTAAGGAAGGGGCTTCCCTGATGGCGCGGTGGTTGAGAGTAAGCCATGGCCGCTGGGCCCGCGCGTCCGGAGCCTGTGCTCCGCGGCGCAAGAGGCCACAGCGGTGAGAGGCCCGCGTACCGCAAAAAAAAAAAAAAAAAAAAAAAAAGTAAGGAAAAAAACTTTTGCAGTACAAAGGTCTTTACAATAAACAATGTAAATCCCTCTTCAGGCTCTCTGTCCTGCTCTACTTCTTTTTCTTTTGGAAACAGTGTGTATCCCTCCAGATTTTTAAAAAAGATCATTTTGAACTTGCACATTTCTTCTTCTATGTATAATTTAGCACCAAATCCCATCGTGTCCTAACACCATTCTAGCTTACACATTTAGCAGTTATACTTTTATGACTAATTAGTTAGGGGGAGGTATTGATATCTTCTTATTCTTATGATAGAGAATAATAAAATCACTTTTAAGGAAGAGTTCACATGCATGATAGCAATTCTGCTCAGTACCAAATGATACATAAGTACTAATAACTATAAATTAGGAACTCATATCTTTCTTAATAATATTTGAAACCAAGGCTGCATCTGTCCCATGCCAAGCTGTGACTGATAACTTAAAAGTCAAGTAATTTAGGTTTAATATTTTAAGCAGTCAAACCATTCACGGATCAGTTCAATCTTAATAGTTGATTTTGTGATTCTAAATGGAGGGGAAAAAATTAGCCACCATTTTAAGAAGATTCTGTAGTTCTCACTGATATATTTAACATTTGCATGATTTTTTTTAATGTAAAAGGGAAAGCATTTCAGAAATTTGAAATACTTAATATTTTTGGATATAGAAAGCCCTGCATTTTGTTCTATATCAATTATTCATTAACTAATTATAATCATATTGTAATACTATGAACCATTAAACCTATAGTAATTGATTGGTGTTTTATTTAAACATTTCTATCAGTAGTGACAATAAGTTCTCCTGACATTTATATGTAAGATTTCCCTCTTTGGTACTTCTAAGCTGATTTACGTTGCTCTTGTTTGGAGGGTGTTTATTTTATTTTATTTTAAATGGCTCTAACCTCTTATTTAAATATTCTGAATACAGTGGAACATGCAGACAAAGAGTTTTGTCCCAGCACTCACTGGTATCCACTGAAATTAGCATCTTTTAGTATCAGTATAAGACACAGTATCTGTATAATTAAATGTCATCCTAATTGATTTTCTTCTATAAAATTACTCATTTTTCTGGCATACATGAATCCACAATGCCTAAATTGAAACTACGTATTCAAAGACGTGTAATTTCAGAACGATCACAGGAAGAGGCTGGGAGGAGGTAGAAGTTGGCTTCAGGGGTCTTCTGCTGTCGTTTGTCTAATTATGCAGTTCCCTACTGAAATTTAATCTAAAGAGCAGTGACGTGATGGCGCTGATTACTTAAGCAGATTTGGGATTCATGTGGCCAGAAAATTAGTATTATGTGTTACATGTTACCTGGGAAATAAAGAGTTAAAAATAAGTTAATTCACAGCTACTCAAGGTTTATCTGATAATCGAGTCAGTCACTCTTTTCTCTTAATTTTATTATTGTATGAGTTTGCTTTTCAGTGTGATTCTACACATTACAGTAAAAGAAATTGAAAGGATAATGAAAAAATGCGTTCAGGTACATATCAGTCAAAGAATAAGGTAAAAAAGAAAGCTTGTAATGAAACTATTCCTCTATGATAGATATTTTTGCTGTTAATGTTGCACCATTAGAAAAATGCCACAAACATTCTGTGGGTATCTCTGTGTTCATGTAAGTTAGTGTTTCTGGAATCTTACAGAAGCACTAACTTATATGCATAGATTTGTAATTGCTGAGCAAATTTTTATAAATACAACTAGATTGCTTTTCCAAAAGGCTTTCTGCAATGTTCATTCCCAAAATAATTTTTGAATATAGGTTTTCCCCACATTTTTGCCAATATTTTATTTGATCAGTTTGCTGCATAAAACATGGGAATTTTTAATTTTCCCATGTTCCTGGTTACTAGTGAGTTCTACCGTCAGTTTATGGTTTATTAGCCAACAGTAAATTTAGTGAATTGGCTTTTCATGAACTTTATCCAGTTTTCCTTTACTTGGCTTTCTGTTTTTGTGTTTATTTGTGGGAACTATTTACAAGTTAAGGATATTAACCTCTTGTCTGAAAAACATTTTCGAAATCTGAGAAGTGTTTAAAATTTTGAATATTTGTAATTCAAATATTTAAAATTTTTAGAGTTATATTTTTTCTATCACCTTTTTTAGGTCTTCTGATATTGTTTTCTAACCTCCTAGGTTGGGCATGAGAAAATTAGAGGATGTTATAAGATAGTCTCTGGACCACATTGTTGCTTAAGAAAGACATTGATGCAGGGATCTTGTCCAGAGTTGTTTTTGACCAGAATCTGTCTTTGGGGCAGGACTGCCCTAGTTGAAATCTGATCTAAGTTCCTTTTGTAACCACAACTGGTTTGTATCGAAGAATCGTCTTTCTTGATATTATATAAGTCTAAGTATCAGTATGTTGGTATGGTATTTCAACTATATTATGAAAACATTTTTGTTGACATATAGAGTAATTTTCTACAACATTATTTCTATAAGAAAATGAATTCTAAGTTCCAAATAAACTCATAATAAAAATACATTTTTTGAGTGCACTTCACTGTAAGTAAATACTTGGAGAGGTTAATATAAATTAGTGTGTGTTTTTTTTTCAAAAAACAACTTCATTGGCTATACAATTTTATGTAGGGTTCCTCTTAACTGGGGCAATAAGGCTGTGATAACTTTTTCTCACCATCTAGTGTCAGAGCATATACTTCCTAGAAGGAAACAGCCTAGAGGAAGAGATGTTGAAAATTCAAACTAACCATGACCGTGGCGATTTCATGACAGTCTGTTTTATTTTCTTTGAAAGGAACTCTCCAAATGTCAGGCATATCCATATTCAGAAACAGAAATTGGGGCTTGGTCATGCTCTGGTTTAGGCTTTTTTCCCCTTTTAGTACAGAGAATAAATAGCAGAGCACCAACAAATGTATTCCCTTTCATTTATTTTACATTCACCATCTATTATACCTTAAATTTTAACATTTAAAGGACATTTTAAAAAAATAGAAATGTTCTACTGAGCAGGCAAAAACTATTTCTACTGTGTACTTGGCTTTGGAATTCTGATGGTAATTAAAAAATCATTTTCTCTCCAGTGTTTCCTTCCTAATCACATTGCTGGAAGCATTAGGAGGAAAGAAAATAAACACAATAAGCCGATGAGTTATACTAATAATTAAGTTTCTAGTGTATTTTAAGAATGAAACAAAATAAGTTTTAAATACAGGGGTTTTTCCCTCCATATGACTGAGCTAGTTAAAAAGTGATGTTCTTATGTTGGCTTCTAATTTTGGAAGCTGACATTTGTTTATCATTTTCAAATGCTAACTTCTCAGTTCTCTTCTACTAATCTTGTTTTATCTCACTATCTTATGATAAACAGAGCAGATTTGCCCAGGTTTTGTTTGGCTTGGTTTTAATTTTGGGAACTCTATCGGCAATGTAAGTAGTGTTCATTTTACGGTTCATAGTGACATCATTTTGTGGTTCTAGAAACACTCTGCTCTAGAGCTCCTGGGACGCCATCCCTACCTGGATCTTTATTTCTTTCTCTATCAAAGAGGAAGTACAAGCTGCTAAAATGATGTCACAGCAATGTGCAACATGGAGAGCCCCTCACTGGATGCAGCGGGGAAGTCTTCCCCCGGCTCCGTGTGTAGCATCCAGCACTGTCCTGGGAGTCAGGTGGCACATTAGTGACAAATCCTGGAGCAAAACATTGTAACATGAAAAAGTTGGCAGGTTTGGAAAGCCTTCTAGGAGTGACACCAAATTAATGAAGTAATGTATGCTGCGATTTGCTAATGACTCCTTGCTGGGATAGACACTTTGAGTTGAAGCTCAAACAGCTATTTTCAAAGTGGAATTTTATTAAACAGACATAAGTTGCAATTATGCTAACATTATAATTATTCTACCTGCTAATTCACTTTCAGATATAAATACAATATAGTCATCTGTCAGAATCATATTCATAAATCATGGGACCCAGCAGGTTCTGTAGATAAATGTGCACTTTAATAAGGAAAAAGTGCTGTGAAAGTAAAATAAATTTCATGGTGCAGCCAGTAAATACATTACAGACTCAGTCGAAAGAAGAATTGTCACAGCAAACTCATTATATAGACACTAGGAAAGGACTTCACATAATAACAGTATGAATTTGGAAGAAAAGTGAAACTGTAAGGCACAATTATTGCCTTATTTTGTAGAACTGCAGGCAGTGCCTCAACAGACTAAAATCTATTTGACGGCGTTTTCCACATGCCTTCCTGCCTTGATAAAATACATTTAGGCATCACTTAAATAGATATATTATTTTAACCATATTATGGGGATAAGTTGGCAAAACAGTATATGGATATTGGTGAAGTTTTTTCTCACATTATTCACATGTTTATTTTCAGTTTTCTTGATCAATTCTAGTCTTTGTAATCTTCATATTTTGTATTATTTCTAAGGTTAATATCAGTAGTAACTGAATACCACATTGTCTGTAATATGGTTTATGTATTTTATACATATATAAAATACTTATAGTTAAATATATATTTAAATAAATTTTATTTTTAAGCTGTTATCATACGTGCATGGGCATAAATATTTTTTTTATTTTATTGGATTATAGTTGATTTACAATGTTGTGTTAGTTTCAGGCGTATGGCAAAGTGATTCAGTTATACATATACATAAAAATATATGTGTTTATGAGCACGTGGATCCATCCATTTATTTGACAAAATGTTTGTGTATCTAACATATGACAAGGCATGTTCTGAGCACCCAAGAATCCAGTGGTAAATGAGACAAAGTTTCTGCCTGCAGAGAATTTGTTTTTTACTGTAAAAGTTATTAATCTAGATGATCTCATGGCAATAAGGAAAAGTTACACAGGGCAATAAGATAGTCAATATGATGAGCACATTCCTGTCTGATGGGGTGAGGTTTGAGCTAAAAGATGAAGATGAGCCATGGGGAGAGTTGGGGGAAGAGGTTCCCACATAGAGGAAGGATCAAGGGCAGAGTCTCCGTGCTGGGAGCTAGAAGGAGGAGGGAGGGTGGTGGTGGCCATAATGTCCTGTGAGTGATGGCGAGACAGTGATTAAGCAGGTGCAAAGGGAGGGTAGAGCCGTGACCAGGTACCCCAGGAGGCTCTGCTGTGTTTTGATTTTGTTCCAACTGAAATGGAAGCGCTCATGGAAGGGTCTTAGGAGGACGAGGAGAATAATTTACCCTGACGGATGTTTTCTAAAGAAAATTTATGGTTTCCTGGAAAAAGCTAGGTGTGTATATTTGAACCCAAAACTGGCATGTGGAAAAGACTGGGATTCCACTTCATTCTCAACTCAAAGCTGAGTTGAGATATATGTTCTCTGTCAGGCT
This sequence comes from Delphinapterus leucas, assembly GCF_059928025.1. Lineage (NCBI taxonomy): Eukaryota > Metazoa > Chordata > Mammalia > Artiodactyla > Monodontidae > Delphinapterus > Delphinapterus leucas. The sequence continues at coordinate 84,439,228 of NC_143142.1, forward strand.
GTGTTTACATTCAACCCTTTCACTGGAGACAGAGCTCTTTCCTGTAATTGATATCTAGTTTCAGCATTGTGATCACAAAAGATACTTGATACGATTTCAATTTTCTTAAATTTACCAAGGCTTGATTTGTGACCCAAGATATGATCTATCCTGTGGAATGTTCCATGAGCACTTGAGAAGAAAGTGTATTTTGTTGTTTTGGATGGAATGTCCTATAAATATCAATTAATTCCATCTTGTTTAAGATATTATTTAAAGTTTGTGTTTCCTTATTTATTTTCATTTTGGATGATCTGTCCATTGGTGAGAGTGGGGTGATAAAGTCGCCTACTATGATTGTGTTACTATCGATTTCCCCTTTTATGGCTGTTAGTATTTGCCTTATGTACTGAGATGCCCCTATGTTGGGTGCAAAAATATTTAAAATTGTTGTATCTTCTTCATGGATTGATCCCTTGATCATTATGTAGTGTCTGTCCTTCGTTGTCTCTTGTGATAGTCTTTATTTTAAAGTCTATTTTGTCTGATATGAGAATTGCTACTCCAGCTTTCTTTTGGTTTCCATTTGCATGGGATATCTTTTTCCATCCCCTCACCATCAATCTGTATGTGTCCCTAGGTCTGAAGTGTGTCTCTTGTAGACAGCATATATATGGGTCTTGTTTTTGTATCCATTCAGCCGGTCTATGTCTTTTGGTTGGAGCATTTAATTCATTTACATTTAAGGTAATTATCAATATGTATGTTCCTATTACCATTTTCTTAATTGTTTTGGGTTTGTTATTGTAGGTCGTTTCCTTCTCTTACGTTTCCTGCCTAGAGAACTTCCTTTAGCATTTGTTGTAAAGCTTGTTTGGTGGTGCTGAATTCTCTTAGCTTTTGCTTGTCTGTAAAGGTTTTAATTTCTCCGTTGAATCTGAATGAGATCCTTGCTGGGTACAGTTATCTTGGTTGTAGTTTCTCACTTTCATCCCTTTAAATATGTCCTGCCACTCAATTCTGGCTTGCACAGTTTGTGCTGAACGATCAGCTGTTAACCTTATGGGGATTCCCTTGTGTGTTATTTGTTGTTTTTCCCTTCCTGCTTTTAATATTTTTTTCTTTGTATTTAATTTTTGATAGTTTGATTAATATGTGTCTTGGCGTGTTTCTCCTTGGATTTATCCTGTATGGGACTCTCTGCACTTCCTGGACTTGATTGACTATTTCCTTTCCCATGTTAGGGAAGTTTTCAACTATAATCTTTTCAAATATTTTCTCAGTCCCTTTCTTTTTCTCTTCTTCTTCTGGAACCCCTATAATTCAAATGTTGGTGTGTTTAATGTCCCAGATGTCTCTGAGACTATCCTCAATTCTTTTCATTCTTTTTTCTTTATTCTGCTCTGCAGTAGTTATTCCCACTATTTTATTTTCCAGGTCAGTTATCCGTTTTTCTGCCTCAGTTATTCTGCTATTGATTTCTTCTAGAGAACTTTAAATTTCATTTATTGTGTTGTTCATCATTGTTTGTTTGCTCTTTAGTTCTTCTACGTCCTTGTTAAACGATTCTTGTATTTTCTGCATTCTATCTCCAAGATTTTGGATCATCTTTACTATCATTACTCTGAATTCTTTTTCAGGTAAACTGCGTATTTTCCCTTCATTTGTTTGGTCTGGTGGGTTTTAACCTTGTTCTTTCATCTGCTGTGTGTTTCTCTGTCTTCCCACTTTGCTTAACTTACTGTGTTTGGGGTCTCCTTTTCCCAGTCTGCAGGTTCATACTTCCCATTGTTTTTGGTGTCTGCCCCCAGTGGGTAACGTTGGTTCAGTGGCTTATGTAAGCTTCCTGATGGAGGGAACAGGTGCCTGTGTTCTGGTGGGTGGGGTTGGATCTTGTCTTTCTGGTGGGCAGGGCTGTGTCCAATGGTGTGTCTTGGGGTGTCTGTGACCTTATTATGATTTGGGGCAGCCTCTCTGCTAATGGGTGGGGTTGTGTTCCTGTCTTGCTAGTTGTTTGGCATGGGGTGTCCAGCACTGGACCTTGCTGGCCGTTGGGTGGAGCTGGGTCTTAGCGTGAGACAGAGATCTCTGGGGGAGCTCTCGCTGATTGATGTAACATGGGGCTGGGAAGTCTCTGGTGCTCCAATGTCCTGAACTCAGCTCTCCCACCTCAAAGGCTGAGGAGCCAAGGAGGTGGCTGGAGCACCAAGACCCCTTCAGCCAAATGGCTCAGAAGAAAAGGGAGTAAAAAAAGAAAGAAAAAAAGAAAGAATAATAAATTAAAAAGTAATAAAATAAGACAGAGCAACAAACCAATAAATAAATCCACCAATGATAAGAAGCGTTAAAAACTATACTAATATAAACATAAATATCAGAAACAATTCAGTTGCAGACAGCAAACCCCAAGTCTACAGTTGCTCCCAAAGTCCACCGCCTCAACTGTGGGATGATTCGTTGTCTAGTCATGTGTTCCACAGATGCAGGGTACATCAGGTTGATTGTGGAGCTTTAATCCGCTGCTCCTGAGGCTGCTGGGAGAGATTTCCCTTTCTCTTCTTTGTTCGCACAGCTCGCGGGGCTCAGCTTTGGATTTGACCCCGCCTCTGCGTGTAGGTCGCCCTCAGGCCTCTGTTCCCGCCCAGAAAGGACGGGGTTAAAGCAGCATCTGACTAGGGGGCTCTGGCTCACTCAGGGGGGAGAGAGAGGGGTACGGTAGTTATAATTGGAATGTGGGGCGAGCCTGCGGCGGCAGAGGCCGGTGTGACGTTGCACCAGCCTGAGGCGTGCCATGCGTTCTCCCGGGGAAGTTGTCCCTGGATCCCGGGACCCTGGCAGTGGCGGGCTGCACAGGCTCCCGGGAGGGGAGGTGTGGAGAGTGACCTGTGCTCGCACACAGGCTTCTTGGTGGCGGCAGCAGCAGCCTTAGCGTCTCATGCCCGTCTCTGGGGTCCACGCTGACAGCCACGCCTCGCGCCCATCTCTGGAGCTCGTTTAGGTGGTGCTCTGAACCCCTTCTCCTCGCGCACCCTGAAACAATGGTCTCTGCCTCTTCAGCAGCTCCAGACTTTTCCCTGGACTCCCTCCCGGCTAGCCGTGGCGCACTAGCCCCTTCAGGCTGTGTTCACGCCGCCAACCCCAGTCCTCTCCCGGCGCTGCGACCTAAGCCCAAGTCTCAGCCCCCAGCCCCGCCCGCCCCGGTGGTGAGCAGACAAGCCTCTCGGGCTGGTGAGTGCCGGTTGGCACCGACCCTCTGTGCGGGAATCTCTCCGCTTTGCTCTCCGCACCCCTGTGGCTGTGCTCTCCTCCACGGCCCCGAAGCTTCCCCCTCCGCCACCCGCGGTCTCCGCCCGCGAAGGGGCTTCTAGTGTGTGGAAACCTTTCCTCCTTCACAGCTTCCTCCCACTGGTGCAGGTCCCATTCCTACTCTTTTGTCTCTGTTTATTCTTTTTTCTTTTGCCCTACCCAGGTACGTGGGGGGTTTCTTGCCTTTTGGGAGGTCTGAGGTCTTCTGCCAGCGTTCAGTAGGTGTTCTGTAGGAGCTGTTCCACGTGTAGATGTATTTCTGATGTATCTGTGGGGAGGAAGCTGATCTCCGCGTCTCACTCCTCTGCCATCTTGAAGGTCTCTCTATCCTATCTTTTTGAAAATAACTTGACTTGATGTGCAATAGTACTAATTTATTTATATATCTATTACTTTCAACAATATTACTGATTATGTACTATATTCTAAGAACTCTGCTAAGTATTAGAAATATCAAAGGTAAGTAGAAAATTCCAAATATCAAATAGCTCAAAGTGTAGTTGCAGATATAGACAATTTCGTTTACTGTTAGTTTTCAGGAGAGGATAGGTAAGTACTTTGGGGAAATAAAGAGGAAACTAAAACTTCCCTTTGTTCTTTTTCTTCACTTAAAACCACAGAGAGTTAAGTCATCAATATATTTTGAGTCATGATAAATTATATAGCAAATTTATATTTAATAATGTTTCATAATTTAGGCATAATTCAAGGAATCACTGATTTGGGGAGAAGTATAATTGAGATATTATGTGTGTATCATCTGTGATTGTTACTAAAATTGATGTTATATCATCTCTGTAAACGTGGACTTGATATTTATTCCACAGACTGATGAATAAATAATGATGATATAATGATGACAGCAGCATTTTGATTTCTTAAAATAACATGTTAACAAAAAAAAGTTTGAACTTCATATGGAGATACTTTTAGGATTAATGAGACACTTCCTCAGAAGCGGTTTATAAAACAACACTGAGAAACACTACATAAACAAAGTTGTCACCATTATTCTCTATCAAGATATTTGATAAAATCTGGAAAAGGTTCAATTCTGCAGTTGGCTCTTACTTAGATGTGGGAACACTTCCTTACTCAGCACTGCATCAAAGGGTGAGATTGACTCCAAATGTTTGCCTTAAGGGTCTGGAGAGGAGCCAGAAATACACAGTCAGTCCTAAATGCAAAGCAGAATCCATTACATAAAGAAATTTCCAAAAAAAGAAATAGAGAAAAAGAACATGCAGACAAAAATAGTACATCAGGGAACTGTTGATAGATGATCCCATAGGTTTTTCTCCTACTCATACCAGTCATGTTTGCCCTTCCGCCCTGTGGTCAGCTACACATACCCAGGCCTCAGGGAGGGTAATGATGACAGTGCAGGGAAGGACAAAAGACACATATTCTTAGTTGTTTGGTTTTCTTTTTTAATTTCAAAAGTTAAGACTTCGATATAAGGTATAAAGTTTGGGAGAACACACCCAAACCTGCTTTCTCTCAGAGAGGGATGAAAGGTGAAGCAGAGGCTTCCAGGGGTCCATAAACTGGCAAATGACAGCACAAGGACCAAACTCAGCCTGCAGATTGTTTTTGTAAATAAAGTTTTATTGGAAAACTTTTATTCCTTTACATGTTGCCCATGGCTTCCTTAGTTATGACAGGGACTATATGGTCTGCAAAGCTAAAAATATTTACTAGCAGGCCATTGAAAAAATGCTTACCACCCACTGACCTAGACTTTGGTGCTTTCTTGAGAAATTCCCCTTTGCTTTCTCAGCCCCGCCTGCCTTCTGGCTAATCCCTAAAGGAAGGCTATAGCTGCAGGCCTCAGAGAGGTCTAAAGGTTTAATAGTCAAGGTAACAGATCAGGAGATACAAATATAGATATAGATGATATAAATATAGATATATTTATAGAAAATCACATACCTGGTTGCCAGTCGTGAGATGACTCACATATTGTTACATTATTCAGCAAGTACAGGGAGCTATAGTAAAATTACCTGTGTATGCACCTGCACAGTAGGCATAAGGACCTGAGTCCTCTTAGGTATAAATTATCACAGGAAAGCAGTCAGATGTTTCCTGGTAACCCAAGAAGGGTGCAAATGTACTTAAGATAAAATCCTATTGTAGGAACTAGAAAGAAAGGACAAGCATGTTGATTTGGCAAGTTGAACCCCAATATCCATAGGATACACGTGTCCACATGATCAGATATTAGTTCAAGCAGCTGACACCCAATGACCACCTGTCCTCATCTAGTAGTCACAGGACAGCTCTCCTCTGTTTTCATCCCCACTGCAGGGACCTTACGTGCAAACCCAGAGGACTGTAAGACCCAGACGTGACTGAGGGGATCCCGAGTTGGCTGAGATGACCTAGAAATTTCCCTATCATTTACAAGCTGTTTTAGCTTTAAACAAGGCTCATTGGTGCTTTCAGGGTGTGGGGTACGACAAGTCATCTTAAAATTGCCACAGTTCATTCCAATGCTCAGATCCTGCTCTTTCCAAACACGTGTCCTATATTCACGTGGGACCAGGCAAAGTTGTGATTTGAACTTACATGCGGATATGGCAACCCATGGGATCAATGTTTGCTTTGATTATCTACCATCTGACCTGTGTTCTAGAATTGACAGTTTGTTTAACACCAACATGTAAATATTGTTGTTGTTTTCTCTTGTGTGCCTTGAGCAAGGACTAGGGATTTGGGCTTGCTGTTTTTTCTTTAAGTTTGCCCATCACAGTCAGAACCAAGCAGTTAAGAAACTTTATAATCTAGTGATGAGGGCCTGGACTAAGGCAGTGCCAAAGAGATGGAAAAGAAAATGGATGAAAAAAATGATTTTGGAGATAAAACCTACTGAAGATGTGAATAATTTCAAGTGTGAATGTGGCCCATAGAAGTCATCCAGGATGACTCCAATGTTTCTGACTTGAGTGGTATGGTCTTGCCATTAGTTGAGGTACTACAAAACTAAATCAGGCTCTGGATAATAGGATATAAAAATGATTTCAGTTTTGGAAATGTTTAGATAGGGTCCCTATGTGATTCACAGACAGAAATTTGATTCTTACCTATATATATTTGTGGATTTTAAGGGAACCATTAAGCCTAGAGATAAAGATTTGGTAATTAGCATAAGACTAGAAATTAAGCCTCTGTAATTAGAGGATGGATCAGTCTATAAAGTTCTGATGTTATCAGTTGAGCAGTGATTATTATTACTTTAACTATCGGGGTAAACAGAGCTCAGATTTCCTTTATGGTTGCTTTGTTGCTCCAGTGTTCTAATCAAAATGATGCGTACATTAACCATAGGTTAATTATGTGGTTGTACCTTGCAAGTATAGGTAATGTACTTTATATGCATTTTAATAAAAAGGCTTTAAAACAAATATGTGCAGTTTTAAATTCTTCTTAATGGGAGAGGCAGTGTGATATAATGTAAAAGTCAGGTAGATGGGTTCACAAATCAGGTAGATTTGTAGTTTCTATTAAGTTAGAGCCTTCTCTTTAACTTCCTGATAAAGAGTGACAGGATGATTATTCCTGTACACCTAAAAGAATTGTTGTGAGACATAAATAAAAATATAAAAGACTATTTCCAAGATATAAAATCTCATAATAGTGAAAGGCAATATGACTCTTCATAACATGTCAATTTTCTGACATTTGGTATCTTAGACCACTGGGGCTGCTGTAACAAAATACCATAGACAGGAGGACTTATAAACAACAGACATTTATCCCTCACAGTTTTGGAGGCTAGAAGTCCGAGATCAGGGTGCCAGCATGGTTGGATGAGGGCCCCCCTCCCTGGTCCTGTCCTCACATGGTGGGAGGAGGAGAGGAAGCTCTCTGGAATCTCTTCTAAGGGCACTAATCCCATTTATGGGGCTCCACCCCTATGACCTAATCACCTCTGAAAGGCCTCCCCGCCTAATATCATCTCCCTGCGGGGTAAGGATTTCAACATATTAATGTGGAGTAGACAGACACATTCAGACCTTAGCATTTGGGTAACTGATGTTTGATTCTATATCTTTTAATTTAATACTTTAGCAAAATGCATAATTCTGCAAAGACTTGGGGAAAAAATCAAGCATTAAGTCTTTGTATGTAGGCAGACATGCTCACAGTTTTGCTACTCCATCAGATATATAATAATTAAAGAGCTGAAATACATAGACTTAATTATAGTTTCTATTATTAAGTCATTTACATTTGGTTGGCTTTGTGGTATTGTAATAACCATTAAAACATTTTTACTTATCATTTTAATTCTGATAAAACATTGCATTTGTTTTTCCCAAAGTAGTTATCCGTAATAATTTTAGGGTTTTTGTTTGGTTTTATTATCAAAGCAATATGGAATCAAAATCATTCATTTTGCTAATGCAAGTCAGACATTCGCATGCATAATTCCTGAGAGCCTAGCTTAATATGACCATTCGTTCAACACAATGGAAGTGAGAGAAATAAAATACCAGATGGATAAATAGGCAGGAACAAATTAAATTTACAATAATTTGACAATGGTTTGAAGCAAAAGGGAAGAAAAATACTTTTTTTTTTTTTTTTTTTCTGTACGTGGGCCTCTCACTGTTGTGGCCTCTCCCGTTGCGGAGCACAGGCTCTGGACGCGCAGGCTCAGTGACCACGGCTCACGGGCCTAGCCGCTCCACGGCATGTGGGAACTTCACGGACCAGGGCACAAACCCGTGTCCCCTGCATCGGCAGGCGGACTCCCAACCACTGCGCCACCAGGGAAGCCCGAAAAATACATTTTTAACATATCATATCTCAAAAAGTTATTCAGTTTTTACAGTATGTTAAACCAGTGTTCACAACCGGCGAAATTGAAATTTATCCTCTGAAACAAAATACATTTGTCATGATGACAAAACATTTACCAAAATAAAGCACTGCAAAGAACAATAAGAAGTGTGCTAAAATTAATGTCTAAATTCGACATCTAATTTGTGCAAGGCACAATGCTAAGTGATTGACATGCATCATCTCATTTAGTTCTAATGACAACTTTGAAGGTAAATATTAACGCTATTCTCATTTTAAGGTTGATGACCCTAAGGCTCAGAGAGGTTGATTAACTTGGCCAAAGACAAACAGCTCTTATGTGGTGGAATCAGGATTCAACTACACCCACATGACTCCAGAGCCCCAGCTCTCTAATCACCACTTCTCAAAATGTATGGAAAATTCTTCTTTCTTTCTTTTAAACATTCTGTCTTAAATATAAAACATCTTAGAAACTTAACAAGAGTAGTAGAATGTTAACATGGATTGTAAAGATATTGAAGACCACAAATCTTCTGTTGATTGGTATCTGACTCTGTGGCCAGAGAAGTGATTTAATGACTTCATATATTTTTTCATCTATTGATGTGCATTTATTCATTGTGTTAATCAGTCATTCACCATATATTTATTCAGTGTTTGCTCTGAAGCAAGCATCTGTTCTTAATGAATTTGTTAAAACTGCCTTGTTAAAACAATTCAGAAGAATCCCCTGATAGATCTAAACTCTGATAATTTGGTTGTATTATCACAAACAAAATATGTCCTTAATAGGCAGTTAGGCTTGGTATTTAATTATTTTCTCAAAAATGGCTCCGTGTGGACTATTCTAAAATGAAAATTATTACCTTTGGTTGAAAGTTAACAAAATTTAATTGGTTTCTATCGAATAATTCCATACAGCATGTTGATCTGTTTAGGTAGCTGTGGGGTACATTTTGTTCCTAATGCATCCTGGCAGGTGCACCGGGAAACCATGTTGATCTGTATTAGATGCTTCATGGGGAAATTACTGAGGATTTTGACATCTGCTGTGATAATTTTATAGGCCCAAGACTGTTCTGCTTTGCTTTATGGAAAACAAAAACAAAAAAAACAAAAAACTTTGGACATTCAAACAAGCAGCTGTTTTCATATTGGAACACTCTCAAAATTATTCCTAAGCAAAGTTTTTCCCTCAAGCAACATTGATGCAAATAGTGAGTTATTCTGCCTTGTGGCATTCTTGAGAGAAAAATGAAGACAGATAAACAAGTGCACCTCCGTTATTTTCTTTTAGTTTTAAATTTCCTTTATGGTTCCCTTTACATAAAAGACTCAAGCTAGTTAAAAGGAATATACCTTCTACTTTTGGTGGTGTAGAAGAAAAAGAGGCATGAAATGATTATCACGAGCTTCCTCAACTATATTCGATATCTGTTCTATGTGGCATGCAGTATTTATGTGGCAAAATACTTTATACATACTTTGTGGCATTTATTATATTTGTATATTTGAAAATAAAACCAAAACTTTGTGTCCTGGGAGAGTAGATATTTGAAAGATATCAACTATAGCCTGCATAACTTACCAGAAGTACATGATCCAATTTTAGTTTTGGGAAAAAGAAGTTTCTTTTATAAGAAAACTGACTGAAAGCACTCTAAATTACTGGGAATCACACACACAACCATTTTTCTTGTGGAAACAGAAAAACTGTGAAGCCACTTGACCTATTTGGGGTAATGTGGCCTGAGCAGATGAGCATTTTATTTAGCACCATGTTGTGTTTTGAAGTTTGATTCGGGGTTTGTCTCTGAAGAATCTGTTGTTATTTTTCTTGGTATGATGCAAGAGGACTTTTTTCCTTTGCAAAAATGAAGATGCAGGACTCATTTGAATATTAACTATTTTTGTGGCATTGATTGAAAGTTCTTTGTTTTAAGAAATACTAGAGGGCTTCCCTGGTGGCACAGTGGTTAAGAATCTGCCTGCCAAAGCAAGGAACACGGGTTCGAGCCCTGGTCTGGGAAGATCCCACATGCCGCAGAGCAACTAAGCCTGTGGGCCACAACTACTGAGCCTGCGCTCTAGAGCCCGCAAGCCACAACTACTGAGCCCATGCACCACAACTACTGAAGCCCATGCACCTGGAGCCCGTGCTCGGCAAAGAAAGCCACCGCAATGAGAAGCCTGCGCACTGCAACAAAGAGTAGGCCCCGCTCGCCGCAACTAGAGAAAACCCGCGTGCAGCAATGAAGACCCAACGCAGCCAAAAATAAATAAATAAATTTATTTTAAAAAAGAAAAAGAAATACTAGAAACTGCAAAACGTGATGTTGATCGGGTGAAAATGACCATACTAACCAAATTAATCTACATATTCAACAAAACTACTATCACAATTTCAAATGGCTTTGCTTGCAGACATTGACAAACTGATCTTTAAATTCATATGAAAACATGAGAGATCCAGAATGGACAAAACAATCTCTCCTAAAAGAACAAAGCCAGGAAACTTATACTACCCTATTTCAAAACTGCATACAAAGCTACAGGAATCAAGACCGTGGGGTTATATTGACCAATGGAATAGGTTTAAGATTCCACAAATAAACCCTTACATTTATGGTCAACTGATGTTTGACCCAGTTGCCAAGAAAATGCAAGGGGGGGAAAGTCTTAGCTATATGGGATCCCTGGGGGCCTTGATAAGACCTCTTTCATCTGAGTGGGAGAGACATAAATGTGATTGGTGGGTTTAACAGGAGGAGAGAAACTGGAGATAGCAAATACAAAGGACTCTTTTAAGGCATTTTTCTATAAAGACAACTAGGGCAATACTAGAAAAAAATAGGGTCCAAATATAGATAGGTAGGTAGGTAGGTAGGTTGGTAGATAGATAGATAGATAGATACATACATACATACATACATATAGATAGAGAGGAGAAACATGTTTTTGGAAAGTTCCTTTAGAAAGAGAAAAGTAGAAATAGGAGGGACAGAGTTGTTCCCTGGAGCAGTGCTCTGAGTAGTTTAGAAGACCTGGCACCAATGCTCAGTACGTACCCGGCTTTAGAGAGGATCCCCTTCAGAGCTTGGAGATGGCAAGAGGTGGAGTGGAATCTGTGGGGATACCCCTCTGATTACTTCCTCTTCTCAGTGCAGTAGGAAGTTGGATCATAGATGGCTGAGAATGAGGATGGGGAGAAGTAATCGCATGTCGAAGCAAAGAAAGGGCAATGGGTAATAGGACTAGCAATGGTTACTAGACTGCAGTAAGAACTAAACACAGTTTATATAATTACAAATAAAGAATAAAAGATAAAGAATTGACACAATTTCCTAATTTCCTCACTTGTTACCAGTGAATGACTCATGTAGAGAAGCGTAAAGTATTAAGATATTTGAAATGAGAATATTCCATGTTACTGGATTGTTTTGTTTGTGAAAGTTTCCAGCCTGGTAGTCAAGAAATTCATGAGAAAACGTGGGCTAGGTATAATAGAAAGTTTCTAGGTTTTTCTGAGGGACTGTCATATTTCCTCTCTTTCTGCAAAACTAAACTAGTAAATCTGACTACCAGTGATTGAGAAATGAGGAAGGAACAAAAAGACAAAAGAGGAACAAAAAATAGTAATTATAAAACTTAGGGTCTAAGATGAAAGGGTTTCAGGTTTAGGTAATTTTCCGGGGTCTAACGACTTGATTTTTGAAAGAGTCTTGTTTAGGGATTACTGGATATTTCTTTTATCACCTTGAAGTCTCGTGGTCTCTTTTGCTTCTCAGGATACAATTAATATCATTGATGTCATCAAATAATACTTGCTGAGTGATAAATATATAGCAACTACTGTGCTAAGTCCTTCATAATCCTTGTTTTACTTTGTTTGCATGATAGCACAATAATGTACAGAATATTTCACAGAAGAAGGCCAGTGAGGCTTCGAGACCTTAATTCAGTCAGTTGCTCTAGATCACAGAATTTCCTGTCTTGAGAGGCTCTGTCTTGGACAGTGTTGGAGTTCCACGTGGAGGGCCCTGGAGTCTCTGTACCAGCACCCATTCTGCCTGCGCTCACAAGGCTGAAATGAAATATGCAACACCCACAGATGGGAGGGCTTCAAGACACACATGTTCAAAGGAAAACATGTTTGTGCAGTAGTCAGCAGCCTCTTCCCAAGCCGAAGATGCTTTGTAGGCCTGGAGTGGGGCAAACATACGTGGGGTAAAGTGTCGAAGATACTTTAGGAGCTCACAGAAGCACGTGCTAAGTAATTAAACAAATCCAGGCATTGCTAAGAAACCGTAGCTAAGACAGGCGGGAAGCCCGGCTGTCAGATACTGAGGCTAGTAACAGACTCCTGGAGCAAAGACACGGAGGAAGTCGGGCACAAACGGCAACTGCAGATCAGAGGGTTTGCTTTGCTTTCTCTTTGCTCAGTGGGAGAGGTTGGGTCTGTGTTCCTCCTCATATTTGAAATGAAATCTTCCCCATAGAAAAGACTAACATGTGCTCAGAAGTGGAAATGCTGGATCAGATGGTAGCTCTATTTTTAATTTTTTGAGGAACCTCCATACTGTTTTCAATAGGGGCTGCATCAGTTTACATTCCCATCAACATAAGTACACAAGGGTTCCCTTTTCTTGGCATCCTACCAACACTTGTTGTCTTTTATCTTATAATTATTCTTGCAGACGTGAGGTGATATACCATTGTGATTTGAATTTGCATTTTCCTGGTGATTAGCGATGTTGAGCATCTTTTTACATACTTGTTGGCCATGTATGTCTTCTTTGGAGAAACGTCTATTCAAGTATTTTGCCCATTTTGAATATTACATTATGCATATATTTGTAATATATATTATATATATATTTGTAATATATTTGTAAATAATATATAGCATAGATATGTAATTGAATTGTAGGAGTTCCTTATATATTTTAGATATTAACTGCTTATCAGGTGTATGGCTTGTTTTCAGGATCTCAAAGAGATATCTGTACACCTATGTTTGTTGCAGCATTATTCACAGTAGCCAAGATATGGAAACAAAGTGTCTGTGGACAGATGAATGAATGAAGAAAATATGGTATAAACATGCAGTGGAATACTACTCTCAGCTTTAAAAAAGAAGGAAACCCTACCGTATTCAACAGCATGGATGAATCTGGAGGACATTGTGCCAAATTAAATAAGCCAGGCACAGAAGGACAAATGCTGCATGATTCCACTTGTAAGAGGTGTCTAAAGTAGTCAAGCTAAAAGAAGCGGAGAATTCCCTGGCGGCACAATGGTTAAGAATCCACCTGCCGATGCAAGGAACACCGTTTCGAGCCCTGGTCCGGGAAGATCCCACATGCCGCGGAGCAACTAAGCCCGTGTGCCACAACTACCGAGCCTGTGCTCTAGAACCCATCAGCCACAACTACTGAAGCCCGTGTGCCTAGAGCCTGTGCTCCACAACAAGAGAGGCCACCACAGTGAGAAGCATGCGCACCGCAACAAAGAGTAGCCCCCGCTCGCCGCAACTAGAGAAAGCCCGCGCACAGCAACAAAGACCCAACGCAGTCAAAAATAAATAAATAAAATAAATAAATTTTTTAAATAAGTAAAAAATGAAATAAAAGAAACAAGAGAATGGTGTTGCCAGGGGCTGGGGACAGGGACAAATGGGGAGTTGTTCAATGGGTATAGTTTCAGTTATAAAAAATGAATAAATTCTAGAGATCTGCTGTACAACCTTGAGCCTAAAGTTAACAATATTGAGTTGTATACTTGAAAATGTGTTAAGAGGTTAGATCTCAAGTTGTGTTCTTACCAAGACCAACCAACCAACACAAACACACACACACACACACACACACACACACGGGCAGGAGGAAAATTTTGCAAGGGATGTGTGTTTACTACTTTGATTGTGGTGATGGTTTACTGGGTATATGCATATCTTTAAACTCATCAAATAATATAAACAGTAAATATGTTCAGTTTTTTGACATATCAATTATACCTCAATAAAGCAGTTTTTTAAGCTACGGTAATCAAGAGAGCATATTGGTAAAGAGAACAACATGCAGAGGAGAATATGAAGTCCAGAAATAGGCCCACACAAATAGGACAGATCAGTGATTCAGTTTTATATATATACATTCTTTTTCAGATTCTTTTCTATTTTAGGTTATTAAAAATATTGAATATAGTTCCCTGTGGTATATAAAAAGTCCTTGTTGGTTATTTTGTATATAGTACTGTGTATCTGTTAATCCCAAACTCCTAATTTATTCTTCCCCCTCTATGTGTCTTTATCTTAATAAGACTCCCATATCAACACTTTTCCACTGGATCTTGTGCTTTCATGCTATGCCTATGTTAACAGTGTTAAGTGAATGATATGTGATACTATTAATGTGTCTATTTAAAATCCAGGCTTTGGTTGGATTACATGTCCGCCATCCATATCCTAAATTTTATACACGACCTGTCTCAAATCTCAAACTTCAAACCAAATTTTCCAGCCTGCCTCAAACGCTGCCAAACAGTCTCCATAATTACAGTTTTGTCTTTTTGACAAAGGCAGATATATGCAATATTTTTAAATGGAAAAAGAATATAGTCCTTCAATAAATGGCATTGAAACAACTGGCTATCCATATGCAAAAAAATCTAGAAAGAACTTTGACCTAAATGGAGAATATATCTGAATGTAAAATGTAGAACTATAATATTTTTAGAAGAAGGCACAAGAGAAGATCTTTGTGTGCACCTGAAACTAACACAACAGTGTAAATCAACCATACGTCAATTAAAAAAATGATAAAGCACATAGACATAAGGAACTACTTTGAGGTATGTACAATAAAAGGACAGGCAGAAAATAGAGCACAAATTATAGTGTTCTACATGGAAGAAATTTTAAATCCATATGGTACACTAAGCCTTTAAATGTTCCCATCTTAAATTACATACTGTGTTGTCTCATTTATTTAGAAAATCTCATTCAGAGTGCTTGCTATATACACAAAGGTAATATTTTGTGAGAATTAACCAGTTTATTAGAAGTTAAATTTGTATGGTCCTAGATATTCCAAATGGAAATGTAAAATAAGAGGGCACAGGACAGAAAGAATCATTTCTCTTGTAAGAAAATCTTCTAGCATGGAGTTCAAGCTATACAAGATTAGTTTAATTCACTTCCAAATTATTTTCTGAAATATTTTTTTAGAATACCTCTGCAGTTAAGCTGAATTCTGCACCTTTCCCTGAAAAGCTAAAATATTTTTTAAAAGATGTCTAAATCAGTTTTTAAAATAAAAGATAGATATTTGAATAACCTTTTTTAAATAATGTAGCTATTAATGATTTGGTTATTTCTTGAATAATTCAGGTCAAATATTTAAATTTGAAAGGAATATCTTATTGTTTTAATGTCAACATTAGCCATATTATAAAAATATGGGTGATACTATGTTGTTTATATTGAAAAAAAGAGCTTTTGGAAAATGAAGCCGTGTTTGTTTCTTTTCATAGAAAGAAGTAGCTGATTGTGAGTAAAGTATAAATATTAAAAATTATATAATTATATTTGCTTGTTAAAAAAAAAAAAACACAGCTCTTTTGTGAAAATCTGGGTCTAAACAGCACTAAAAAAGCAAATCAAAACAAAAACTATGGAGCCAGAGAGGGTGGGGTGGAAACAGTAAAAAAGAAGAAACTCCTTTTATTGGGGATCAGTTTTATTTATACTGACCTTTTTTCTCCCTCTTCACTCTGAATATTTTATTATCTTTTCACTGCCTAATACTAGAAACAGACTCTTAGAATAACTGCATTAGCTCTGTTATTAGCTCACCAGAGCTAATGACTGCATTAGCTCTGTCTTAAAAGTATATAAATATACTTTTATATTTTAATTGTAATCAGTGCCACATTAACATTGTTGGATTATTAAGATGAATGTAGCCATGTAAAGAGATGTGGTCCTTGCATGCGTGATGCAAATCTTATGTACACACATTTACTTTAATGTTATAACTTTGATGCCATCACTTTGATATTTTAGCACTTTTATGCCCATTTATACACTGTGTTCTTCCAACAATTTCTTCTAAGATGTCAGAAGAGGTATATAATTACACAATATTAAAAGCAATATTTATTGAGCACTTACTTTGTACTACATTCTTTGATCAGCCCTTCATATGCCTTTAATCCTTATTACAAGCTTATTATTTAATTATCCTAATGATACACATTTTTGCAAGTAAGGACACTGAGGTGTTGAGAAACTAACTCATGGTGAAATGGCTAAGAAATGGAAAAGATGACATTGAACCCAGGCCGTCAGGCCACAGAACCTGTGCTCATTCAACGAAAGATGGGAAAATAGAAGTCTAGATTATTGAGACAGCTTAGAGGAACTCAGGTTATACTTTCTGAAAATCTAATGATGTCTTAGTAGAAGGAAACCAGTATTAAACAAGAAAGTGTCAAAATATGAGTAATTTTCTTTATTAAGTAGTGTTAGGAATTTGAAAGTATATGAATAGAATAATGATCTAAAGCTTTTAATATGATATCATATGACGAAATTGAAGATAATGCTAAAGCATTGATTTAAAAAGTAGAAGTATAAAAAGCTGATAATGTTTATTTTTATCAGTATGTATTACCTAAGAGAAAGTTTATAATACAGTCTTTGTGTGTGTGTTGGTGTAATATCTTGAACTGTAGTTCACTGGCATTATGAAAAACAGGAGAATTAAACAGACTATCCTGATAAGTCTGATAATACCCTGATAAGTCTGTAATAAGCAAACTGATTATTTGCAGTCTTAAGACAAGTCATCGAGTTTTAACTCAATCTTGTTCAAGGAAGAGAAATTGTGCATAGTACAGGAAAGAATTTTGGCCACAAAGGATTTTTGAAGGACTCTATTTAAGGAATCCAAAGACATAGTAACTGTTAAATTTCTAAAATACTTCTTCTTTCAAGTCCTCCTCACATTCATCCATCCTATTGGTTTGCCTGTTCCCTCCTACTCCCACTTCTGAGTACCTGGAACTTTGTTAGGAGCAGAGTGGGAGAATAGGTAAGTAAACAGAGCCTCTGAAATTAGAACACTCATAGTCTAGTTGGGAAGAAAGCCTTGTAAAAATAATTGAAGTGCAACTCACTTGACAAATATGTAGGTGCTATTATTTTTCAGGAAGTCTTGCAGATGTGGGGCATATAGAATTAAGTGTGAGTGACAATTTCTCTGCCCTCATGGAGTTTACATCTTAGAGGATGGGACCGTAAAATTTTTTTAAATAAGCAAATTAAAGATAAAAATAACTTCAGATAGTGGTATGGTCTACAAGTGAAAAGTACAGAGCATACAGTACCTAGGAGAATGTTGCATTTCTGTTACTTACAATGGAAATATTTCCAACCAGTATAAACTCCTGGAACTATCCCTAAATTAATGTTGCATTATCAAGGAGACCTGAAAATCCAAAGGCTATGGGACATCATCATCTCTTTCTATAAAAATAGGCACTGCTAATCTTTGTCACTGTGATTCCTCTAGTCAATAAAAAAAAATGCATTATGTAGATTGTGATACAATAATTACATATGCATATATTTCAATGACTGCTTAATGTCCCCCAATATTCATTTTCCATTCCATTGGGTAACAGAATTCTGATTTGAGCTGAGCATGTCATGCTTAAGAGGAAGGCAATATTTACCAACCTTCCTTTTAGTGAACTGTGGGCATGTAACTAAATTCTAGCCAATGGAATTTCAACAGTTGTGTCCTATAAGTCATAAGATCATGCCACAAGTAAAGGTATGTGTATTTCTGCACTCCTTTTTTACTTTCTGTTGGTTAATGTGTAGATGTAATGGCTGGATCTAGAGCAGCCATCTTGGGCCATGAAGAGATATTGGGAATAGAGGTTGGTACAGAAATTAGCAAAGATGGAGAGGCTGAGTCTTTGACACCATGGCGTGCTGTACCAACACTGGATCACCTAACTGAAATTCTTTGTAAACAGAAATAAGCTTCTACATTATATAAGCCACTTCTGTTTTGTTTTTATTTTCTATTATTTACAGCTAAGCCTAAGCCTAATAATACATTATCATCATTTCTTAAAGACAAAGGCTAAACCATATCTCTATGTTTATTTCATATATCACTATTTTAATAAATTGTACATAAATGACATACGTTAACTTTCAAATTATATTGTCATTAATTTATTTATAGATTCTTCTGGCCAAGGATTAATAAACCTGCTATGTAATAGGCATTCTTACAGATTCTATTGATATTAAATATAAAGAAAAATAGAGTAGCTTTCACTCTGGTAAAGTAATTGTCATTGGGTGCTTCTTGTACTTCTTGTTTTACCTAAATTATCTTTATAACAAGAAAAACTCTACAGGTTTTCACTTTCCCCATTTCTCAAATGAGAAAACTGAGAAATAAGATTTCAAGTATGTCAGCTAAGAATTTTAACTTAGGTCTCTTCAAAGCAAATATCATATGTTATTCAATGCAAATATTCTTTTAAGAGGCAAGGCATAAGAATAAATAACTGTTGTACAAGGTATAAATTAGTATGTGCTACAAGAAAAGCACAAAGTGCAATGGCAATCCAAAAAAAAAACCAAAACCAAAACAAAAGATCTAGTCGCAAGGAACAACTATTACCTTCTAACCATTTTCTAATGAATTTTCCTCCTTGAAGTAGTTCAACTTACTTCTCATACACAGAACGCTTTTATATATTTTGGGCTTGCTGTAAAATCAATTTTATTGTAAAATTTCTCTTTTTGACAGAATGTTTCCTATTTTTTAAAGAAGACATATTTAGTGTTCAAAAATGATTGATATATATTTTCATTCTTTATGATTCCAATGTTTCAGAGGCTGATGCCTAGAAATATGGATAAAATATACATGATACATTCTTAGCTAATTGTCAGTGTATTATAAAATCACATTGCTTCCCGCAAGGCTATCTAAATTTCATTAAATCATGAAATTCTCTACATAATTAATAATACTAGATTGTATGGCTTGTAGTCAAGTAATTGCCTATTCTCATTCTAAGGAAGGAACATTTATCATTGTTCCTTAAGAAAGGAATTGCTGTTGAGGCAAGCGCCTAAGTGTCTTTCCTATTCGTGGTGGCACGTAATACATTTGCTTGACTATAGAAAATGAGAAACAGCAGTTTTAATTTATATCACACTTAATAGGCTGAAACCAACCACAAACATAGTAAATTGTTTACTGTTTTGGTGGTTCATTAACTCTTTCACGACAATAAGTTGAGATAGGAAAGGTCTCTTTATAGGCATACTAGCCCCAAAGTAGTTGCTATTACTTTGGACACTTTTGGAAACATTTCACCATGTGAATTGTGTTTATCCCTCAATTCTCTCACTTCTTTTAGAAGAGGTTCATGTTAGTTTCCTTGACCAGTTTTGGAAAGTCAATTTAAATTTCAGCTAAAGCTACCAATTGAAAGAGTTAACACAATAGCTCCTGATCTGTGAAACAATAGAATTGGTGGCATGACCTTTCACACTTGCAAAGCTGTAGATTATTCAAAAACATGAATTCCACACAGAAGCAAAACGCTATTAACATTTTAATACATGTTCTCACAATCCAATCTCAATGTATTTTTATAGTGTTTACATTATATTGATTATTTAAAACAACCAGTTCAATTCATGGCCACTGCAGAGTCAGTAACAAAAACATTGATATTCTTTATTGCTAAGTGAGACCTGTACAGGAAAATTGTTTGGGTAATACAGATATCAACTCTTTACCACTCGTAGAATTGGTTGCAGTGGGCATGAATCCTAACTCTGTATCTTCTATAGATCCTCTAATGACTAAATACCTGCATAGGATTTCTCTATGGGTCTATGTGCCTCTACAGATCTGACACTTACATGAGCCATTCTCAGAGCTTCAAGGTGGTCCAAGGCTGTATGTACTCAGTCCTTCCTTCCTTCCCTCTGTTGACAACTGGAAGACCTGCACTGCTATCCGAAGACATTCCCTGCCTACTCTCACTGCTTCCTCCTTTATCCAAAACACCTCAGGTCCATCTACTCCTATCTTGGTGTCTGCTTCTTAGGCACGACATATACAGGTCCTTTCCAGCCCGGCCATCTCAGAATATCTAACTTTGTACGTGACCACAGGCTTTCTCTGGGTGAGCTCCTTGGGAGAAAAAGGTGGGAACTGCATTGCCCTTGATGAATTAGTCTCAGACATTCTATAACATCATTTCTACCGTGATTCACGGATTGAATTAGTCACATGCTCACCCAAATTGAAATGAGACGTTCCAAAGAATTTATAGCATTTATCTAATGACTACAATGGGGTTCTTGTTTCTCTATACAATTTTAATGCTTTTTATTTTTTCTCTAAACCACAATTTCAATCAGAGGTATTTAAACCATTTTATACGTCTGATATTAAGTTTTACTTATATTACATTGTGTCAGAAAATACAAATTACACAATCTATTTAGTGAAAATTTAGAAGTAAACTTAGAGGTGAATACACCATCAATTTTTAAAATATTTCATGGAAACTTTAAGTTGTATATATTTTTTTCTTTTGCTATTATTGATTGGTTAATGTAACCTATGGTATGTTAATAATTTAAAGCCTTTTTTGCCAGACTTGCATTTCGTCTATTGTATCTGATATATATGGAGCCCTGGTATGTAAACTTTCTATACTATAACTTGATTTTTAATGCTATAATTTAATGTTATGTAATTTGGCCTATGAACATTCATATTTTAACACTTTTCATTACTTTACCTTTTATTGGTCTAATAATATTTTAAATGACTATTTCTTAAATTATATATAGTTTGAAGTTATATTGCTGTTTATACTTTGTGAGTTTGCCAATCACTTTAAAAACTTGGGATATATCTGATGAACAGAGAACAGCTTGACAAAGAAGAGACTGGATTTAGAGGGCTGCTATCTGGCGGATAAAGGATTAAGCAAATAAAGGGAAAGTATAGGCAGGAGGGTGAGGAATTTTAAAAGCTAAAGACTTTATAAGGTTCTGTTACGTGAAATGGTGAAGTCAATGAATAAACAAGAGAGCCAGGAAGGTAGGTGGTCAGAAAAAGGATAGAAGATGGAAGCATAAAGGAAAATGAGGTTGGAAGATTCAGAATATTAAACTGGAACACTTGCATGAGAGAATGATACTATTTTCATGTTGACAGTTGAGGCTGTGCATGTCTCTACATGACTTAGATAAGAGGTCGATGACCAGTGGCAACCTGACCTAATTGCTTGTTACAAGAAAACTTTACCTGGGAAAGATAAGACTGGAAACCAATAAATAACTTTACTGTTTGCTTCAGGAAATCGTACCAATCCATTTGTCAAAGACAGTGTAGTCCACCAACTTGGCCAAACAATTCTGTTATCAAGATCAGCTTCAGGACCCTTGTTTAGCAGTTTCCACCAATCCTAAACTATGTGTCATGAATTTGCCAAATTCTAGTTAGTTCCTTGTCTGATAGAAATGCCTTAAAACTCTCATTCTTCCCACCTGCAACACTGTTAAAATTGTCAAGATGGTATTCTTGTTAAAAAGAGTAAGTTCTAATATACTCAGCTTTGATTTATTAACAGATTTCTTAGTGATATTTTTGAGAGTTCAGCAATCTGGTGGTTTCACCAATGCCTACTCAAGACCCCTTTGAAACTTGTAAATAGCGTGTTCCCCTGAGGCCCCTAGAGCTTCAGCTGGAGGTCTCTGTCTTGGTGAAGAGAGTCAGACGTTGTGTCTGTGCATCAGCCTCTCAAATGCTGTGTTTAGTTTGTCTCCTAGAAAAGAAAAGCCCTTTTAGCAATCCTTTGATTATCAGATCAGATCGGAAAGCTTTAATTCTCAGTAGAAACCTGTCCGCTATTTGTATCTATTGATCCTCAGCATGATTTTGGAACCCTACGAAGGGTTTTCATAAGAAAGAGGGATGGGCACAGGACTTGATAAATCTGTTCCTTGATTTTGCCTTGGGACCTGAGGTATTCACAAAGTTTCTCCTTGGACTAGTGTCCTTTTCACAAATTGTATTTCAAGCCAATCATTAACACTCTATGCAAGCTGTTTTAGTGTTGTATTTTGTTCACGAGAGTCTGGCTCGGGGAGATACATCTTTCATTTTGCCAGGAAGCACAGACATAAGCCTGGGGACCCAAGACACAAGTGCAAAAGCAAAACTTTCAACTGATCATTGCCAGACTCGTGAGTTTTTCTCAGTCTAACCCAAATTCCATGACTCTTCTGTCCCAGACTCTTGCCCTTTACATATATTTACACTATAACTCCAATTCAGATGACAATCTGCCTCTTTGTTAACTTTGATTATGAACAAAATTGTTCATTTGAGAGAATTCTTAAAATAGAAAGTAAATTTTCGAAAACAGTATACAATGGTCTGCAAAGGCAAAATCCTCTAAATCTACATTCTCTCATAAAATTAAATCCTCTTAAGAATATGAGAACACTCTTAATTTTCGTTGTAAGCTCTGATCCCATCCTGAGCTTAGAACCATTGTCAAATACTTTACAAATCCTGTACAAGATAGACTAAAATTTACAGAATAATTTAAAATAATTTTAGGAACATGTAAATCTGGACTTATCAATTTAAATCAGTTTCTTCATATGTTGGTAGAAAACTCCAATGCAAAAAAAAATTGAATAAAAAAGGCAGAGCAGGAACTTCCATGGAAAGATGATGATTTTTTAAGAGAAGAGATATACTAATGAGATTTATTTGTTTGTTTTTATATGATTTTTAAATTTTTTATTGTTTCCCTTGGGACAGTCACTTAAACTTTCTGGGCATCAATTTTCTCATCTGCAAAATGTATGCACCTTATAATGACATTGTGAGTATTAGATATTGATGAGTGTGAACTCCTCAAAGCAATGCTAGTAGTAAAATCCTCAATAAATATCCACCACTCCTTCTACTACTACTATTTCTTCTGTGAAATCTTCATTAAAGATTACATTTTCTGGGCTTCCCCGGTGGCGCAGTGGTTGAGAGTCCGCCTGCCGATGCAGGGGACACGGGTTCCTGCCCCGGTCCGGGAAGATCCCACATGCCGCGGAGCGGCTGGGCCCGTGAGCCATGGCCGCTGAGCTTGCGCGTCCGCACCCTGTGCTCCGCAACGGGAGAGGCCACAACAGTGAGAGGCCAGCGTACGGCAAAAAATAATAATAATAATCATATAATTTATTTCTTGTATTTATTTATTTATATACGTTTGGCTGCATCGGGTCTTAGTTGTCAACCATTCTTCTTTTACAACACTTTTACTTTGTGCAACTTATATCAAGTGACAATGACAGTATCCTATAGCGTCTAACTTGTCTATTTGCCTGATAATGCAATAAGTGTTTAATGCCTATCTACTTAAATTTAGACTCTCCACAAAACCTATCAGTGATCTAAATATAAAAGAGTCAATTTCTGTTGACTCTTTAAGTACATCTACAAACAAAAATGCAATATAATCAGAAGGATTAAATTAGAAACAAGCATTCCAAGGATTAAGAAAACAAGTAGATTGAATTGCTCATAGCGGTCATAAGTAAGGGAATAGAGCTTAAAAACTAAAAATAATAAATGAAGGACCAGGCTAAATTTGAATTGATAATTTTGTATATTTAATCATATGAAAATATGAACATTACCCTACCCACAAGGTTAACTAGAGGTTTAAAGTACATTAAGTTCACTTATATAATACCCCAGAATCTTTGTTATAGAAAAGTCATAAAAAGGCAAGCGTAAGAGTCAGAGATGGTATGTACCAGGATTTATTCAATTTAATTTAAGCTAAATTCTTTCTATTTTTAGATTACATACAATATCCCAGTTAAATACACAGGGATGAGTGGTACAATTAAGTAGGATAAATAAAGTGAAGGCAAAAACTTAAGAAGAAAATATGGATAGAAAACATGTTACATGATCAGATTCTAAATGTGGAATCAGCTGGGCATATTGATCCTGTATTAAGTC
Organism: Delphinapterus leucas; assembly: GCF_059928025.1. NCBI lineage: Eukaryota > Metazoa > Chordata > Mammalia > Artiodactyla > Monodontidae > Delphinapterus > Delphinapterus leucas. Next base: position 84,463,428 of record NC_143142.1, read on the forward strand.
CTTGAGGCTATGAGGGATTTATAGATGGTTTCTGTCTCTAAAGTGTACACAGAATTCCCTATTCTTTTTAAATCAACACTTTCACTCAAATCACAGACTGCAATTTCAATAAGTGCTGAACTTCACTATTTTGAGATCATTTAAAAACTTCATGATTTCCTCAAATTGTCCAGTGTCTACACAGTCTGCTGCTCTCTAGAAAATACTCCTCACAAACACACACTTGATTTTTATGTGTAATCACTGAAGAAGCTACACACCTACTTCTCATGAAAAATGGGTTTGTTTGTTCTATTAGTGAGATCAGCAGAGCAGTGATGTACTGCTGGAACATGCATGGGGCTCAGGGGACAAATCTACATCCACTTGGTGTTTGCTAGGGTGAGAGAAGGTTGAAGTCAGTGGCTACAGTAAGTATCTTTAATTTCACATGTACACTAAAAAAGCAAGTTAGTCAGATTCCACTGAATAAAACATATCCGACTAACATGTATGAAAATTTCAAAAATGCTTAGGGATAAATGGCCAAGCAATCATTAAAACTAGCACGTTATTTACAATAAATGTATAATTATAAATCTTATTGATACAGATTCACTTAAAGATTCACATTTGAAAATTTAGAGCAACTTTATAAGATTCGGCAAGTTTTCTTCAATAAAGGTGGCATCTAAATGATTTGGTGACTTGTATTCAATTCTCCTGGTGAACAATAATTACTCTGACGATGTACAGTAATCACATTGAGGAAAATTGTTTCATCTACTTCATTGTCTCCTGATTTTTGTTTGTTATCCAATCTTTCTGACCCCTTTAAAAGTGTGTCTCTGGCTGAGTGATCATTTATATATGTTCTTTCCCTAAACAAAAAGTCTAGTGAATCCATTTATTTATTAATTAATTCATTAGTTACTGAGTGCCTCTTCCGTGCTGATAATACAAAGACAAAGTGAAATGCAGCCTTGCCTTTCTGTCGCCCATATTCCAATGGGGAATGACAGTTCAGTTACAGAGAATCATCAATATAGCACGGTAAGTAGTATGATGCATATATGTCCTGAATAATGAGAATTAGAAACAAAGAAGTTTCTATTTATCTTCATCAGTTTCCTCCCATATAGGTTCTTTCCTCCCATACACAGTTCTTTAAGCAAAAAGCTATGTGTTTTAATAGTGAAGCAGGGAAATTGTTGACATTTCTTTTAAAACGTGAGAACCTAAGGTCAAAACCAATCCAAAACACTTTCAGCTTGCTCCAGCAAAGGCTAATGGGGCAATTAAGGACCAAAAAATATCAAAGTAAATATTACAAATAAGGATCACAGTTATTTTTTAAAAGCTTAATTAAATAAAATATATTTAAATAATGTAGTTTCCTGATAAATTCAATAAAATCTTTACCTTTCTTTTTCATTTTTGTAAGTAATCCTAGCTCCTGAATCTTTAAATAAGTTGACATATGTTATAAGGTTGTTAATCATAGACTAAACTTTTGGTTTACTAGGTCAGAAATATGACTGGTTTTTAAAAGTTAATTTCAAGCCAGTCTATTTGGCAAGAAATGAGAAATAATGACAGATGTCTGTTAGCTACCTACCTATATATAGGATAATGTTTAGTATCTTATTCTATGACACCATGTTGATGGTGGTGATAGTAGGGTTTTGTGGAGAAGAGAATGTAATTACAAATTAAAAAGAGAGGATAAATGGTGTCTTTGGTATAACCAGATTGAATTTTATTACCCGTTCAGGAGTTCTTACCACAAATTTAATTTTTAAGATATTATTAATAGATTATATTAATAGCATAGATAACAGAAACTCTATGTATTGTTTAATTAGTATCAGATTTGACCCATTGAAATAACACCTAAGGACAATTATAAATTACCTTATATTTTTCCTAACATATTTCTCAATAGTGTATTAAATGATCTAACTGAGTACTGCAATGAAAGTCACAACCAAGAATTATATAAAACTCCTCTTTGTGATAGATTATTGTTCTGAGAAGCTTAAACTTACAATATTCAAAAGAAAATAGTGTAAGTTTAAATGGCATGTTTAATAAGGTAAATCATGTCCAGAAAGTCAATAAATACAAACAGTTTAGAAAGTAGAGGAGTGGGATTTCAGGAAGAAGGTAGAATGTCTGTCGAAGGGGCTTTCACTTTACTTGAGCATTTAGTACACCCTATGCTATCAAGGGGTGTCAATCAGAATCCTTTAAGATCTAGGCTGGAATCTACCAAATCCAGGACAGTCGATTTTGTTTGCAAAGGTAGAATCTGGCTGGTAACGAGAAGCTGAGCTATTATAGACTAACTTAGCAAATTCATGTTTGGTAATAAATGCAATGTGGAATTTGATTTATTGTCTGACCTAATCCCAAACAGTGGTTTTCTTACATAACATCACCAACAGCAGCAATACCTAACCATGGAGAACTTAGTACAGATCAGGATTGTTCTTTACCTTTGGTATATGATTTATTTAATCCTCACTGTGAGTCTAAGATAACTACTATTATTTTTCCCCTTTAACAATTGATAAGATAAATAAAAGAGGGTAATTTGCTTAATATCACCCTGTAAGCTGTGGGGCTAGAATTCAGGTTCCAGCAGCCAGGCTTCAAAGGCTTGCTCTCAGCCACTGTGCAGTTGTAAATTAAATGTATTATATATGACATCTCTCTCTTTTTTTTCCCCCTCTCTCTTTGCTCACTGTTTCTTTTTGCATATTATTTGAACCCTGCCTATAACTATCTATCTATATTTATCTATCTATCTATTTGTATGTATATTCAAAACTATTAGTTGGTGAAACAAAAAAATTCATATACATTAAGATTAAAATTTATCTTGTATTTAAATTAAATTTTATTAAAATATAAATGCTGTTTTGTGTATCACCCAATGTATCTACTGGGAATACCTGCAGGGGAAAACATACCATGTTTAGCCAATACCACATTATGAGCCCAAGAATCTCAGCAAAATTATCATTCGTTCTGTAAAATAGCCAATCCATGTGTTCTTTTCCTGAAATATGGTTGATCATCCTAATTTTTCAAGTAATTATACTTGTTAATTTTAACAATCTCTCAGGTTTGCAAGAGATCTCTATAGACACCAGGAATGTAAGAGTTGTTTATGATCATGCATATCTGAATGAGAATTCAGCTGGCAAAATATTTATATGACTCATTATTATAAGTTTCTAGTTTGAATGTGTGTACCTTGAAAGGAACAATCAAAGGAGGTGGGGCTAAGCAGGGAATAAAGTCACTGTGCCGGCAGCAAGGGCAGATTCACAAGCTGTGGTGTTGGGTCCTCTACCCTCTGCAAATGCGACCTGGACCCAGGTTAGAAAGCTAACTAAACTTCCCCTGGGGCAACTAACTCAAGAAAGAGGAGGTAGAATTACAGACAAGAGTAAAAATGCAAGTATTTATCCATTTTTAAATCGTATTTCTCCACTGATTACATTTATTCCAAATAATCATCATGCTTTCACAGCAATGCCTGGACTAATATTATTGTATTCATAACTCTACTTCATCGTTCACGGGTTTACTTGATATGAAACTTAGTGTATTTGAGTATTTAGTTAGGGATAAGTGCATCCCAGAGCTGACAGTTGCATTGATCCAAAGTCTCAATTCAGGGCACATTATCATCCTACAGGTGCAGAAAGTTTGCCAGGCAGAACTGGCTGACTGTTCATACAGCTCATTTCTCTTCTTGCTGAGCTCACAATTTGATGAGCCATCCCCAGCCTTTCTTGCCCTGTTCACAACCTGCAGTGCACAGCCAAGGGTTGGGAGCTAAGGTGACGGGTGTGCCTTCCATACGTGGTCCGTGAAGACCCCCCACTCTTATTCCTATGCCACTGGCTGGGATGGAAATGGCTGGTGAGCAGCCTCACGAGTCACTGGCTGTAGGCGGATGGAATCTCTGAATCATCTTGTGGGCTGCCTGCCCATAAAAATGTTCATTGAACTGCAATGTGAATCAAAAATAAAACTTTCATGTGTTAAACCACTGAGATTTCCAGGATTTTTCTCTACAGAAGTTAGTATTAACTGAACCAATTAAGCACTTTAAAAACAATCCTTTTCTAATCTTTAACAATGACTCCCTTGCTCCCCAGAGGCAGCCATTCTAATGAATTTAAGAGTCTATATTTTTTCATATGTTTTCTTATAAATGCACGTGTTTGAGGATATCTTAATTTCCTGCAGTGCACTATATATACAAAATTGTGTTTCTTAATTGTTTTTACTCAGCACTTAAAAAAAAAAAAATCCACCCATGTAACTAATGTGCACGGCTGGAGCATCACTCCTGAGCATTGTTTAGTCCTCCGTAATATGCACCTTTCACGTGTGCCTAGCCATACCTCAACCAGATTTCCTGCACCACAAACAACACTGGAAAGAGCTTCTCCTTTGTGTCCTGTTACAGAACTATGTTAGGGTTTCCCCTGGGGTTTGCACCCAGGAACAGGATTGCTGGCCATACGGTATGTGACTTGAATTTAATCTGTGTGGCGTCAAATTGCTCCTCAGAGACTGCAGCAGGAACTTTCTTACCACGGTGCAAGTAGGTTTGTACATTCCTCCCATTTCCTAGTGTATAATGTATTTATCAGTGTAAGAAGTCCAAAGCAATATTACATCGTTCTTTTAATTCTCATTTTTCTAAATACTAATGAATTTGAGCATCTTAGCATATGCTTGCTATGCTTCTGGGAGTTCCCTTATATAAAGTGCCTGTTTACATCTTCTTTTGACGATTTCCCCATTGAGGTTTTTGTCTTTTTAGCTTAACATTTTCTAGGATTCTTTTATATAAGATATTTGTTCATATCTAATTTTAGACATTGAAAATATATTTCCCCAGGTTATCCGATGGTTGTGAACAGACTCAACGCATAATCTGAGAATATTACACACATCAAAAATTCTCCTGTGTTACAGGGAGATCAGCTCGGTGCTTTGTGGCCACCTAGAGGGGTGGGATAGGGAGGGTGGGAGGGAGGGGGACGCAAGAGGGAAGAGATATGGGAACATATGTATAACTGATTCACTTTGTTAAAAAGCAGAAACTAACACACCATTGTAAAGCAATTATACTCCAATAAAGATGTAAAAAAAAAATTCTACACTGATAAGAAAACTTTGGATGCTCTAAATTAAACTTCATAAAGAATTTCTTTTAAAAAAAATTCTCCTGTGTTAGAAACAAGGTAATGTAATTATAATTATGAAAAGAAGTATTGCCTGGACTCACTTTTTTGTCCTGAAGTTGTGTTTTCTTTTCGTAAATAGAGATACTTTCGTTAAGCAAATTTCCTTGAAAGCTCATGTAGTGAAATGGTATCCTATGATACGACCTTGCCGAAACTAAAGTTAAAAAAATGCCTTAAGCCACAAAGATTATTTATGTTTAGAAATATTTTATGCATATGATACATGATAGGCATAAAATAATATAATTCTACCTATAATATTTTTCTGTCACAGTAAATATTGAAATAAAAAGTAATTTGCTTTATAAATGTTATTCTAGTAAGACTATAGTAACTGTATGATTTTAGGAAAGTTGTATCTTGTAGATCCAAAGTTTTAAAGTGTTTAGATATTACTTATGTTTAGTAGATTAGGTAGTTAGCCAGTTTCATCTTGCTTTCGAAAATATCACTTAGTTTTGGCCTAACGATTATTCCACTTCAGGACTGAAATTTATCATCACCAAAGTGTTGTTTTTAAGTTGCATATTGAGACAATATGGGTGGTTCAGTTCAACAATCACTACTTCTAAAAACAGTTACAGTATATGAACTCTTGGCAATGAGCTAATACCCACAGCACTGGTGCCCTTCAGCTCATGCTTTTCTTTGTCAAAACTCTAGTAGCACAAGGGTAAGAACCCTGGATGCAAATAGAAGCTCCGATCTTAGCAGCCGTGGTGCCCCATCTTGCTTTTCTGTGCTTCACTTCCTTCTCTTGTTAAATGGGTACAAGAAATCCTCACGTAATATTTTTATGGAACAGGCAAAATATACTTAGAACACTTGGTAACTATTTGACAAATGACAATTATTAATATTTTCAAAAATTTCTCCCATTTCACGGCCAGAAATTTCCCACCTTCTGAAAGAATTCCTCCTTGATCATTTTAGTTTATAAAGATCTCTCCTTCCTCAAAACTTCTGTGCATAGATATGGTTCACAAAGAGTTTAGCATTTGATTATACCCTATATTGTATTCTTTAAAAAATATTGTATGGCCATTAATTCTGTTTCATTAAACACATCACAAGTTGCTAAAGATAGAGATCATCTTTTGTACTTTTCTTGTCCTGTATTAGCCACAGTGGAGGTGAGGTAGCGACAGTTTCTGAGTAGCTAACTGTTCTTTACAAAGAACAGCAATTAAGAAATAATTTAAGGGAGTATGTGTGTGTGTTGCAATAATTCTTATTTCATGGAGATTTTTTTTAAGAGACTAGTTTGCAATCTTTTATAAGGGTGAATATTAAGTTCCATGCCTGTGATCAAGTAATTATTTCTAAGGCAGCATTAAAATCTCTTATCTTGATCCTAAGACAGCTAAAAGTGAAGGGTGTATTGATTCTGACCCTCTCCTTGGTCTGTATGACAATCTCCTATGGTGAGGCACATATTCATGGGCAAATTAAAGGTTCAATAGAACGCTCAAGAAGGATTTTGGTTTCAATGTACTTAAACAAATGTGGTATTGATTTTATTCAGTGTAAGATCAATTCTATATGCTGTCTCTGAACTGCCCCATGTATAGGGCTTCAATGGCCTAAACTGAAAATCAACAAAATTTTTTACAAATCTTCTCTCTTTGGAAAAAAAGCGTTTCTTTCAACAAAATCCTTGAGATCGAAGGGTGAGCAATATGGAGAGACAAGAAAAGGGAAAACTATTAAATTGGAAAGCAAGGTTTGATCTTGAAATGACTCAATGATTTCCCATAATGATGCTTCCTGTCTTATGACCAATTCTTTTCCCACACAGCTTTTCAAATATTCTAACAAGTGGAACAGACAATTTGAGTCCTTTGATTAAGATCTGTCAAAAGTGCCATGTGCCTATCTTAAGGCAAACTCCTCAGCGTGGTGTCTGAGGCCCTTCATGAACATACTCTGCTCACAATTCATGTTTTGCCTCCACCCAAAAAGAACATGACGTAACACCACGTGGCTCAGCCTGCAGGACTCAGAACAGGACTGTCTCTAGGTTTGCTGCGTTTTGCACACTTTTGTTCCTCTGCCTGGGACATCCTTGCCTCTTTTCTCCAAGATTTATTCCCAATTTGTTCTTTAATGGTCAGGTAATCAGCTCTGCTTAAAATCCTCTTCTAATAACTAGGACCACTCCTTCCCAAGGACCCCCTTCAAATCCTCCCCCCAAGTTTCATGGGTATATTTACCAATACCCATGTTTCATCGTAGTACCTATCAAACAGTGTTGTAGTTATTTGTGGGTCTCTCACACCTCCTTTAGACAAGGACTCTCTTCTTTCGTACCTCAATTTACAAGTCCTAACCTTACTCCAGACTCATAATAAATGTTCAATAGATGCTGGTTGATTAAATGACTTAACTAAATAGCTTTGCATAAAACTGGTGACTTGTACGGAGACTAAAGAGATGAATGATAATACTGTACACTTTTATACCCTTGCTTTATCTTAAACTATTTAAACCGCATTACAGAGAAAAAAGAAAAGAGCACCATCAGACTTTGTATATAGAATAAAAACAAAGAAATATGTACCCAAGACCATGTCAGTGTAGAGAAGGGAAAATAATGCTCCTCTACCTTTCTAGGTTCGTGGCAGAGACCCCCTTGTAATAAAAGACGGATTAACAGGAGAAAAGCAAACAGAAATTTAATAACATGTATACCTCCAGTATAAATGAGCGATGCTGAAGTATACTCATGAAAGCTGAATAACTCTCCAAAATAACCCAAGCCACCACCTTAGATACCACATCCGGCTAAAGGCAAAAGATGTAGGGGGCTTGGGTAGGGAGCCAGTTTGGGGAGGTTATCAAAAAGCCGGAGCAAACAAGCATAAGGTTGTTGTATACATTTAAGCCATTGCCTTCTTTACTGATAAGAGCTTCTAGAGACTTAGTCATCTTCTTCCTGGTGCAAAGAAGGAGAGACCCTTACACATGAAGATTTCTCTTATAAATATAAATGAGTCATACAAAAAGGGTAATTTCTACTGTTTTCAGAGCTTCTCCTGTGTCTGTCGTTTCCTAAAAATAACCAGCCCCAAATAATCCTTATGCCAAGGAGGCATATTTTGGGGTGGCATATTCTGCTCCCCTTTGTGAGTAAGCAATGACAATCAGCTACCCCTATTTCAGAAGAGCCCTTTCACCTCTCCCATACACTGGAGTCTTAGATATCTATTTCCTACAGCTCTTAATAACTGAAAAACACAAACGCAAAAAGCTGATAAAACTCCATAAGGTTTTGGCACCAAATCCATTTACATGAGGACTGATGAGAAAAAGTAATGCAAAGATATCAATGAATGAAAGAGAGTAGGCCACACACAAAAATGAAAATCATCAAACTTCCTGTGAGACTTCAGGATGAATAAATTATAGCATTTACATAAAGAGCTAGTATCCTTCAAAAACTTTTGAATAAAAACAAAGGCTTTAAAAAATAAAGATAAAAGCTTTATGTATAATACTGGGGAATGGTAAGCTGTCATGAAAACTGTATCTATGCATGTGACATAGTTGGGGACAAAACATTAATTAAGTGGAAGCAAGACCGCTCATCTTAGAATACTGAATGGCAGAGGAAGTGAGAAACTGCTACAAGTCTATGGTTTACTGAACTCATTTAGAAACGTGAGTTTTAGTTTTTGTTCATTCGTTTGATTTTTAATGATTACCAGTGAAATTTTATCATAACTACAATTATTATCCTTATCTACTTGATGTAATTCTAATGGCTCTGAAATATACAGCACCAATAGCAGCTTTATTGTAACATCCTTTTCCCCAATTACTACTTTTAGAGCTATGGTGAATTACAGAGACTAAATTGCAAACTGCACTTAGGAATCTATGTATTCAGCAATGAAACTTAATTATATGCAGATAAGAATATATTATAGCAGATTATCTTAATGGTCAAAGGGGTCTAGAATTAATAAAATGCCAAAATAAAGATTCCATGTTTAGCCTAACATGATTTTTAGCATTTTATTTGGAATTTATTAGATCTATGTTCCTTTCCTAATCATATTCAAAATAAAATCAATATGCAAATTTTGATGCGATAATACACTTCATCTCAAATTCATCTCTTGATATTTCTGAAACTAGAGAATATGGCAAATAGTTAACTAAAAGTGTGAGTAATGAACCTACATACAGGAATATTAAACATTCTCTTTGGGTCCCTAAAACCAGCCTAAATTAAATACTACATAAGAAAAAAATGGTGCCCAACGAAGGCATTCTGTTGGCTAAATCGTACACACAGGTGAAAGGCAGGGAAATTTATTTAGAAAACTGGAACATAGACAAAAAATTTGAGTATTTCAAGGTCAGCTGTCTCTCATTTAATAAAATTGGTCAAGTGATCCTTCTTTGCCCCACTTCTGCTCCCTTTTTTCAGTGTCCACTTTGAGGGTTTTCTTACAACCTGCAACTAGGTCCCCGGAACCCTGTCACTGACCTTTGATTCCCAGCCCTGCCTGTTGCCAAAAACCTATGTCCTGGTGACACAGACCCCCTGCAGCAGTACATTACCAAGTCCATTTTCCGTGTGTTACGATTCTCTCCAGATCCATTTCCTCTCCTTCAAATGCCTGCCCTCCGCTTAGCTAACCTGACAACTACATTCAAAGAGCTAATCTTTTCCTTTCTTTTTATTAGTGTTACTGCCTTTGACGTCATCTTTTTCTTTCCTACATTCCCCTTTCTTTAGTCCCTTCCTTTAAGACTTCCTTCTCTCTTTCTTCCAACCAATTCTATCATCCCTCAGAGAATATGTGATGGGTAGCAATTATGTATCCCATTCACTAACTCCTGGAGATACAAGGGGATTGGTTAGATGTGGTTTCTGTGCACACGAAACTTAGAGTCTGCTGAGAAAGACCCATGACAAGCTGGTAAACAAGCATAATCAAATGACAGAGTGATAAAATCTACACGAATTAAGAAGTACGATAAGACAGTAAGGAAAGCTTCTTTTAGACGTCAGAAAGTTGCTTTCGTTACTCAGCTCCTATGAACCGCTCTGTCTGGGGTTCCCTGCACCTACACCTACACCAGTTTTCATCTGACTACTGTTTGTTTCCCATTATAATGAATCTCAAGGTGGACCTCATTCACTTACTTAATAAAAGAAATATTAAGAAGTTATTATGTTTCAGAAATTTTGCTACAATTAGAAAATAAAAGAGCCATTGACCCTGCATCAAGAATTCAAGATTCAAGAATGCACAGGGGTCAATCAGGCAGGGAGGTACCAGTCAGAAGGAGTAGTGAAATTGAAATCTTAGAGCCAAAAATAAGCATGGTAAAAATGAGAAAGTCAAAAATGTCTTATGTGTAAGAGTGGGTATAAGAGGGAGTATTGCTTGATATGAGGAGATTCAGTTCTTTAGGGAAGTCTCATGTTTCTGCATGTCTATGCTTACAGGATACCATTTTTTTTCCAGACTATCTTTTCAAGGATGCTTGTATAGCAAAGGCCTCAGAAGATAGAGGCAGTGTCTCCCCTTGGAGCAAAAGATAACTAATCCTACTCTTCAGTATAAAAGATAAGGGTTCTTGACAAGCAGAGGCAGATGTAGCCAACTCACGTGGGACTTGAGAAATGTGTAAAAGATGTTGGAACTTATTTAAGACTGAGGAAGCATCAATATTTTGCAATGAAACATCATAATAAGATTTGTGTCTTTTAAAGAGCATTCTGGTTGAGTAAATATTGAGAGGAGTTGGGAAAGAGGAAAAGTTTGGGGTATTTTTGGTCTCCCACTAGAAAAATTGAGGGGGAGATGAATGAAAGACCATCAAGCTGAAGAAGGAGATTTAAGAAGGACAAATAGTTTGATGAATTAATAAAAATGAAGCTAAGGAAGTAGATACACTTTCTGAGAGAGAGAGAGAGTGAGGCCAGAGCAGAGCTGTGAATAATCCTATACTGGATCTAAAGTTCTTATAAAGGGCAGTCTGCTTTGAGCTTTCATAGCAACTGTGAGGACTTTCTTCTTGGGGTTCAGAGCATTGTGGTCTTTAAAGTATGTGCTAATGTATCTTTTTTCTCTGTGGACAGACTGGAAGCTCTTCCACCATATCTCATTTATATCTTGCACAATATCTTAACATAGTAGGCATTCATTTAGTTCCTACTGAAATTTACTGAAATGACATCCATGCTTTTTCTGCAGATAAGTTTTGTAGATATAATTCTTTATGCCAAAATGTGCACTAAGTTGGTGGAGGGTATTTAGTGTTGTGTGCTTGGAATCATGTAATTCTAAATACAGAGACAATAACTAATTGTGCCCACATTCAGGACTACCCCTCTTAGGTTCCTAAATTTCTTTTGTTTTTATGATTCCCGTTCAATTATCTAAATAATTCCCCATTATGTATTTAGACACAGCAGTAGTTCTAGACAGGAATAAAATGTGCCTCTAAGGATCCATATAAAAGAAAAGTTTTGAAAAATGACAATTAACAAAAATACCCTTTTTCTAATTTTAAAATTTATCCACAAATTGTTATTTCTTTTTGTGTAGTTGTACAATGTTATTGTGATGTGAGTGAAATTCAGGTACAATATATAGCATTTTATTTTATGTGTTTTGGTTAGTTTTTAGTCCTATCATGCTTTTAAAAATCACTTCAAATTATATTTTAATATTCAACCTGCTTTTCTGAGTTTCATATTTTAATATGTCCTAAATGGTGTCCTTGTCTACTATTCCTTATCCAAGTACTGGGTTAAGAATGCAAAATTCTATACGTCAAGAGAACTATAGAAAATAATAATTATCTGTGCAAAATATGTGGCAATTTGAAGGCTGGTAGATACAAATAGGAAGAGGGAATAGAGAAAGTAAGAATTAAATCACCAAAAGTGGTGTTAATCTATCAATGATAATTTTATCTATAATAATCCTTACTTTGACGATTATGACCTATTTTACCCCCTTGAGGTTTAACAAACTCCTTCTCTATAGCTTGACTGGTTTCTGTAACCGTTTATACCGAGGATGTTACCAGAACCTCAGAAGCTCGTGTATGTTCCCACTGAATCACTAACTCTGTCTTCAAAACACATAATGTGTTTTTGTCTCCAGTTGTAGTTCACACTTTTTTAACATTTAAAGGTATAATATTTTAATTTACTATCATTTCTATTTAGGGCCTCACAATTTTTTCTTGAATAAATGTGGATAGGTCAGTTATATTTGCTATGACTTCTACATCAGGATACATATTTATGATATCAAGCGGCTGTTGACTGACAACGTTGAGGCTCACTGTTCTGGTTCTGGGGTTTGAGCTGATCCAGATTCTTCATTTACTTAGTGAGCAGCTTCTTAACGGCATTCCTTACTATTGAACTTCCCAACATATCAAAGATGGATCTCAAACACATCTTCCTAGGAATGGTCCATGTTCCAATGCAAGTTTGACAATTTTTTCCCTAGGCACAGGCTTTTAACCCAAGAAGTTACAAAGGGTAATATTCATAAAGCTACACAGACAAGTTCCCTTAAACCCCTTTTCCCATGGAACTTATTTACATTTAATATCAAAGATGGCCACTCAAGTGCTATACCTTCTTGAACCCAAGCGTATTCTTCTGACAAATATTTTTATGCCTGACTATGGATATATTCTAGTAATCAAAAACAGACACAGTACCTGCCCTTACAGAGGACATGATTAATAAAATAGGGGCCTAACATCAATCAGGTAATTATATCAATAATTATCAGTTGCATTTAGAGCTAACGCTAAATAGGAAAGCTTCAAATGAAAGCGAGACAGAGCAAGCAAGGCCTCCCAGGGAAACTTACGTTCGAGTTGATAACTGAAACTTGAGGTAAAGTTAACATATGTGGAAATGAATGACAGGAGGTTGGGGTAAGGAGGGAGCACATTCCAGAAAGAGAAAAGCATATGTAAAGGCCCTGGGGCATGATGGAGCATAGACACAAATAATCTTAACCTGAATTATTCTACCTTGACAAACAGTTTACCTTTAATTTATATAAATTTTTGTAGAACAAAATATATTTGTTCTAAAATGATATGGTAATCTTTTATATGCTGCTTCTTTAATTCAAGTTTTGTGTAACCAGATGTCTGGCTAAAATGATTTCCATTTACCACATTTCTCAAACTTGTGAAAGTTCTCTGCCCCCGTATTAAAAATTTTAAAGAAGAAATGCAGTCTATTGTGGACAATTGTGTTTATAAGGTACTACAACTGTTATAATTGTATGTCCCAACTTCAAGGTCAGAATATTCCTAAGCCCCAACTCTGTATTATATCAGCCGCAGAAATAGAGTCAAGGGAAGCCCAATGGAATTGGATAAACATTGCATCAGGAGCTAGGTAGTGACTGTTTGGAGTTCTTCAACTGGCAAGTAATATTTAATCTTAATTAGCAAAATAAGACAAAAGACTTGATAGATTTGCATTTAATATTAAATAACAATTAGAAGTTAAATTTTTGAATTTTATGATATAGAAGGGCCTTCATCATATCTTTATAAATGTTCCAACAATACATTTTGTTGGAGTCAAAGTCAAGTATATTTGTTTTCAGCACAAAATATCATCACCTGTACCAAGGAAAATACTATTTTTTTCTGTCCTCTTATCCTCTCTGCATACAGGAGATAGATGGTTATGATATATTACATTTAGACTGAATATCAACTTCTCTTTCTCTCACTGACTTGTAATCTGCTGACTACAGCATATTTTGAAAGGATATAAGGCTGCACGACTACCATCCGGCTATTTGAATTTTTCAGCAAAGATATTTTGGGCAATGAATTATTTTTCTGTTGAGATTGTCCTGGTTCCTGAATAACTATCATCAAGGATTTTTGTCTGCAGGGAAGAATGACCTCTGTCTACTCAATGACAGCGTTTGACCTTCCTAAATCCTTGACACAAAATACAATACGGATGTAAATGAGCTCTGGATTTCCGAAATAAGCTCCCTCCATGACATCCTCTATTACATTTTACAAATCCAGCCAAAGAGAGAAGTTCAAAGCACTCCATACAGAGAACTGAATTCCATTCCGTTTCCAGCTGCTCACAAATGCAGAGGCTAAATAGAATCTTTTAGAAAGCACAGGCCAGAGAGAAAGAAAAAGAGAGAAACTATTATGTAATTGAGTAATGAGACATATAGAGGGGCCAAAAACATGAGGTGAGAGAGTTAACACCTTCCACAAAACAATGCGTTGTTTCCTGTGCATAGAGAAATGCAAATTCTTGTGAGATGGACTCAACACTTGGAAAAACGAAACTTTAGACTGAAGCCTGCGCTCAGCAGTGATGTGGATAAACAGCAGATTCGCGCTAGGAAGAAGCACATGGATTTGTGCAAACTGTTGGGACGAGCAGGGGAAAGTTCAAAGCTGTGCCATGCCTAGATGAAAGGCAACCATGGTTCCATCCAGAAAAGGCTTCCTGAAAATGGGGGTTTGCTGCTGCTTAAATGGAAATCACGGCACTGTTAGGATAATTAGTGCAATATCAAGAGCAAACACTTTTAGTTTTTGAATGAAAATAATCAGGTGAAATGATATTAAGAGGCGCAATGATGGTACACTAGAAATCAGGAACATGGAAAGGAAGGGTAATTTGAGGCAAAATGGTAACAGAAATCAATGGGATAAATGCATGTCAAGAAGACAATGCACCTATGTGCCTAACAGTTCTTCCCTATGTTGCCCTTTTTAAAAATAAATCCCTAAAACTGTCACGATTTAAGCCATCAATACAATTTCCCTACTCATCGTTGCAATGTATTTGTTTAATGTTATACTGCTCAAAACACAACTTCACCACAGCCGAATGTTATTAGCAGTTAGCTACAACACAGGAGCATGGTTTTTTTATTAACACATATTTTTAAAATAAATGTTTTCTTCAACATGAATTTCTTCATCATTTTAAAGACACAGGATTTTATTATTTCATTTCTTCTAATACTCTTTGCAGTTTAGCTTGATTACCTTGAAAAACTTTTATACATAAAGTACAATTAAACATCTTGGTGTGAACACAAAGGCACATAAGAACATTTTTTCCTATTGGAAGCAAAACGATACCTGTTAAAGATAGTTATATTTGTCTCTGAAATAATCAAATATACCAAAGAATATGAGCACATGAGACAGTCAACACATACCCAACACCATACGTCAAAAATATGTGGGCTGGTTTTCTTAAACTAACTGAACTAATGAAAGGCACAGCTCACCCAATAAAACAGCAGTTCCCAAACAGTTTGTATCTGACCCTGAAAATTTAGTGGTATTTGAGTATGCTTATATCCAGTGATTTGTGAAGACCAAGTTGCAAAGCAAAATGATATATTCGTATCCCCAATTTTAACTTAAGAGGATCTGGAAAATCATTTCTTTTTATCACATCACCCTGCACCTTAAAATTAATCCTTATTAATTTGAATTCAATAAACATTGACATAATGATGTCTCTTATAGTCCAGACTCCTTTGAACCCCATAATGGTGACACAAAATTTAAAAAGGCTTTGTGACTGATGGGATTGTAGCAAGCCGTAGGACCCTCCACTTGCTCCTTTATTGCCAATCTTTGCTCTGTCCCCCTCCATTCCAAAATCCTGCAATAAAGCACAAAAGACAAAATCTTGGCTTAGCAGAATATGGTTTTGTGCTCTCCATCTGCATCTCTCGATAAAAGAGAACAGTGTAATTTTACTCACTTGTCTTAAAGCAATTGATCTTGTTAAAGGTGTTGTAGGTCCCTCAATGACACCATCTCTGGCCAAATTTTTAGTCTAAAACATATTTTTTGAGCTTAACACCAAATGCTGAGATACTCTTGGAATTCAGTGATGAACAAAATAGATAAGGCTCCTCCCCTTTTGTAGTGTACATTCTAGCGTGGGGAGAGAGACCTAGAAAGCTGATGCAATAATTAAATAAAATCACAACAGAATGCGGAAAGACCCATTAGGAGGACATGATATGATATAAGGAATGTCAGGTCATAATGGACGCCGCTTCACTATGAGAACTGCAATCTCAAGGATGAGAAAAAAGAAGAGGTATGGCCGGTGAGACTTTGAGCAGAGTTGCTGGTGAGGAGCTTGCGGGCCGGCCCCCAACCCTGAGTCAATGACTCTTCATCCCTGGATTGAACGCACCCAGGGTGGGAGTATTCACACGACAGACCTCAGCAACCTCCAGGCGTCACAGAGATTTTCTTTCTTTCCTTTTCGTTTTTTTTTCCCCAGAGAATCAGTTAAGAAATATTTCCTAGCACAAGAGCAAATACAAGCCAAGGGAAAGATACAAAGATGCTGATCTAAGAGGTGCATTTTGAGGGAGAAATATACATAGTAAGCTATTATTTCAAACATGAAGAGATAAATGTATATTTATTATTAATAATGCGTTTTTCTCTGATCCAACTAAATGAGTATTGAATAAAGTACATTTATTTAAAGGATACCAAATTATTACCTTGATCTTATTTACCTCTTAATCATTACTCCTTGGTAAAATGAGGATAATATATCACAGAAGTTTGTTATGAAGAATAAATTTAATGCAGCATGTCATACGCACAGCTAAAAGTCCCCGGCACATACTAAAGCTTTGGCCAAGGTTGGCCATTAGAATTAATCCTTTTGTTCTGAATTGCTCAATACACCTGGTACCATATCACATCAAACTCTTCACAGTCCCCCAAATGCAAAATACTATTTCCTTCTTTAGAACATCTTGGTTCCTTGGTTTTCTCTTAGGCATGAAAATCCTTCTGCCCGGAAAACTTCTATTCACCAATTCATCCTTGACTCAGATTTCACATTCTTTCTTTCCTCCGTTTCCCTTCTGCATCTCTCCTTTCATAATACCTCACATAAACGGCCCTGTTGTTATCACAGGAGCAGAGGCGGTAACTTACACCTTTTATTTACATCGTGTTACACTCAGTAGATTGAGTTCTGGAAAGAAGTAAGCATGTCCCATTTATCCTTCTAGTCCAAGGCGAGGTGAAGTACTTGGTCCATGTTAAGTGGTTAATAAATGGTTTTGAAGTCATAATCAATTATAAATTCATGTATAAACGTTACATCACTTGTACACAGGAAATTTTTTTTTTTGGCCTGGGAATGGAGTGTATGTATCAAAAAAGGTCTTTAAAGAGACCTCTTCTTTTTAAAATTGGCTGGAAAGAATAAGCAGGATATTATAGGTAGAGAAGAGGCAGGGATGGGAAAACCCCAGTTAGAGGCAATATTAAAAGAGTTATAAAAGTTGCATGACCTATGGGAATAGATAGTCTTGTGTAACTAAAGGACAGAGTCTATAGTAAGAAGGAAGTGAGGAAGAAGGGGCAGGAAGTGAGATTGCAATGATAAAAGTGGACCCAGGTTATGAAAGATGCTGTACACCATGTTAAAGATGTGAACTCCCATATAAGCAACTGGACAGCCATAAATAGCTTTGGTAATAGCTATGTTTTTTTCAACACACATATGCATGATGGCAGTATAAGAATGAGATGTTCTTCTACTAGAGTGCATAAATGGGCAGTAACTTGTTTGTGAATTCCTTCAAATTGTAAAATATGGCACCGGTGTGCGACTCTGAGTTTTGCTGGGGGGAAGATCCAGAGATTTGATTGAGCTAAGGAACCATGGCCTTAAGGGTAGGTGGAGGGTGAGTAAAGCAAAACCTAGTTTTAAGGTGGGGACATCTTTCTCCAACATTCATTTCTTCCCAAGGTTCCCAAGAGTCTCAATCCATTTTAGCATCAGCTCGAAGTCCAAAATGCACCATCTAAACCAAAATCGAATCATCTCATTAACAGCAAGTACAAAATTTTATGTAAATCTCATCAGCTCAAAGTCCAAACCTAAATCAGATCCAGGTACACATGAGACACCTGTGTATAATCCATTCAGTGCAGCTTCTGGAGCTCACTTCCTCTCTGACTGTGGGCTTGTGAAACTAAACAGATAAGTTACCTGCTCCCAACACTACCGAAATACAGCTGTGGAAGAGCCAGAGGATAAAAGCTACAGTCATTCCTGTTCTGAAAGGGGCACGACGGAAGGTAAATGGGGCCAAAAAAATCATTCTTATGCTACCATGTATTTTCTTTATCTATTTTTGTGGCAAAAATATTATGCATTAAATCCTTCGAAGCTAAAACTCCATAATTATTTTAAATCAACGTCCTGTTTGTTCCATGAGTTTGATAACCTATATTAAAACCTTAAATCGGTGAACTGACTTTTTTATTTTGTCCAGATCTCCCCTTCCCTAATATGTTAAGTCCAGAAATCCATTCATAGCTACTGTTTGAATAGGTGTGAAAGATCCTGGGTAAAAAAAAAAAAAAAATTAGCAAGAATCAAAAACACTTCAATGTTGATCAAACATTGTTTGATCAAACATTTTTATATCCCTTTATCTCTACTTCTTGTTTTCTGTTAGGTTGATTTTCCTAATTATCATTTTGTTTTTCCCTTCTGTTGGGGTCCTTTTTTATTTTTAATTTGCCTCAGGGTTTTGTGACATTTGTTACAATGATTGGTGTGGCAAAATATAAAATTCATTTTTAATACAGTTATCAGATGTGAAAATGTTACTTAATAGCTATAGAAATTATAGTGCTTTCCAAATTTTATTGCTTTGCACATGTCTGGTGCTGTATAGAATGCTCTAAATACTCTTTTCTTGCATATTTATATGTATACATTAATTTTATTACTTTATTAATTTCTTTATGATCTCTGTTGCATATTATATATAAACATACCTTATTCTGTAATTCATTAAATTAACCTATATTTTGTATCCTAATTTCAACAAGCACTGTTTTATCCTTGATTTACCACAAAATTCATCCCTGAATTAACCATCTAATGTAAATTCTTACTTAATCATTTTTAATAATGCTAGGACCCTTGAACATTTTATTTTCAATTACTCTCTCTCTTCTTTGTGTTATCATTTTTAATATGACTTTGTTAATATCCCAAATAAATTATTATTTTCATGTTTAGATGACTCAATTATAAATTGTTTGAAGACTGAATAATCAGAAATTTCTGACACATGACACTTAACAATATGTTACACAATACAAATTATTATTTAAAGTGTTACAAAGCTTTTCTGAAATCACTTTCTGTATAACATTATACTTGACATTAATCATACAAATATCATTGCCACTTTGCAATTTTATAAAGAAAACTGTATTTATTTTTCCATTCTTAGGGAACACAAATGCATCTAAACACAGAACTACCCATCCTAGAAAACCCAGCTGTAGCTTTTAACAACAAAAAACAAAGCTCTAAAAATCAAATTTAAATTAGAATAA
Source organism: Delphinapterus leucas (assembly GCF_059928025.1). NCBI lineage: Eukaryota > Metazoa > Chordata > Mammalia > Artiodactyla > Monodontidae > Delphinapterus > Delphinapterus leucas. The sequence continues at coordinate 84,483,101 of NC_143142.1, forward strand.
AATAAGATTGCCCTTCATTTCTTTTAGAGGTCTTGCTGATTTTTCTATATTCATTGCTTTATTTCACTTAAATCCATGATTTCTTTTGGATTTACATAACAAAACTCCTAATCTCAATATACCATATTTTATAAAATTTGAAGTTTTTACCTGGAAGCTTTTGACCTTCAGCAGTACACTACACTACAAATTTTATTTCCAGAGTTCTCTCCCAATATTCTTAGTAGATCAGTAGCTTAATTTGATTATCCAGTGATCTTGGGTCAGTTTATTTATTCTCCCCAAAGCTGGCATATTTAGGGAACTCAAATAAAAGGGGGCAGGATAAAAACCACTTTCCGGTATATTCTTGTGACATCTGTCTTCACCCGCTTTCTTTCTTTACTCCTGGATGAAAAAAAGTTTGCATTAATGAAAAAGTATTTTTTTCTCTTTATAAGTACTTCTAATATACATTGTCGCTCAAAATCTATACAACGGTTGAAAGCAATAATCAAGAATATAGTTTCTGTGCTTATACACTATTTTTTAGAAAGTATTTATTCTTTAGGTTGTCTCATTTCTCCAGTAATAGTTGGAGACTTCCTGTTAACTTCATAGACTAAATAGATAGATCATAGGTGTATATATAGATATATAGCTGTAGATAACCATAAACTTCTGAAAACTATTTATGAGTTTTTATTAAAGAAACTAACTTAAGAACTGAATTTCAAAATATTATTAACATTCCTTAACTCCTCCTTGAAACTCGTATACCAAATGGTAGAATTTAGTTCTATTTTTTCACTGTATATTAAGGTTGGTGTTAAAGAGGACGGTGATAGGAGCAAGATTAAGCGCTAGTTTCACAGAGGAACAAAGAAACTCCTCAAGGCCACAAAAGATTACGATGTGATCCAAGATCAGTAGTTTCTAAATTCTATTTCTTTTTAGACCAAGTGCTAAATGGAAACAGTCACGGAAAAGCCTCTCTAAAGAATGTTCTTTCCAGAGATTTAAGAGTGCACGGCAACGTCAGAAGCAGTTTTTCTCCAAGCTGTCACCGTGGAACCCAGCAATCGGAAATGATGACAAATGCTCTGAAACATGTTGTCCTGCAAAGATGGGATTTGAGTAAGTGTCAGTTTCTTTCAGCATCAGCAATTACTCTGCTCTGGGAGACACAAGCTAAAATTTAAACATTTATTCATATTAAGAGATTTCAAAATTGCCCTTTAAATTGTTTAAGCTATTGCTATATTCCAATTGCTTGTTTAAGGTTCTTTCAGATCCTCTGGTCTATTATTCAGAAATGTGTGTATAACGTTATTCAGATTCAATGTTCGTGTGCCTTATTATCCTGGTTTCACCTGTAACAAGAATAAGAGTTAAATGAACAATCTAAGAAAACATCAGGGATCAGCAGGGAAAAAATCAAATACAAATAGAGAAGTAGATGAATATCACATACCCTGCCTGCTTTTGTGGCTTAAGCTCTTTTTACCCAACTGCAAATTTCTTAAGGTAGCACTGCTTCTGCCCGTTTTAGCTCTTTGCCTTTTTAAATTGACTTTTGGGTGGAATTGTTGATGACAAGAGAGACCTTCAAGTATCTGAACCAGTAAATGACTCCTCCTTAGGGATGGATATCCCAGTAGCACCTCTTTGGGCTGAGTTTCCCCTTGGGAGACTTTATTGCTGGATGTCTTATCTCAGTCCACACTCTTACATCCCTGGTGCTGAGTCTCAGTACTGCCTGCAGATGATCCAGGAGGTCCTCCATCTGCCTTGTTTGTGAATGCTATGGCTCTCAAGTTCATCACAAGAACAAGAGGCATCTGAGAAGTCATTTGATGGATAGCCTCTATGAAAGTAAAATCATCAATGCAGGGCAACCTTCATCCAGATTTCAAATCTTATTGTACTGAAAGAAATCCCTACAGGGATAAAACCCTGTGAATGTTGTGAAAAATGCTCTCATGGATCCTTCATCCCATAGAGTCATAGCAGATCCCACCTGGACACAACTCCTAGTACTATAAGGGACAACCCTACAAGCGTCCCTCATATTTGAGGACTCCTGTAATAACCTTAGATGGAGAGGACCTTATAAATGTAAGGACTGTGGGAATATGACTGTGCGTCATCCTTTAGGGCACACGTCAGAGATCACACTGGAAAGGTTCAATATACATGTAAAGAAGGTGGGGAAACCTTTGTTCGTTCCTCATCCATCACGAAACCTATGAAAACTCCCAGTGGAGAGAAGCCTTATGAAGGTGTGGAATGTGGGAAAGCCTAGTTGTTCCTACCAACTTAGAGTATCTATAAGAACTCACACTGGAGAGAAGACTTATGAATGCAGGAACTGTGGGAAAGTTCTCAGTGAGTTTTCAAACTTATTGTACATGTAAGAGCACACCAGAGAGAAACATGATCTAAATGTAAGGCATGTGAGAAAGTTTTTAATTCACAACTGAAGAAGACATATAAGGATAAGTTATGTAGAAAAGCCTTTGCTAATTACTCAAACCTCATTGTGCATGCATCTCACACTGGAGAGATACCTTAAAATATAAGAAATGTGGGAGCATCTACACATCTTTACTTTTACTTTAAAATTCGACTAAGATTATTTGAGCTCACATCCAGCATAATATGGGAATCCAAGGATCATTTTTACATACAATATCTCTGCATATTACCAACGGGTTTATGTTTCCCATGGATCCTACTAATCTTTATTTCTTTCTTCCAGGGAACCACTGCCTCTTCTTACATTTGTCTTCCATGGATGTCATTTTCTCTTTGCACCATTTCAAATCAAGCTAATCATTGCCTCCCTTCCTGTATTCCACAGAACCAAAACTAACACATAGTAAGGAACAGATGTTTACCTATGGTTAAATTAATAGGGATATTTTACAGTACATGCCGGTAGAGGAAAGAAAGCTAAAACTGAAAGCTTCATTGCTGGTGGGTATGCAAAACAGTACCATTTTGGAAGCTACTTTGGGAGGCAGTTGGGCTGTTTCTTACAAAGCTAAACATACTCTTACTGTATGATCCAAAAATCAAGCTCCTTGGTATTCACCCACATGAGCTGAAAATTTATGCCCCCCAAAAACTGCACACAGGTGTTTATAGCAGTTTTATTCATAACTGTCAAAACACAGAAGTCACCAAGATGTCCTTCAGTAGGTGAATAGATAAATAAACTGTGGTACATCCAGACAATGAAATATTATTCAGGGCTAAAAAGAAATAAGCTATCCAGCCATGAAAAGATGTGGAGGAACTTTAAATACTTATTACTAAGTAAAAGAAGACAATCTGAAAAGGTTACATACTGTATGACTCCAACTATACAACATTCTGGAAAAGGCAAAACTATGGTGACAATAAAAAGATAAGTGTTTTCCAGGGACTGGAGGGACAAAGGATAAATAGCTGGAGAACAGAGGAGTTTAAGAACAGTGAAACTATTCTGAATGATTCTAATATGGAGGATACATGTCATTATACATTTGCCCAAACCCACAGAATCTATAACACCAAGACTGAAATTTAATGAAAACCATGGACTCTGAGTAATAATGATGTTTCGGTGTAGGTTCATCAATTTTAACAAGCGTACCACTCTGGTGGGGGGATGTTGATACACACATTCATATGCAAATTCCTTTTGAAGACTTACATATTCCAATTCTATTTTCCCAGTTGAAATACAACGTGGTTTCCCTTTTTCTTCAGCCTATTTCTCCAAATACTGTGCTTTAGTAATACAAGAAATAATAGATTCTCTTAAATGCATAGTTTCATCTCTGTAAGGAGAGGATAGATAGACAGAGAGAGAGAGAAATACTCAAGATTTTCTCTTCTAAATTAAAAATTATAGAATTGAATTTGGGCTCCTTTCAATAGCCTTGCTTATTTCTCCCCAAAGTTAGTTCACTTGAGTTTTACAGCATTATGTCTCCGCCATGCACAATTCCAAATCTAGTAGTGTTTTCTGTGCATCAGGCTGAAAATACGCTCTTTCCTTGTGGTAGCAGCAGACAGCTCTTAGCTCATTGAAAACCAAATCTAGTAACATGTTTTCCTTTCTTCTGGAATGGTCTGAACACCACCTCGTTTAGTACTTATAATATTACATTGTCATTATCTCTGCTCTGCTTATTTCCTTTACCTTCTCAAATTGTATACATTTTAAAAATACCATCATTGCTGTGGTGACTGCCTTGGGAACCTCACTTTTGCTTGGTGATGATGTAGTGCATGCCAGTTGTCTTCCACTTCCCAGGCAGTTGGCTCTGCCATCCTTTACCATGAACCCTGAAATAGGTTGTTTCTTTTTCTCATGTTGCAAGTAACACAAAATTTCATGAAATCCTAAATTCAAAAGGCACATGTCCCTTCTTGTTTTTTTTTTTTTTTTTTTGTATTTCCCCACTTTGGGGCAGTGTATATTTTTAGTCTATTATGTTTTGTATAGACTAGATCAAACCAGAGTGAAATCTCTATAAATCTCTCTAATAAATGCATAGCAACGTTGAATATTTCAACTCCAGTTGCCTCAGAATCACTTCGCCATCATTAGCATTTTAGTCCTTTTTGTTTCTTTTTCCTTTTGCAGTTGATGCTTCTCCTAGATTGATTGCTTCCACCTGGACTTTTTTTATTTCCTTCTCATAAAAAGTGATTTAAAAGGAAATCTTATGATGGTATTAATAACACAGACATCGGAAATAATGTCCAGAATATATTGATCTACTTTGTGGTTTGCAGAACACTGAATGACAAACACTAGAAATACTCTCTTTTAAGTGAATTTACATTTTGTATTCATGTATCTTTCAATATCTCTTTCCTCCTGGGGTGCCCGTCTGAAAGCTACAGCTTCTAGCACCATACCTGCCGACAGAGGCTGAAGGAGGTCTTTACATTGTGGAATTGACATTTAAGATAGAGAAAGCCTCCAAGCCCCACCTGAACATAACTAAACAAGGCTGAGTTTCAGGCACTGAGAGAGGTCATGGGGAGAGAATTAAAGCAGGGTGCTTGACCTGCAACCCTCTGTAAAAATAAGTGTAGCACAGCATGAGGACCGGATCTGTTCGGACAGAGACAGTCAAATCTCCTGTACTATCAGTCACTTGTGAGACTATGAACAAGTTCATTAACATTTTGATGCTCAGTTGCTCCATCTACAAGTACATCTGTAATGTGTATATATCACTATTATAGATTCAAAACAATTCTCTGAATATTTATGGATACCCTGGCAACTTACAAAAATTTACATTTGCTTAAAAAAACACACATAAAGATGAGCAAATAAAAGTAAAAAACAATAAGGTAGAAACACGTAAAATGATTTAAAGGAAGGAGAAAATAGTATTAGGAGCCAAAGAGAAAAAAACGATTCAGTTTAATTTCTCTTTTCCAAGAAGATAAGATAAAACCCAAACACAGTTTTATGTAGGTTTCATTCAAAAAACAAATCTGAAAGCCAGACTCTGCGTGTTTGTGTGTGTGTGTGTACACATACATATACAACATGCTAGGTAGATACATATGGTATTCAATGTTAAAAATAATACTGTGTAAAATCTCAAAAGAGACATTAACTATTATAATGAGTAATATCCTTCTGCAATTTTGCTGAAGATAAGAAAATTTTCTTCATGTGGCTATTTCTATATAATAACCTTTGATAAGAGACAAGGGCACAGCCTTCAGCTGCAACTCAATTAAGGCACTACCATGGAGCACCAAGCTAGGGTAGTCCGGACATGAGGTTTCAACTGTCTGTAGGAATAGCGTTTAGTGGACCTATAGTCATGGAGTAATATGTCCCAAGATCTGTCTGTGTCCCTTTGACTCTGTTCTGCAATCAGAGCTTCACCTCCTTCTCAGTTTCTGTCCCTGCCACCCGGGCAGGAAGTGCAATCTCCTACCCCTGCGTCACTTATAAGTAAATGATTCATCTTCTATCACCCATTTCCTTCATGACTGTAAAAACTTTATTTACTTTTTCATTTTTCTGGAAAAGTTTAAACAATCAACTCTAAGATTATGGAATCCCATATTTAAGACAAATATTAAAACTTTGTGACCACCATCCTTGCCAATTTTGGAAATCCGTAGTTTATATTAACACACCTATTAACACCAAAACGTGGGCAGATATGTGAAACTGACATATAGGGAGACAGGCGGGTACTTGAGTTTGCTGATGAGGGAGCCGGTTTGTGTAAGAACTTCCTGGACCTATTGGTCTCACAGTTCCTGCTGCAAAGACCTAGCAAGTTCATTGCCTTGTTAATGCCCTTCTTCCCCTGATGCCCCATGCCACATTAAGAGCCCCTTTTGAAATCATAATACAGAGGCAATTCCTTGATCCCCATCCCAGAAGTTTGGAGGAGTAGAGAGAATTCGAGAAGGAAACAAATGTAAACCCTTTCTTCCTAGAGGAAACAGAGAAAGATGTCTTTCCTCAATCCCTGATAGGCTTAATGAAAGCACATTTGAATTGTAGCCTCTAGCTTCACTTTATGTATATAGAGAAGTCGTCTGGACACATTTCCTTGGAGGCTGCTTGACAGCTTGTTCAAATGGTGACACTTTTCTGACCTTGGTTTTTATTTTTTCCATTTCAGAATCACTTGGGAGACATTTTAATTTGGGCTATAAGTGTTTCATTCTGTCACACCCCCGACACATGGCAGATGCACCGCCGAACGACCTAGCTTTTGGTTCAATCTTTCTAAGAAGAAAAAGTAGAAATTGTTACATTCACAGCTAATCTATCTGTCAATAACAGAGAAGTCACGTTATGTTTTTTAGAGGATACTTTCAAGCAAAAAATCTAACCTTTATTTTTTCATATAATTGAAATAGTCTGTCAATGAGAGATAGTTCTCTAAACTCGTTTAGTGTATGGTATATTAAAAATGTCATGAAGATATTATTAAGGTTAAAATCTGATGGTGCTTGAATTTCAAAATACTATTATCTTTTAGAAATTTGTGTTTAATATCTTCCATAAAAATTATCCATGTGTATCATTTAAATTTTGTTTTAATTATTATGGATACTGCTAACTATTGAATTCACAAGACTACTGGATAAAATTGTAAGCAATTGATTCTAGGTTTATTAGACCTATTACAGTATGGGAGAATGCCACCTTGATGGCCTTAGCGTTTTCTCAATACAAGGAAATTTGGAGGAAGTATTCATGTGATTTGGGGGCCTGAGCTGGGTGGTTGTGAGGTGAACTTTGCAAGGTGGGGGACTGCTTGGAAGTGGGCAGAGTTCATTTGTGTGCTGGTAAGGCGCACAATGACGTCCTGAAGGGAATCTTGATGACACACTCTTAGCTTACTTAATTTTAATATAGTTCATATGTGTGTATTTAGACCCACCCAAACATAATATAAAAAATCTGTTAGACGAGAATTTAACTTTGAACTTTAGCTTAAAATATTAACTTTCTTTGCATATTAAATAAATATGAGTCTCATTGAATTTACTACTTTAATAAACTGTAATTTTCTTAAGGAATCCACGATATTGATTTTTATATACATATTCATAATGTATGACCATTGTATCTAATATTGTTTTAACCATTTATATTATATTTTATAAAATATAAAATATTTTACCAACTTTAACCAAAATACACAACTTTTGTTTATATGGTCACAGAATAAAACTGTAATAGAAGACAGGAAACAGAAATTGTCTAGCTAACTGCTTTTCTATGAGTATACATTTTATATCACTTTAACAAATTTCAAGGTTGCAAATAAACATGTCAGCATGTCTGTGTGTGTGAGAATGGCACCTTTCCCCATGCATAAGAATTTCTATGCCGTTTCAGGTAACCAAAATTTCCTTTGAAAAAAGGAATTTACATTTGAGAACTTGGAAAAGGAAATTTAAGTTCAGACACAATGCAGGGCATGTATTACCACTGTGATCAGAGAAACACCACAGGGAGGGTCCAGACACCTCCAGGTAATGAGCAGTTTCCGAGTAAAGGGTCTGAGCCGTGGCCCTGAGAATGTCTCTATCTGATCTTAGTGGAACATCCACAGTGACTGACCATCAATTTTTCAAAAGGTCCCAGAAAAACCTGTTGATCAAGCAAATTTTACTAGATTTACAGCAATAAGGAGGAATACCCCTTTGCTGGAATCCTAGTAATACCTCAAAAAAGGAAAATTTGGGGAGGATATTCATAGGGTTTTGGGTCTCACCTGGATGAGTTTAAACCAGATCGGGATGGGTCAGCATTCAGGATGTTGTAGCTTTGGACTGGTGGACACAGGAAGGCAAACTTCTTGAAAGCGAGCGGTGTTGGTTCCTTCACACGTTAATTTTCTAGGAGAAAGTATTTCCCAGTGCAGCCGGCTCAGCGTTTCACCCAGGCCCAGTATGTTTAACAGAAGGATAGAAACATAGGCCAGGACCCAGGATTGCTTATGCGTATCAGTAAGTATTCATTGTGCACCCACTACATACTAGATGTGGTGGTATCCAAAGCTAAACAAAACACCATTTAGTGATCGGTTGACAATCTAGTAAATGTGATACGTGAACAGAAACCATGATAGTTCAGGGCAATCACTATAGTACATGCCAAACGTGGTAGGTAAACTAAATGGTGAGGTATTTAATTTCCCTTTATTAAATTTCTGTACATTAGCACAAATACTGCTTGTAAATGTATTTTGGGATAGTAACAGAACATTGATGACACTTGGTGATGCTTACCTCAAAATGAAAGTCTGGGGCTTCCCTGGTGGCGCAGTGGTTGAGAGTCTGCCTGCCGATGCAGGGGACACGGGCTCGTGCCCCGGTCCGGGAGGATCCCACATGCCGCGGAGCGGCTGGGCCTGTGAGCCATGGCCGCTGAGCCTGCGCGTCCGGAGCCTGTGATTCGCAACGGGAGAGGTCACAACAGTGAGAGGCCCGCGTACCGCAAAAAAAAAAGAAAGTCTGTAATACTTAGGGGCAAACTAAACTGATTGTCATTGAGAAAAATTTCTTAAAAATCACGGGTTTTTTCATAAATATATTTGTGTGAGTTGTTGCTTTATATTATTTTGGTATCATTGGCATATCAATTTTGTTCCTGATCTTATAGAAAGACAATAAATAAAATTTAAATTTATGGTGTCTCATTAATTTAGCTAGGGAGACCCAATATGAATGATAAAAGTGATAATTTTATGTGACATAAGGCAAATTATCACCTACCAAGGGAAACAACAGTGTTTTCTCTTTTTGAAAAATTACATTTTATGGTTCAAGGAGATCCTAACAGCTTTTGAAAAATGGTAATGAGTACTTCCTCCTGGGAAATTTTACCTTTGCGAACATTAAACTTCCTCATGGATCCATGGGGGAAAAACTGGTGCTCTGGAGCAGTCTCAATAATTTCCATTTTATGCCAATGAGTAGCAGAAAATCTTATATGAAAGATTGCTCCATCAGTTGCTATGCCAAAGTATGCTATAATTTAAGTTGAAAATTAAGATACAAAGTATGGGGGGGGACATATTCAAAGAGCAGTAGAAATAATGCATTTCTAGAATGTTAGACTGTGAAGTCTCTGACATTATCCCATCTAATCCTTATCTCTAACAGTCCTGTGGTGTCTCAAGGTTAAAAGACTTGTCAAAGCTCTAGCATCTAGTTCTTCCCAAAGCCTAAAAGAGCCCCTGGCTCTCCTGGATGGGACAGTCCCCTGTTCTTTTCCAAAACAAAGTTGTTTTTGTTTGTATTCCTCAAAAGATTCTTATTAGGCCTCTAATTCTGCTCTATACTTCTCAGACATTTGGACCATGGGATTATTTAACTAAAAACATTGTTCAGTGAACGTTTTTTTTTCCCATACTTGCATGTGACCTAAGATTACAGGCTTCCAGATAGAGGAATATCACTTTTGATCAAGTGCATGGCACTCTCCTTCTAGAAACTCCATTAAACAATGAACATAAACAAGCCTATAAACTGCATGAATATGAGATATGTCTATTTTAAAAACCTAGACATCACCTCTGAGTTCCACACGCAGGTATCCAACTTCCTAGGTGAAGTCTCTCTCCTCTGAATGCCCCCAACCATGATCTTTGCTCCCTCTACTGCAAAACTGGTTCTCCTCCAGTCCTCCATATAAACAATGGACCCAAGAATCTTTTCATTCCATAAGACTAAGCTTAGGGTCATCCCCCGTCATTTCTAATTCACCAAAGCTGTGTCCATTTTATCAAATAAAAATCCTGAAGGTTAATTCATATCATTTCCTTCATCAGAATGTTGAACTTCCAAACAGTTCTTTATAATGGAGCCAAATGATTATTTTAATATTAAATCTGTGGTCATGGCCGACTCTGCTCACCTGAGCCCATTCTACTTAACGCCGCCTTTTTTTTCAAGAACTTCCCCGTGGCACACACAGATCTGTATGTTGTAGCTGCTGCTAACACCCCGCTCCCCCCCGACCTTCATTTTCTTCCTCACTGACACTATTCTTCCTATTTTCATTTGCCTTCACACTGATCAGAGCTCTCACTGTACTTTAGTTAGTTTGAAATTAGTTTTAAAATATTACTTGAAATTTTAAGATAAAAATTTCTGGTTATGTATGTAAAAGTCCAGTTTATATCATAAGAAAACTGCATATATGGGGGCAAATAAACTCCCATGAAAACCCTAATGAGGTATGTAATTATTTGAATGTAAAAGAAAATTCATACTCTCTTAAAATGGCATATTTTTATTTATTTATTTTTAAGATTTTGGCTGCGCCCCATGGCATGTGGGATCTTAGTTTCCCGACCAGGGATTGAACCCACACCTCCTGCATTGGAAGGCAGAGTCTTAACCACTGGACTGCTGGGGAAGTCCCCAAATGGCATATTTTTAAAGGAAGAATTCGACTGTGATTTTCTCATCTCTCAAAAGACTATGTGAAAGCACTAATGAGGAAGCAGAGACAGACTCCCTTGGAGCGTGTAAATTATAGGCCACTTTCTGTCTGTTTAGATTACCCAACTGACCAAACGTTTTAACAGAAGGCAAATATTTTCCTTACTGCCGTTGAGTACATCCAAAGATAGGTGTAAATGTAAACAGATGTGTAGTTGGCTACAGAGACAGAAAGGGGAAAAGAGGCAGTTAGGAGATGCATGAATATTGTCAAAACACCAGTTGCACGGAGCAAATTCAAAGAGGCGAGGAAGACCTTGTTCAAGGTTATAGCAATAGAGAAGCCAGAACTCAGTCTGAGCTCAAATTTACTGAAAAAGAAAAGGGCTGGAGAATTTTTAAGAGCTAGGGTCAGGGGGAATCTTAGGCCACCACGCTTCCTACCTAAAGGAAAAGGAAACTGTCTCATCACTCCATCACAGAAGGTAGTTTTACAAGTTGGCAAGAGGTACCCTTCAGAGGCAGGCTTACCCTGTCCCACAAAGACTGGGAGGTGGTGGCATCTTTCTTCTTGAGGATTGCATCTCAATGGGATGGATCCCAAGTCACTGAGAAAGACATTCCCTGGGTCTTGAAACTGGCAAAAGATTTTCTTTTATAGATTTATATCTCAAAGGGGCAGAGAAAGGATTTACAATTACAAGTTCTCTAAAGTAAATGCTCTCAGAAAAGGGAGGTGGTCTGGGTCCTAGAATCAGGAAGACCTTTGTCTAAAGCTTAGTCAAGCCGAAAGGAACATGGAGGGTTGGTGGAGAGATGCGAAGTTAAGTGGGGAGGAAGACAATGTTTCTACTTGTTCCAGGGCAACCTACTTCTCAGATTCTGTCCATGTTGCCAGTGGCACTGGATGTACTCCAGGGCATTAAGAGAATAACCCGTACAAAGACATTGATGACAGTTATTCCCTTATTTTCGTACTTTATCTTAATTGGTAGCCATACGCCTAGAATTTGTCTTCAAGGACTATTCTGTAACATCTTGTCCAGAGGTCATGTAGTTAAAGGTTTTATTTCGTGGCATTAATGGGTAAAGTTGCATAAAATTTATGAGGTAGTGTGTTAGAAACATCTTTTAAAACCATTTGTAGGATGGTTTATAATAACATTATAAATGATCTAACAAATATATACAAAATATATCATTTAAAAGGATACTAAGACATTATTTTGATTTTAGCTATGATCTCACTAGTTTTAACATCTTAAGTGGTATGAGGTTTATCCAGTATTTCCAGAGTAAACTTCCAAAGAAAATCCTGGAAATCAAGATTCAGGTAGTGTCATTAGTGTGTTTACAAATCAAGCACATATAAAGAAGTAATGACTTGTTTTCATTACCTGAAAATATAGGACCTTATAAAAATTATTCAGAGTCCAATTACAATCCCTATCAAACAAGTATGTGCGGCTTGCCTGGTGGCGCCGTGGTTGAGAGTCCGCCTGCCGATGCAGGGGACGCAGGTTCGTGCCCCAGTCCGGGAGGATCCCACATGCGGCGGAGTGGCTGGGCCCTTAAAACATGGCCGCTGAGCCTGCACTTCCGGAGCCTGCGCTCCGCAACAGGAGGGGCCACAACAGTGAGAGGCCCGCGCACCGCAAAAAAAAAAGAAAAAAAAACAAGTATGT